>NC_133769.1:233071571-233145174 GCF_003597395.2 Chelonoidis abingdonii
ATCCCTCCATCATCCCTAAACTCCTCACTAGTCTTATTAAAGACTGAGGCAAAGTACTTATTTAGATATTGGGCCATGCCTAGGTTATCCTTAACCTCCATACCATCCTCAGTGTAAAAGCAGCAAAGCATCCTGTGGCACCTTATAGACTAACAGATGTATTGGAACATGAGCTTTTGTGGGTGAATACTCACTTCATCGGATGCATGTCAGATATTTATCATGGTTCACAGAAAGGTACAGAGGGGCATTGATTCTAGTGGGGTTGTATGGGATGTTCAAAGTTGAGTTTGGCCCCAACAAGATGAATAGGACTACAGTTTGTTTGCACTGCTTTTTAGTAGGGCTGTCAATTAATCACAGTTAACTCATGCGATTAACTCAAAAAATTAATCACAATTAAAAAAATTAATCTGCCTGCCAGGGCAGGGGCTGGGGACTGTGGGATCAGGGCTGGCTAGGATCTCTAGCCCCAGGGCAGAAAATGTCATGGAGGTCAATAGAAGTCATGGATTCTGTGACCTCCATGACCTCACAGTAGCCTTAATTATAATTGCTGCAGGGCAGAGAATCTTGTTGATTGCAAACAAGTCCTTATGAATTTTTCTCATTGCCAGGAATCCTATCTATTTTACAAACACACTGTGCAGACAAGTCTGTAAATGAGAATTTGCTGTTGCCTTTTAGTTGTAAAGGAATTTTCTTCTGAAGGAGCCAGGAACATGGATACCGAGTACTTATAACAAAAGGCCAACAGTTTCCTTTTGAAAGATTGCCTGATGATGATAATGTATATTGCAGGGTATCTATTCCAAAACCACTTACTGTATCTGAATCTAAAGAGAGAAATTCAGATAGAAAAATTTCTAGAAATTGAATAGGGTCACCACCTTCAGTACCTCTAGCAATCCACAGATTCAGAGGTTGTTTCTTTTGTGTGTGTTTTCATCATTCACCTTAAAAGTCATTTTCAAGTGCTTTGAATTACTTGCAGTCTTTTGGAATTTGTTAAAACTGACTTCAGGTTGCCAGTTCAAGCCCTCTATGCTAGAAAATCTTGTTTCTTCAGCTCTGGGTAGTTAGTTCTAATTTCCATTGAGAAAGCACATATTGTTCCTTTAATTAACAAGTGTTCTTCCATTAGACTGTGTGACCCTTTGAACTTCTCAATGCCAACTGCAAAGAGATCACTGCTCTGTAACTAACTCCTGACAGGCCTGACAAATTCACGACACTCAACACATTGCTTTCATAATATTTATCCTGCAAGAGTCAAATGATACATCTGATAAAAACTTATGTCAGAGTCATCCTCAACTGTTATGAAAAGTATGTGCAGATGATATTGAAGGAGATATGTATACTATACATACTGAAATTTGTGTTCAATGCAGAGCTGCCAAACAGGTTTTGGATTAGAAAAAGGACATTAATTCACCCCCCTCTCTGACAGCATGCAGATTAAGCATTGTAAACCAGCACAATGGAAGCACCATTTGCACACAAAAAGATGTGAAGTCAACATTAAGTCAGAAAGGCAAAACACTAGAGGCTGAACCACAGGGGGTTGTACTGACAATACCAGATTTAGAATGGCACCACTGGCGCCAGGCACATGGTTGAAAGGGGCCCCGGCCCTCTCTTCTTCGCCCCCCCCCCCGCCCCCGCTCTCTCCTGTGGGGTCAGAGAAGCTTGAGGCTGCCAGCAGCAGCCTAGATCCTGCCCCACCTCTTTCCCCAGCATGCTCTGTTCCCTCCTCCTCCCTCCCTGCCGCCTGATAAGTTGGATCAGCTGCTTGCAGGTGGGAGTAGCGGAGGGGAGGGGAGGAGGGAGCCTCCGCATGCTGCTCTGGGGAGGAGGAGAAGGAGAAGGAGAAGAGGCGGGGGAGAGGCCTTGGGGAAAGGGCTGGAATTGAAGCATACCCCCTCTATCCCCCTGCGTGAGCACACCCATGACCTTTCCCACACACCCAGCCCCCTGCCCTGACTCCTGCACCCCCTCCACACATCCAGCCCCCTGTCCTGACCCCTGCACCAGGGCCACCCAGAGAGGAGGGGCAAATGGGGCAATTTGCCCCAGGGCCCATAGGGGCCCCAACAAGAATACAATATTCTATAATATTGCAACTTTTTTTTTATGGAAGGGGCCCCCAAAATTGCTTTCCCCCAGGCCCTCTGAATCCTCTGGGCAGCCCTGCCCTGCACTCCCCTCACATCTCCCCATCCCTGACCCCCCTGCACCCCTCACACCTCCCCAGCCCCCAGCCCTGACTCCTGCATCCCCCCTCACACACACCCAGCCCCCTGCCCTGACTCCTGCACACACCCCCACATCCCCACCCCCATCCTAAGAACTAAACAGGAGCTACCCCACATAAGCGCTCCACACCCCAACCTCCTGCCCCAACCCTGAGCCCCCTCCCTTCCCCTAACTCCTGGCCAGACCGTACATCTGAACATTTTTTTACAATATTTGGAAAGATCATTAAGTGGTCCATCGAGACCCTCCATAATTTTCAAGTGGTCTGTGGAAAAATATGTTAGACTGCAAGAACAATCAAAGTACCTCACTTTATTTTCATGTACTTGTTATTACTTATAAGAGGAGGATGAAGAAAAAAAAGAATGAAAAACGGGGGTGAGGGGAGATAAGAGAGAATGTTCTTTTTCTTGGCTAGGTCCCAAGAAGCAGCACAGGGCTAGAGGGCCCCACTAACTCTAAATCCACCACTGGCTGTCATGTCACCTGGGCTGGGGATACTGTCAGGGCCAGTGTAATCACTAGGCGAACTAGGCGACTGCCTAGGGCACCAAGATTTGGGGGTGCCAAAAAGCAGTGCCCCAAATTTGTTTTTTTACACTACGGTGGAGTCACATCTTACATGGGGGTTAGGTTCTAAAGGCACTGTGTAAGAAAAAAATCATGTATAGTGAAAATTACCATAAAGTACAGTATACACAGTATACACTAGAACAGGGGTCCTCAAACTTTGGCATGCGTGCCGTAGGTTTAGGACCCCTATTCTAGTGTATATTGTGTATACTGTACTTTATGGTAATTTTCACTATACACAATTTTCCTCTTACACGCTGACCTTAGAACCTAACCCCCGCATAAGATGTGACTTCACTGTACTCATCTTTGAAAATTTATAATAAGTGATGCTCGGGGGAGGGGGGGGGCAAGGTGGAAGTTTCACCTAGGGTGCAAAATATCCTTGCACCAGCCCTGGATACTGTGTCAGCTGATCCCCACAGTCTCCAACCTACCTGGGCAGTACAGCAGACATGGCCCTGCCCACTAGCTCCTCTCCATTTAGCCCTCTTACTTTTAAAAATGATTGCTTGCTCCTCTCCCCCCCCTGCTTTGCTGGCAGCCCTGTTGCCAGGTATCCAGGTTTAGACTGGAAACTCCAGTAGAAAATGGGATCTGAGTGTCTGGTTAGCAGTGCTGACTGGAAACTAAATGTCCAGTTACAGGAGCAACCACATTAGTCTCTGCTCCTCCTACTCCCAACACCCACCCAAGAGGGCTGGAAGAGAACCTGTCCTCCTGCTGTAGGAGGGGCAGCTCAGTGCACAGAGAAACAAAGAGACTGGGCTAGAACCAGGGAGCTATCTATGTGGGCAGGGGATCCTGTTTACCCCCTCCCCAGCCCTGCTACACTTGCAGTTTACCCCTGACCCCTCCCTTGTTCCAGAGACCAACCCTAGCTCCTGCCTCACTGTGCTTTTACCGCCAGCCCCTTTTACAATCATTCCCCAGGGGGACCCACAAATATGTTTGGTGCCAGGCATACAAAAAGTTAATCCAGCCCTGTGTGTACTGACTCTGAGGTACAAATAAACTCTAGGGATATAAGGGGAGAGAAAAGCACAACTTTTCATCCTTCACTGGAGGAAGCAAAAAAGACATGATCTCTAAACCAACACCAGCCAAAATTGATCACTTTGGCAAATCAGCTCCATCTGCTGAACTTCTAGGAAGAGTAGGTGTGTCTATGCAAATACAATCTGCTCCTGAAGTCTCTTCCACAATTCGTCACTAGATGTCAATGAAGAGCTCATTCAGATCCTGCTTACACCTGTAACACATTTTTTGGTGATTTTCAAGACCTACCCACCTCTTGTAACACTGAAATATGTGTTACTTATTTTATGACAGCCTCTTTGTGGTGAAGCAGTGAAGACTAATGCAAAGATGCCAGGTAGCTTCTTTTCAGTGTCCTTCTACATCTTAATAACTCCTTTTGTTCCCTGGTGGTCTACTCTTGGGACTAGATTCTCTCACAAACTTCCTGCTTCTGAAATACTTTAAGAAAACCTTTATTTCTTTGGTTGATTACACATCAGTTTTCTTCTTAGACCTTCTAATTTCTGTCTTGCATATACTGTATATTTCACAGTTTATTTCCTTTCCATTGACTTCCGTTGGACTAGATTTCCAGTTTTTGAAGGATACCCATGTGGCTTCATTAAATTCTTACACACTTTGCTGCTTACCAAACTGCTTTTTTCCTTGCTTCCTTCTTAATGTTTTGTTTAGGGGTATGCAAACTTCCTGTGACTCATAACTATGCCCATAACTATTTGGGGTGAAATTGTAAGGTACTGACACTATGGTAATAGGAACTCAGACTTCAGTAATTTCCAGAGGAAAACAAATCACTATTTTTAAACCCTCTTGAAGCCATGTTGATCATTCTGTGACGCTTTCTCAGGGTTCCCAGGAGTAAGGATCATATTGTTACCCTCCTGCCTCCAGCAAGAAGAAGATTTGCTTGTGCTTAACGGACTGTCAGGTCACTAACATCACCAGTCTCTTAGCTACCCAAACAATGTCCTCAGGACTCTGCCAGCCCTTACTTTTCTTTGCAGGTTTAACAGTAGGTTCATACCATCCCTGAGCCCTCTTGAAATGTTCCCCTGTAGCATGCAACTCCTATCACTGGACACTCACAACTGGAAGGCACTCAGATACCACAGTGATGAGCACCATTTAAGAACCTACATAAAACAGACATCACATGACTAATTTTTCCTACACATGGAATACTCCACTTCTTTGGACAAGCTGCTGCCATTACACATTTTGGAAGCTATATTAGGCACAATATTGAAAACCGCATACAGCTTACAAAAAAGGGGGAGGAAAATGATTGAATTCATTAACATAACTTTTATGAAGTATGTATTGTGTCATTCATAGACTTTAAGGCCAGAAGAAACCATCATGGTCATCTAGTCTGTGCTCTTGCACATTGCAGGTTTCAGAAGCTCACCCAGGCACTCCTGTAATAGACCCATAACCTCTGGCTGAGCTACTGGCTTCCTCAAATCACAATTTAAAGACTTCAAGTCACAGAGAAGCCACCATTTACATTAGTTAAACTTCAAAGTGACCTGTGCCCCATGCTGCAGAGGAAGGTAAAAAAAAACCAGGGTCTCTCCCAATCTGACCCAGGGGAAAATTCATTCCAAACCCCAAATACAGGAATCAGTTAGACTCTGAGCATTTGGGCAAGAACCAGCAGTCAGGTATATGTGAAAGAATTCACTGTAGTAACTCAGAACCCTTCCCACCTAGTGTCCCATCACCAGCCGTTGGAGATATTTGCTGCTAGCAGTCAGAGATGGGCCACATGCCACTGTACGCAATCTCGTCATACCAACCCCTTCATACACTTATCAACCTCAGTCTTGAAACATGTTAGGTTTTTTGCCTCCACAACTCCCCTTGAACTTCTGGAACAGCCTTCCACTCCTCTGATGGTTAGAAACCTTTGTCCAATTTCAAGCCTACACTTGTTGATGGCCAGTTTATATCCATTTGTTCTTATGCTCACATTGGTACTTAACTTAAATAACTCCTCTCTCTCTCTTGTATTTATCCCTCTGATGTATTTATAGAGAGTAATCATATCTCCCCTTCCTTTGTTTGCTTAGGCTAAACAAGCCAAACTCTTTGAATCTCCTCTCATGAGGTAGGTTTCCATTCCTCGCATCCTCCTACTAGCCCTTCTCTGCATCTGTTCCAGTTTGAATTCATCTTTCTTAAACATGGGAGACCAGAAGTGCACACAATATTCCAGCCTTGTATAATGGTAATGCTTCTCTATCTCTACTGGATATAGCTTGCCTCATGCATCCTAGGACTGCATTAGCTCTTTTCACAGTTGCATCACATTGGCAGCTCATCAGGGCCGGCCTTAGGATTTATGGTGCCCTAGGCGAGATTATTAAACTGGTGCCCCTGTGCCTGATCTGCTCTTAGCAACACAAACATAAGCTTACAGTATTGGAAAACTTGCCACATTCACGTTATTAAAACCAGTTTAATTTAATTAAGCACACTATAATGCTGATGGACTAGCACTAAAGAAGCAGCACTATAGAAAAAATTCTGATATGACAGAATGATGCAAATAATATATTTTTTTTAATTTATCAAAATTTTATTGGAAATTTATATGAAGAGGTATTGAAACAAAGATTTGTTTTTAATTAAAAGCAATCTTTCGACCTTTTGGCTGCAATCATGTAATAAATGTCATCGCTATGACAAAGTCAACGTTCGTGCTCCTTGTTCGGATTTGCAAGAATAGCAGAGACCAGTTAACGCTCTGCCTGACTCATTGTAGCAGTTGGAGATAGTTTTAATGAGCCTTTAGTTTTGGCACGAAACTCCCTTCTCCTGATGCTTGACTGTTACAGGAATTGTCAGTTAGAAACGAAGTGGCAATGTACACTTAGATAAATGTCAACAAGTTTGCAGGTATGTAAATGTACAATGTTCATCACGATTTTGATTGGCAACTTGATGACGTGTTACTACAATTACTTCGTACAGTTCAAGTCCATTTAAATTCAAAACTATCACCATGCTTCAGAGGGCTCTCTAGGTTCTTGCCTGTCATTAGTGCTCTTGTTTTCCTATTTCTTGATATTTAGTATGTCATATAAAAAATCAAACGTGTTCTGGTGTTACTTGAAGTATTAAACCTTTCATCAACAGCAGATACTGCTTTATCCATCACAAACATTTAAAAATTTCACCTCAAATTTCATTTTCTGGATCGTCTATGGGCTTCATCTGCCCTTCATATATCTACCTCTCTCTCTCTCTCTCCTTGGAAACTCATGTCACATTTGCACGTGGGAAATTTTGGTTCTACACCGAGTTGGCCTGTTGCAAGCTCTCTTGCTGTAATCCTGGTGCTTAATCATTTTTTTTCGGTTATTCTCTTCTTGCTACGATTTCACTAAAACGGTCTTGTGTGTTTGTGTTAGTTGTAAGAGCGCGTGTGTAAGTGCAAGCTTTCTGAACTTTCGCTCTCGCTGTTATTAGCTGTGACTCTCTGCTCGATAATATATCTATTTTTGCTCTGTCATCTTTCTCAACTAAACTGTACATTGCGATGGAGTTGTTCTAGATATTCTCCAGAGTTAACGACAGGTGATGTGTTTAAGAAATCCAGAGCTCAAGTGCTTGGATAATCTTTTTTGCAGACAGTGCCCCATTTATGTTCTTGCTTTGACACATTCTTTGTAGATTTAACACTTGTGCAATTCGTGTTAGAGACCAGATCTTTACGTATCCACTGATGATATAGAAAATAGCAACCCAGCATGATGCTCAATGAACTTCCTTCTAGGTATTAGATACTTTCTCCATAGAGGAACTCTTGATAATGATTATCTCTGAGTGTTCCATCTTGTTGTCCCTAGCCCTCTCGGGACTCTCTTGCTGGCAGTTCTCCGCACACACTGCCTAGCCTTGGAGCGATATTCTGTGGCGTGGTGGCTCCCTCAAGCAGCTCTCCTCAGGTGCTGTTGATATTCAACTAGATTGGGGGGGTCTCATATATTTGAGGTCTCTTGGGCGACGTGATCTTCCTGCTCACGATAGGCGCCCATAGCCATCAGCTGGCGTTATGCACCTCTCGGGCTGGCGCCCACACGCAGGCAGCAGTGATGGTCTCGAGCGAGCGCTGCTCTGAGCCTTGGGCGCTGTCATGAGCTCGTCTAATCCACAGCATGAGCTAACTAGGCTGCACAACGCTGACCACCGCATCTCCTATGGCACGCTCATGTGACCTGGGTGCATGGTTCGCTCGGCTCAAAGCCCTGCCTCCGCTGCTTCAATTTTAAAAGTAAATGCAGAGCTCATCCGTGCCGACTCTATGACAACGTGTCAGTTGTTGGAGGCTCTTTCAGGTGTGCTGACCCTGCTTTATACATAACAGCTTTAGGAAAGTCAGTCAACTCTTTTTGTTTATTGATGAAAAACTGGCCACTCCTGCCTCCAACCGGCACCCCCCACCTGTCATAATAATGTCAACACTTAATTTTCTGGTTTTGGCAAGATATTGATTTTTTTAAAACAAATATTGAATTGGTTCAGGATTGTTCGGCAAGATTTTTGGGCAAACAAGTTGTTAAATGACAATCTAAATGCAACACAGTATTGCTTTCATGCTGGCTCACCCCCCAGCCTGGCTGTCCAAACAGGCTGCAAGTAAGAGGAGGAGACTAGGTGGAAAACTGCAGGACCCCAAAATCCAACCTCTTGGGTGCAGAGTGGCAAACAGCGCAGCAAAACTCTCAGGTCCAATTCACACGCCAATGGGCACCACACCAAGCCTTAATGACCATGATGAAGTTAGCACAGATCTGATTCCTCAGGACAGGCACCATGGAGCCCAGCAGCTCATCCTGCCCTGTGCAGCTTCCCCCCCGGATTGAGATGGATCGCTGGCAGCTGCCAGCCCGGGGGAAGCGGGCATCCCCAGCTAGGGTGGCCAGATCCAGATGTTCCTGATTTTATAGGGGCCAGTCCCGATATTTGGTGGCTTGTCGACATAGAGCAATCAATTACCCCCACCTAGAGTGACCAGCAGAAAGTGGAAAAATTAGGACAGGATGGGGAGGGGGTTAAAAGGCGCCTATTAAGAAAAAGACCCCACAATTGGGACTGTTCCCTATAAAATAGGAATATCTTGATCACTGTACCCCAATCCCCTATCCTGATTTTTCACACATCTGGCTAAATCCCAGCCAAGCCCTGTGTGAATTCCAATTCCTTCAGCAGTCAAGACAGGCCTTTCCCTCCCCCCACCTATTCCTCCAGCACCTCACCCAACCCAGCCCTGATGGTGAGGTGAGGGAGGAGAGAGAGAGGGGATGCTCTGTGGGAGGAGGGAGAAAGGAGGGGGTGCTCCGTGGGGCGGGGGGGAGAAGAATGGATGTTATGGGGGACAACAAAGGATACTGGTTTCAGAGCCACAGAGCCTGCCTCACCTCACCTCAGCCGGGGGGGAAAGAGTCACACTCACAGGTGAGCTCCTTCCCCAGCCCTTACCCCCTCCCCTTCCCAGAGACCCCAGCCAATCCCATTCCTCAGACTGTGCAGCATTCTGCTCTCTCTAGGACCCAGCAGCCCTGCTCCTACATGCTCCACTGCTTCCCGTCTGTCTGGGCTGCCTGCAGAGTGGTGCCCCCAGGCAAAGTGAGGCCCTACGCATTTGCCTACTTTGCCTATGCCTAAGGACGGCCCTGCAGCTCATACTCATCCTGTGATCAACCAGTCACCCAGGTCTTTCTCCTCCTCCTTTCAGTTTATAGCAAAAAATTTTGTTGTTAGACCCTAGATGCATGACCTTGCACTTTGCACTATTAAATTTCATCCTATTTCTATTACTCCAGTTTTCAAAGTTGTTCAGAGCTTGTTGCATGATATTCTGGTCCTCCTCTGTATTGGCTATACCTCCCGATTTTGTGTCATCCACAAATTTTATTAGCACACTTCCACTTTTTGTGCCGAGGTCATTAATAAAATTGATAAATACAATTGGTCTCAAGACCAGTTCCTGAGGAATTCCGCTAGTAACCTCCCTCTGGCCTGACAGTCCACCTTTCAGTATGATGCATTGTAGTCTGTCCTTTAACTAGTTCCTTATCCACCTTCCATCAATCCTCATATTAAACCCCATCTCCTCCAATTTAACTAACTTCCCATGTGGAACTGTATCAAATGCCTTACTGAAATCCAGATAGATTAGATCTACTGCAGCTCCTTTGTCTAAAAAAAAAAAAAAAATCAGTTATCTTCTCAAAGGAAATCAGGTTGGTCTGGCACGATCTACCTATAAAACCATATTGTATTTTATCCCAATTACTGTTTACCTCTACATCCTTAAGTACTTTCTCTTTCAAAATTTGTTCCAAGACGTTCCATATAATTAAGGTCAAACTAATAGGACTGTAGTTTCTCGGATCACTTCTCCGCCACCCACCCTTAAAAACAGGACGTATATTAGCATTTCTCCAGTCATAGGGTATGATCCCTGAGTTTATAGATTCATTAAAAATCCTTTCTATCGAGTTTGCAATTTCAAGTGCCAGTTCCTTTAATATTCTTGAATGGAGACTATGCCCCCTCTCTCTGCGATTTAGTTCCATTAAGCTCTTTGAGTTTGACTTCCACTTTGAATTTGGTAATTTCTACTTCCATATCCTCATTGCCATTAGCCATCCTGCCACTACACCCAAATTCTTCATTAGCCTTATTAAAAACTGAGGCAAAGTATTTGTTTATGTGCTGGGCCATGTCTAAATTACCTTTAATCTCCACCCCATCCTCCACCTAATAGATATATTCACAATTCAAGCGTGATATAGTTAAATCAATCTGAAAGAGCTATTTAGCACTTTAGTATTAATTCCTAATTAACCGTTAATGGTTCCTTATGCTTTTATGAACTCATCTACACCCATATTTAATTCTTAAACTGCACTGGTTCCTGTAATGAAACGATTCAATATGTTTTCCTGCTAAGGATACAGGATAGTAATTAGCTTAAAGAGGGAAATTTATGTCAGTTTGTTTTACAGGGGATAGCAGTTTTGAGCAAAAATAAGCTAGCTGAAGGACTATAACAAAGAACAATGATAAATGGCAATGTATCAGATTAGATGACAGATTTCCAGTGGGGTGCCGCAGGGACTGGTATGTTATTTAACAGCTATCATTAATGATCTGGAAAAGACAGTAAATAGCACTCTAAAATGATTGTACTAAATTGGAAAGTGTTGCAAATACTAGTGAAGTGAAACAAAAAAATAAGGAACCCAAAGAGGTTAGAAATGGGAAAGTGAGATCAATAAGAAACGTGAAAGTTAACATATTTGCAGAAAATAATTTGCAGTACAGATACTCAGTGGGAGAGGGATGCTTGCAAATTGATAATGTTAAAAAAAAAGATCAACCCATAACTGAAGGGAAAGGTGGATAGGTGCTTACAATATGATATTGCAACAAAAAATGCTAATGTAATTTTGGGCAGCAGAAGCCTCAGATCATATAGCAAGGATGTTACAGTCCCTCTTTATGTAGCATGGGGCAAACCTCATTTACTGGATCAGAAAGATGGCAACACACTTGAAGAAACTTAGAGGACAAAAAATAATTGAGAGATCGGAGGGTTTGATTTATGAGAAAAGAATGAAATTGTTGACCACCACCTAGCAAGGGACATATTAACCTTCTACAATTTAGCATTTGAAAGATACAAACACATATCTGAAAAATCTAGCACACAACTAGAATAGGGCTATCCAGTCAGGGGTACCTAAATTAAGAACCCTTCTCTCCTCCTCCGGCCTTTGCCAACTCCAGATGTTTATCCAGGCCCTGAACTGAAACTGTTCTGAGATGTTGGGCAGTTTAGGTAAGGGAAATACTCCCTTTCTCTGTCCATCTCCCACCTCCTAAACTGAAATGAGAGAGATCCCAGTATATCCCTACTCTAATCCACCATTTTTCCTATCCTCCACACTTCTTCCTATGTCATATCTACAATAGCAGGTCTACTGGAGGAGAGACCCAGCTACCTGATACCTCTTCCTAAGTCTAGGGTTTCCATTTAATGACATTGGAGGACTAACTTCTCAATGTGATTAGGCAACAATTCTCCATTTTGGTAGCTGACTGCTGTTTTGCAACCGTACTTTTACTTTTTAAATTTGAAATAAGCAGAGCAGAAAGTTACTGAGTCCTGCTGCTTCAAAATGGAAAAAACAGATGGTACCTACCACAGAGGAGATGGAGGGTTGTGATGGAGACATCCAGCCAATTCCAAAAAGAAATGGATACTGGATTGTGTTACTTAATATTGTTTGAGTAGGAGGCCTCAAAACTGGAAATGGGTAGCAGACTCCAGTAGTCTGAGTGGACTAGAGAATCCACACACACACACACAGACTCTAATAGGTGGCTATTTCAGTGGGTGTTCTTTCCCTTTGTCTATTGCTGCAGGGATATTTCATATACTGAACTCTGTCTTTCTGTACACAGTATTAAGATTGGCAATCTGTGCCTTGTTTGTGCCTTGAGGCCTAGTTTATTAAAATAACATCAGTTTAAATGTCACTTTAAATCAAAACAAGCTTTTCCCTTATGCTACAGTTTCTTCAGCCCCATGGCTGGGCCCTATAGTTCTTTCCAAAACCCAAGTTCTGCTGCCTGCTATTTCCTCAAGCCTCTTCCTTTTATGGCTTCTGCTCCTTCCCCTCACCGATGGCAGCTCTGGCGAGGTCCTTCCATTTGGCCGAGGTGGACAACTCCTGCCTGGGCTTATCTGCTCCCTGAAGATCTTTCTCCAAGACTCTCTCCAATGGAGCCTGTTCCATCATAAAAGCCTTGCCACCTCACTGCTGCTTGCTCTTTTGTTAGTTTCTCTTCTGCTACCATTTGATTCCCCCTTGTTTCTCTTTTCCCATTCACCTGCAGACCTCTCAGTGCCTTTGAAATGTGGCAGTTGTAGCTACAGGAATGGCTCTGGGCTTCACAGGGCTGAAGATGTTGGTGTTCCAGAGCTCACAGCTACACCCTGTGCCTACCAGCATCAGTGGGGCTCTGGCTTGTGTGGTGGTGTCATCAATTAGGTTAAGATTCTGCCACAGGTATTTTTTAATAAAAATCAGGGACAGGTTGTGGGCAGTAAACGAACATTCATAGAAGCCTGTGACCTGTCCCTGACTTTTACTAAAAATATCCTGTGGGGGGGGAGACAAACAGAGCACTGCTGGGGCTTGCAGCTGCTCCAATCCCACCGCTGCTCCTGCAGCAGGGGCTGACTGCTGCTCCTCCAGCCCCAGGGAGGCTGACCCAATCCTTGTTCCAGCGGGCCTGGGGATGGCTGCCAGTCAACGGTTCCAGCAGGCCCGAGGCTGATAGCTGCTCCAGCCCTGCCTCAGAAGTAGTCATGGAGGTCCTGGAAAGTCACGGAATCCATGACCTCTGTGACAGAAACGTATCCTTAGTCATCAAGCACAGGCAGGGAGATTCTTCTTTCACATTCCTAACTGGCAGGCACTATTGCCCAGGGCAACACCAATGCAGGACACCCCCTTAGAAGGTGGAAATGCAGTTTGGGGAGCCAGAATAGTCTTCATAGTTTGATGTAAACTGAAATGTATAGGTTGGCAACAACAGCCAATCAGCAGAGGGTAAATAATATGAATAAATAATTGAATCAGAAGTCTGACATCACCAGGGTCTACTGGTTCCAAACACATGAGGGGAGCGCAGCGGCGGAAGGTTGCCTTGGTTGAACTTAGTCTCCACCCTTCCACAAACTCGGTAATATGTTGCTGCCGCCTTCTGCTGGGACTAGTTTCTAGCTGCCTCCCCCACTAGGAGCTTCTTCCTCCCCTGAGTCTACATAATTAGAAAGGAGTAGGTCCTGCTATCTCTGGAAGGGGGTGGGGGACAATTACAATTAAAGGCTTGCCTTCTAAGACAGGCTTTACAGCTGCATAGCTGCCCTGGCGAGTATAGTCTGATGACCTCCAGAACAAAGATATAGCAGTGTGAAAAATTCAACAGCACTGGCAAAAGTATGTTAACATTTAAATAGAAAACTAAACCAAAAAAAGAAGAAATGCTGCATACGGAAAGCAGGACAAAAATCAGGGCCTTTTCGGTGCTCTTCTCCTTTAACAGCCTCATAGTTTCCATTCAATATAGTTTAATGTCCTTAAGGGTTTGTGATTCAACCTTGAAGTTATTTTAATGTAACATGTTGTATTTAATGGCGTGGTATTATTTGTGCTTGAACGTGACCGGCTGAAGTAGCTGTAAGCGTCTTCCTGCTCTTTGTGAAATAACTTTTTACCCCATTAGCCCTTTGTGCTTTTAAAGGCTCTACAGTATGCTTGTTATTTGTTTTTAAGAAGGGTACAGTCACTAGCTTTTCTAAGTCTTTGTTACCTGCTGTGTGAAACTTCATCTTTCGTATAATATTGAACTCAACAGTTACACAAGGGATGGATTTATCCCTGTGGCAATGAAGTATAATTTTACCACCAGGCATTAGGCTTCTGAGGTGTGAGTAAAATATTTAAATTCTTATTTCTACTGATTTAAAAATCCCTAATAGAAGTAACTAAATTACATGACACTGGAACATGTTAATAAGACTTCATTGCACCTTCAACCCTGCAAATGAAAAGGATCTCAGTAGGGAAAAAAGGTATATGGGCAAATAGCCTTCCCTACCAACTCTCTATGCACTAGAGAGTATGAGGAAAGACTCACTGAGCAACTGGCTGGCAGCTTTGGTCAAAGCTTAGCTTTTTTTTTCTAAATTTAAAAAAAAAATCTAATTAAAATATGTAAAATAATCCTGACTGGAATGAAAAGGCTCTCTACTACTACTCCCTCACTGCAGAAGTACTTTAGCTTTTGTTTATCTATTTCTCAAGGGTTATTGCCATGCCCATGCCAAAATGAGAGGGTCCTCCATGGAATACATTAATGGAATAAGCTAGAGCAGAACAGGGTCAGAAGCTACTAGGTAGTGATGAATGCACCTTTTTTTTTTTTTTTTTTGCAAGGTAGTCTAATTTTAAATTATTAAAGAAATAGGATCCTACTACATCTCTTGGAAAACCATATCGCAGTGTAATAAATGTCATTATTAGAACATTTTTTCTCTAAATTCCGCCCAGTTCTACTCAATTTAATATTAATTCTAAGGACTGGGGAACCTCAAAGTTTGGTGTTCAAACTCATTTCAGACAAGCATACCAAACTTTCATGTTTTTCCTGAAGTTTAAGTTACCCTTTCAGCTGCCAGTTTGGCCAGCTTTTCAGTCATCCCCAGCAGATCCCCAGTACCCAACACATTGTCTTCAGACTGATATGGCAAGCAGAAAACTGTCCTTGTGCAGAGAAACTCTGCCGGCAGAAATCTCCACTGCCTCCTTGTCAGCCCACTTCTCTCTCTCTCTCTCTCCCCCCCTCTTTCTTCTCCCTCACCCCCCCGCAAGGGAAAGGAGGAGGGTGTTCTGAGGTCGAGATGGGGAGGGGTGCAGCAAAGTAGAGCTACACTCAATCCTCTACAGGTTGGATCATACTTCTAACTTATGCCTGAGCTTGGGAACTAAGGAGCCACAACCAAATTCCTACTCTCCCCACAGCTCGAGGACCCCCAAGTGCAGCCTAGACACAGTGAAGAATGAAACACTGTGGTATGTAAATAAGAACTATGGGTTTGTTCCCTTTGAATATTAAAACTCCCATTGATTTAACTTCAGTGGGCTTATGACTGGGCCCTTAATAGGAGGAAAGGGGCCTTGAAGAGCTAATTACCACTACACACCTCAGAGTGTTACTTAATGACCCGCAAATATAATCATAACCCTACGCACCATTTCATCTTTAGCATCCTACTGTGTATATGAAAGACACACTGAAAGAATACACAAGCACAAAACACAAAGAGTTCAAATTAGTCAACTGATGCTTCAAAATCACTAGGCTGGAGATTATCAGACTCCATTTCCTTGGTTATTTTATGTGCACTTTCAAAAAAAGGGCAAAACATCCTCAAACACTTTACTTTTGAAGAGTAACACCTTGTTCCACAAGTAGTCTAGTCAAGTCAACTGAAATAGTATTTGACATTCATGCCTATAGGGCCACATTCACCCCCAACACACACACACACTCACAGGATCGGGAGTTGAAAATTGCATCCCCACTGTGACTGCAGTGCCATTTGGGGCGTTCACTCATGGGAGAGAGTTACAAGTGATACTGTAAACAAAGTGCTGTACAAATAACAGACAGTCCTTGTCCCAGAGAGCTCACACTCTAGGATAAGATAAGAGTAGAGACAAGTGTATTTGCATAAGTTAGTGATCTCTTGTCACAGGTTATTTTCAAACTCATCAATAATTATCTTCAAGCAGCATCATTTGCTGTTGATCAGATTAGCTGGTGATAACCAAGCGGAGTTCCTCAAAGCTCTGTTTCAATACTATGAAAATATACATTCCTTTTGAGAGTATCTTGATAGAACATGTTTTAAAACACTATAGTATTGTGAGATTAACTGTTATCGATGTTTCCATGATACTAATGCACTTGCCCCTATGGGATCCTTCTCTGATACGTCCACGCTACCTGCCAGATCGGCAGGTAATGATCAATCTATCGGGGATCAATTTATCGTGTCTCATCTAGACGCGATAAATTGATCCCTGCCACGCTCCATGTCGACTCCAGAACTCCACCTGGGCGAGAGGCGGAGTCGACGGGGGAGCCACAGCCATCGATCCCATGCTGTGAGGATGAGAGGTAAGTCGAAATAAGATACGTCGATTTCAGCTACACTTTTCTCGTAGCTGAAGTTGCATATCTTACCTCGGCCCCACCCAGTGTAGACCAGCCCTCATGAGATCAGCCCTGCTACCGCTATCCAGCAACTGGTGCGTGTATATATTATCCTTTCCTGTGGCTTAAGACCATGTCCCCCTGAGAGAGTTTCTCCAGCCAGCTTTGAAGGGGAAAGTGCTGCTTCTCTCTGGCCGCTGGCTGCCTCTGCTCCTTCTGAGTCCTCTGGCCCATGCTCGCAGGGCTGTATTTCGAAAGGGGCTTTAGAGCTGCAGGCCAGGGCCCTGCAGTACCTAAAGCCCCTGCGATCTGGGTGGCCCTGCCTGCCTGTGGGGGGCAGCTTCCCCGCTCCCTCCCCCCCTCCCAAAAAGTCCTAAGCACCGCCAAACAGCTGTTTGGCGGTGGGAAGTGCTGGGAGGGAGGGAGGGGAAGGAAGCGGAGAAGAGGAACTTGTGCAATGCTCCCTTGTAAAGTCAGCCAAATGACGTTATAAGGGAGCATTGCACAACTTTAAATGAGCATGTTCCCTAATGGATCAGCGACGTAGCTTCGAAACAACGTTAAGCGGGAGGATGTTAAGTGAGGAGTTACTGTAATTTAATACAGAAGGATCTCAACGTATTTTAAAAAAAAATCTTAAAATTCTATAGCTGATAAATTTCTGTGGGGTGGTTGAAACAGAGGTTGTTGTTTTCTACAGGACTTTCCCTACAGGCAAAGAGAGCTAGACAGATATTTAAAGTCATTTTTATACTGAAGATAATTGAAATAATGCCAAATAAAAGAGCCCTTACTTTCCGATTATGAAATTCAGAAAAGGTTACTATCATTTTAGTCTTTAGCTTCCTCAGCCAGACTGAGGAGAACTGGAGCAGCAAGGCAGAAACTCTGTGGAAGACAATTTTAATGCAAAAGCAGCTTCCAACTAGCCCAGTTTCCCTTTGGATAGAAAAGGAGTATGTTAGATATGAATGGTTGGAAAATGCCCCCTATATAATATTTCTTAGATACTCTGATTTTTGAAAGAGAAATCTTAATGCCTGACTCATGTGTAATAAGCTGCCCTACAGAATTTTCATAGGCCACAAATCCTGCAGTGTCCCATAAAGATTCAGTTCCCGCAAGCAAATGAAAACTTTTCTCTTGGTTTGATTTCCCTACTCCTGATGTACACCAGGCATTAGGGTGTGAAGAAAAATCCCATAATTCTAATGCACTTTTTC
Source organism: Chelonoidis abingdonii (assembly GCF_003597395.2). Lineage (NCBI taxonomy): Eukaryota > Metazoa > Chordata > Testudines > Testudinidae > Chelonoidis > Chelonoidis abingdonii. The sequence continues at coordinate 233,089,475 of NC_133769.1, forward strand.
CTCAAGTCAAATGAAAAATCCAAGTTAATTGCTCTGTCTGTGCCAAATGTGCGAGAGCTCTACTTGAGAAATGGTAAGGTGCTTTGTTTGAGAGAAGAGGCTGGATTCTACTCAGGATACATTGTGATAGGTACATTAATTGGCACAAATGGTGTTACCCAGGGATTTACACAAGTGTAACTGAAAAAAAACTATGATCCAGAGTTAGCAAGCTTATCACTGACATACTTTGATGTTCTAGTCAGCCACACTTCACTGGCAGGAAGACAATGGGCATAATTTGGTTCATCTGGGAAACTAAAACATAGCAAAACTGCCTCCCTGATTGCTTACTATGCTTCATGATATGACCCTGGCTGTGACAGTCAGCACAGCTCTGGGGATTACAGAGATAAGCAACATTCAGTTAGAGACAAAATAGCATAATGAACTAATAACTGATTTTTCAGCTCCACAAGCAACTAGGGTAGAGAACTTGGGAGCTGGTGAAAAGGTGCTCATGAAATAAACACATTTTCATTGCTTCTGCAAAACTGAAGAGGCAAATATATTGGGTTTTGCCCAACTGCAGTTGTGTAAAGTTCTCCAGTGCTCCTTCCCACCCTGCAGCTTAGATTCAGACTCATATCAAGGTTGTTATACCCTAGTGTGGTAAAGTGATTTACCAGCCAGCATACCACCTGATAGCTAGAATACAGGGTTAGTTCCTCAGTAGTCTTGCCAACCAGCCATCCAGATCTGATGGCGGTCCCCTTTGCTATGTGACTTGGCTCCGAAGCCAGTCACATTTTCCCACTCATCTCTTTTGAGGTAAACCAGGGTTTTTTACCCAATAGTCCCAGGGCTTCACAGCAGGTCAACAGCCCAGGCCCAATAGTCCTTCCAAGCCCATATGTCTGCAGTCTTCCCACTAATCTTCCCAGTGAGGCTGTAGGGGGACCCAGTCTCTCACCCCGCCCCAGGTTCCAGCCCAGGGACCTGTAGTAAGTGGTTACTGTCTGTCTTGTCAGACCTTTTGCTTCTTTCCTGGGTTACTTCCTACACTGTCCCACTTTCTTCTAAGGGGACTCATATTCTCAGCAATGGTCTGCCTCGGGGTCAAGCCCAAGCCCTGGCTCTCAAACTACCAAAGGAAAGGAAATTAAATGAACAGAAATAAAGAGCAGCACCAGCTTCTTTGTCCTACCAGGATCTCCCAACCATGTGTCCTACTGTTCTATTCTCACAGGCAACCTAAAGCAGCTAGGATTTCTGCAGAGCTCCTCCCTGGGAGTTGAGGATAAAAGGTCTGTCCATTTCCCTAAGATGGATCTTTCTCTTGTTCTTGTATTTTATGGTGTAGTGAATTCACCTTCTCAGTCTATAACTGCCAGGTACTGGATTTCATGATAAATATTTATAGCCTCTCTCTTTTCCCAGTATTTTAAAAAACTTGTAATATTGCTTTCTTAATTGTGCCTCATTTCTCTGGTGGTCTTACTAGGTATTTTAGTGTAAGCTTGATCACTTTGAGATGCCTGACTTTGTCATACAAACTCCCCCTATCAGTATTACACTCTTTACAGTCTCAAAGGATGAGTAACTGTTTCTTGAACCTTGCATGTCTCATACAGTCCATCTTTGTATTTATTAATTAAGGCCAAATTACTGTTCAAACCACAGTGTTTGGTAAGGATTCAGAGAAGAACCACATTACTCTTTCTCTTGGGTTCTTGCAGTATGTCAGTGTTTTTTATTATAGGAGATTTTTCAAGAAATCTTTTCCCCCTTGTTTCTTTTGTCCATACTTCCTACCATTCCTTTCTTAGTTCATTTTGAAATAGGTTTGTAAAGTCCTCTTTACTTTCAGGGATCTCCATGCCAGTTTTTTTTTACAGTATTTGTTGCTATTTCGTCTGCCACCTCGTTTTCTGCTCTCCCAAGATGCACCGGGATCCATGCTGTTTCAATATTTGCTCCCATCTGTGCTAATTCTGTTGTTAGTAACAATATTTCATTAATTATATCATTTCTGCTATCTGAATTCCCATTTTTGATTGCCAGTAGTCCTGATAGCAAATCTGACAAGATAACAATGGAGGTAGATCACACATCCAGTATCCTATATAACACCTGCTATTTCAGCTGTCATAACTTACAAAATTTGATAGTCGAATGGATTTCTTTATTATAAGTGTCAGGATGCAGAATGCTGTCCCCACTCTCTCTGTTTTCTCATCTTTAGACCCATTCATAAATATTTGGTAATATTTGCCTCATTTGTCACATATATATCAATTTGCTATATTTAATACAGTTAGTTCTCCTTTTCCCCTCTTACTTTCATTATATAGTTCCACATTTATATCAGGGGAGGGTAATTTTCCACCTATAATGCTTCTTCACAGGTTATATATGCTAATTTATTCTAGGTCTTTCTTTTCTCTTAGTTCCTTTGTGCATCTTTTAATCCTATTAACATGAAGCATTTTGGTCCCATCCCCCCATATTGTCGACTGAATTCCCAGCATTTTTATGTATTTGTTTGGTGTTTTCATCTTCCCTGTTTCCTGTGACTTTTGCCCAAAAGTCCAATAATTTTATTCTTAATGCTACAAGCATCTCACCAGCAGCTATCTGCATTACACACAAAGGAGTCATATTGAAGGTAACACATGCAATGCATAATACCTGGGCTTGGATTGAGTCTAGCTTCCTTAGGTTCATTTTATATGCTGAAGTAAACACTTGGCATCCCTATTCAGTGACTGGTCTTATTAATACTCTATAAAGCTCTTACCATTGCTTTTTTTTATCCACACTCCAGATGTTTCTGATGTTTTAGTAAATTTTCCCACAGTACTTATGCCATTGCCTTTTTAATAGCCCTTTGTGCAATTGCCTTATTTCTTTTATGTTTCATTAAGTCATCCCTATTCATTGTATTTTTTTTTTCTTTTTTATGCGCCTTGTTTCTTTCCATAATGGCTTTTTTACACTCCTCATTCCATTGTACTACGTGGTTTCAGCATTTAGGGTGACTTGATATCTTAGGTATACCTAAGTTATATTGCTACTAAACTCCTCACTGTCATCAATTATACCTTGCTCATTAATCTTTTTACTATACTTTTTCTAAGTAGGTCACAATTTGCTTTTTTTATATTCTGCCTTTCTCCATCCTCAACATTGCCTTTACCTTGATAAACTATAAGTACAGGGAAGTGATCACTTCCAATTACATCCTCTTTATTGAGTTCCCAACTGCATTTGTTTGCTATACTACTTGACACAATTCCCAGGCCTGGACAAGAGAGATTTCTATTGGCTGCATTGCACCTAATGGGTGTACCATCATTCAATATTACTAAATTATTTTCATCAATAAATTCTTCTGGACATTTACCGTTCTTGTTTTTTCCACTCCCCAAGATTTGTTATGGCTGTTTAGATCTTCACATATGATATATGGGCTTGTTGCATCTTCAGCTATCTCTGTCAAATTCTTAATCTCCAGTTTTCCACAGTGGTTGTATGTGTTATTTATTCACAAAGATGCAGATTTGTTTTGCACTGGAAACTCTATAACATTATGCTCTATATTTAGTTTCTTCACCTCCATGTTAAGATAATTTAAGTTTTCCTTAATAAATGTGCGAACTCCCTCTCCCCTTCCTACTTCTCTGTCTTTCCTTTAGATGCCATATCCCAGGATTCTGAAATCTAGTTTTCCTATTAACATGTTTCTTGCATGCAAATGATATCAGTATGAAAATGACTCAGTACCAAGCAAATTGGTTAAAATGATAATAAAGAACAGAATTATCAGACACATAGATGAACACAATTTGTTGGGGGAAGAGTCAACATGGCTTTTGTAAAGGAAAATCATGCCTTGCCAGTCTATTAAAATTTTTTGAGGGAGTCAACAAACATTTGGACAACGGTGATCCAGTATACTTGGACTTTCAGAAAGCCTTTGACAAGGTCTCTCACCAAAGGCTCTTGAGGAAAGTAAGCAATCATGGGATAAGAGGGAAGGGTCCTCTCATGGATCAGTAACTGGTTAAAAGACAGGAAATAAAGGAAGAAATAAATGGTCAGTTTTCAGAAAGGGGAGAGGTAAACATCAAGATTCCCCAAGGATCTGTAGTGGTAACAGTGCTGTTCAACATATTCACAAATGATTTGGGAAAAGTGGTTAACAATTGGGTGGCAAAGTTTCCAGACGATACAAAATTACTCAAGTTACTTAAGTCCAAAGCTGACTGTGAAGGGTAATAAAAGGATCTCACAAAATAGATGCCTGGGCAACAAAATGGCAGATGAAATTCAATGTTGATAAATGCAGAGTAATGCACATTGAAAAACATAATCCCAACTATACATACAAAATGATGGGGTCTAAATTAGCTGTTACCACTCAAGAACAAGATCTTGGAGTCATTGTGGATAGTTCTCTGAAAGCATCTGTTCAATTTGAAGTGACAGATAAAAAGCTACCAATGTTAGGAACCATTGGGAAAGGTATAGATAAGACAGAAAATATCATAACAACAATATATAAATCCATGGTATGCTCTCACCTTGAATACTGTGTCCAGTTGTGGTTGCCCCATCTCAAAGATATATCAGAATTGGAAAAGGTACAGAGAGGGCAAATAAAATGATTATGGAACAGCTTCTGTATGAGGACAGTTTAGAAAGACTGGGACTATTCATCTTGGAAGAGAGATCTCTAAAGGAGGATATGGCAGAGGTCTATAAAATCATGAATGCTGTGGAGAAAACAAAAGTATTATTTACCCATTAACATAACACAAGAACCACAGGTCACCCAATGAAATTAATAGGCAGCAGGTTTAAAACAAACATAAGGAAGTACTTCTTCACACAATACACAGCCAATCTGTGAAATTCATTGCCAGAGCATGTTGTGAAGTATAAAGTATACAAAAGTATAACTGGGTTCAAAAAGGAACTGGATAAGTTCATGGAGGATAGGTCCATCAATGGCTATTAGCCAAGATGATTAGGGATGCAAACTCATGCTCTGGGTGTCCCTTAGCCTCTGGCTGGTAGATACTTGGACTGAATGATATGGCACGGATCACTCAATAATTGCCTTGTTCTATTCATTCCCTCTGAAGCATCTAGCATTGGCCACTGTCAGAAGACAGGATACTGGGCTAGATGGACCATTGGTCATGCTGGGTCAGGCCATTCTTATCTTCAGGTTTAGTTGCCTTATCAAAGATAATTTTCTTTAGTTCCTAGGCTGATAGCACATGGACACGTGTATTCTATCCATAAATAGTGTCTTTCTATTTATTCTTCATTATTTCTGTCACTTAAAGTATGGAGTCATTCTAACGATGCAGTGCTAACACATAGGTACTCTTTTGCTGCATTAACTATAGTTTTCATTTTCTCTGTTTTTTCCCCTGTAATTTGCAGTTTATTACTTCTATCTAAAAAGCTATAAGCCTCTTTGTCTATATATAATTGTCTTCTATTTTCCCTGTATCACTCATTATATCCTTTGATTTATTCTTTTGTGTGTTTCTCTCTTTTTCCGGAGTTCCCTTTCCTCTTCCCCTTTTGGTCTTAGATATGTCCTAGTAGCTTCAACACACAACATGTTATTTGTAACTTTTTTTTTGTTTTTAGCTCTCTTGCTTGCTTAACTACTATATGACGTCTGTACGCTGTACTTTGCTTTCTTCTGTAGTTGCTACATTTTAATGCCATTTCTTCCACATAATTGTCATAGAAGTGTTCCCCTCCACATTTACTACATCCAATTTTCCCTTTACATATATTTGCCACATATCCAATCCTCTGGCATCCGTAGCACCTCTCTGGGGATGTGATATATGGTTTTGTCTGAAAAATCTGGTATCGTATTGTTACTTCATCTAGAAGGGTTTCTCCTTTAAATGTAACTAGCCCAGGTGTTGATGGCTTTCTATCCCCTCCTCTCTTGCTAATTAGATGCTTAGCACATACTATCTAAACCCCAATGCCCAGGGCCGGCCCTAGGCTTTTTGCCGCCCCAAGCAAAAAAAAACATTTTTGGCTGCCCCTCGTCCCAGCCCTGGGCTCCTCACCACACGCCTCTGCCGCCCCAGCTCTGGGCTCCACCCTTTCCCCCCATCATTGTCCCACACACACATCTCCTGATGCCCCAGCCCTGGGCTTTCTCCCTCCTCCACCTGCACCCTTTTTCCTCCGCAGCCCTGGGTTACTGGTAACTCGCTCCCAGGGTGGGTCATTCAGCAGGAATTTTAGATGTGCACCGAACACAGACAGGATTGGTTCCCATATGGTTACAGAACTGGCATGAAGTGGAACAATTTTCAGCTTGTGTGATTGGAGGATATCCGGATGCATATTATAAGACTGTCCTCCATAAATGAGGAAAAGTTGAGGTGCCTTTATTATTCTTTTGTTCCACTCTTTCTTTCTATGGGGAATTTGCCAATGCAATATCACTGTCTTCCTTTTAAACAAACAAACGAACGAACGAACAAAAAAGGCAATGGCTGTTGAAAATAGCAATCCCAGTCCTAATAACCACTGGGAAGCATTTCTTGCTCATTTTATCCTACTTTTTCTACAGCAAGTTACAGTGGATCAGTATATTTTATTTGGGAGAAATGAAGTAACAGCTTCCCAAACTGAGCTTAGCACTCCTGAATTTTGAGGTGTTCAAATCGGGGACAGGCAGTGGTTGGATAGGCATGGGAGTCCCAGGGGGTTGTCAGGGGACAGGTAGAGGGTGAAGTCCTAGGGGGGAAGTTGGGGGGATCTCAGGAGGGAGCAGTTGGAGACAAGGAGAAGGAAGACTTAGATAGGGGGTGCGGTTCCAAGGGGCAGTTAGGGGCAGGGGTCCCAGGAGGGGGCAATCAGGGGACAAGGAGCAGCAGTGCTTAGATAGGGGGTGGGGTCCTGGGAGGGAGTGATCAGGGGACAGGGAGCAGGGGAGGTTGGATGGGTTGGGGTTTCTGTGGAGGGCAGTGGGAGGGAGTGGATGGTGTCAGGGTGGGGCTTCCCTCCCTCCCCCTGGAGTGTCCTATATTTTGAATGTTAAAATATGGTATCCCTACCCTTCACAGTGCAACTCTTCATTCACAGCAGGCTGCAGCATGAGGTCTGAGCTACCTCATTCCCTCCTCCTTCCTTTCCTGTTGGTAGTGGCCAAGGGAATGCTGGAGAATGTAGTTCTTCCCCTGCTCCAGGGCTGGCTCTATAGGCAGGGAGCTAACCAAGGAACTACAGCTCCCAGGGCCCCCTATTGGTACTCAACTCCCATGCTGGATCCCTGCCGCCCCTGCAAATGGGCTGCCCCAAGCACGTGCTTGCTTTACTAGTGCCTAGAGCCACCCCTGCCGATGCTTTGCTTTACTTCATCTTCAGTCATTCCAATCGGCATTCCATATACAGCTCCTCATCTCTGTGAGATACTTAGCCAGTTAGCAGCTTCCTTTCAGTTTTTGTAGCAATTTAATCTTTAATGATTTCCCCACTTGTTCCATGATTTTACATTCAATTAATAGATCTCCTCCTTGAAGCCTTCTAGCTCTACATCTTTTTTTAAATCCACTCTGCCATTTTCAGTGGGTTTACATCCATGATCTTCACATCCTTGACTAGTGATTTCATTATTATACACGTTTGAATTTTCTCTTTGTTTTTTTCCTGTCTTTCTGCCTGCTGTTTCTTCTTCTATCTCTGGCATGTCCATGCTTCTCTTTTTTCTAACCTATGAACAGTCTCCCCCGCGGCTATCTCCATCATTTTCTAGATTCCGTGTTTCAATGTTCTCCATTCCTCTTCCATCTCCCCACAAACTGAAGCTCAGCCACACCCTAGTCAGGGCCTTCTCCTGTAGGCTTTTCCCTCTTTAAAGGATCCTCCTTAAAGACTGGTATGCCTTGCAGGTGCAGCAGGGCCAGGCTAGCTGATCCCAGCACTGCTCTTTAACCCCTTCTTGGTTAGTGCAGGGTTTGTACACACCGCCACATCTAGGTCTCCCTTCCTTTGCCAAATATATTGTCAGTCAAAGGAGAGTCACAATATGCACCAGACGTTGTCAACTACCATCAGACAGAAACCTCAGATACCTTAGCAGAGTGGAAATAAGAGGAACACATCCTAAGAATATTTGATCATGTTATTGCCCAAAGGTGAAAACTAGTGTTAAAAATCTAGTGACCATTAATTCCATTTTCTTTTTGAGTGGGATTTTACTGATATACAACATATGAATTCTATCCTGACTTACACCATATGTAACTCCCATTGAACCCATTGATGGATGTGGGTTAATTTAGCCATATTTACTGCTGCCAGTGACAAGAGCACTCATAGTATGTGTGATAGTTACATACAAAATTGTCCATGAGAAGCAATTCTAAGTTTTTCAGTAGGTTTCCACTCTCACTTGCTGAAATCAGTAGACCTGCAAACACAGCTGTTATATTTGACTAATGCGAGGTTAAGAGGCTTACTATAAAAACAAAAGACTTTTCTCTGCCAGCTGCTTAGTTAAAGGTACTGCCAGAATCTTTGGAGGGCAGAATTTATCATCTAAGGAATGTAGATTGCAATGGCTAAATGGGATGTACAGTGGCTCCTGCTTTACCCTACTATCAGTGCCCTCAAGAGTTTTAAAAAAAAAAAAAATCTTCAGTGCTAGGGGTATTCTGTCAGTCTTGTTCTTAGGAGCTAGGACCCAGAGGTGAGAATCCTGCAAAGATCAACTTCCAGGAAGCAGAACTGTAAAGCAAACCCTGGAGTTGGACACACTCTTACATCAGCAAAGAGAGCAAGAGTCCAGTGCAGAATTAAGGTTTTGTTCATTGTCTCATCTCTGAGCAGCACTTTAATTGAAGATATTTTTTGATTGAAGTCTATATATAAATGTTCATTATAAATTATTCTGACTGACTATTCTAATTCCTTGTGTCATTTGTGGCTCTGATTGTGCAAGTGACTTTAGCATTTGAAACCCTTTTTCCATGACCTTTTGAGTGTATGCTTGACTGCTGTCCCTAAAAACCAGTGCAGTAAGACATGGAAGAACATATCCTTACAATGAGCTTATTATGTCCACAAAGGGTAGAGGCAAACCCCCTGCTTTAGGCAAAGGTAAACACAATGTGCATTGCAAAATGCTTGCTCAACCCCAAGACAGTCAGCAGAAAGCTCTCCTCCTCAGTTAGCTTGCCAGTTAACTGAAGAGGAGTAAGATCTGTCTGTTTTTTCTAGTTATGGTTACAACACTGACACTGAACTTTTGTTTGTCAGTTAGTCGAAATCACCCTGACGGTTCTCTGTCCCAGTTGTTGGCACTGTAGCCTTCTTTGCCTGGGCCAGAGAGCAAGGAAATGGTTTTTTCATGGCTGGGCTGTATGCTGCTCCACTGGGCAAGAGTGCTTATGGGATACAGATATGGCTGGCTACTGTGCTTAACTGAGAAGATAGGAGAGGCCACTGCCAGATTCTTTCATGCACAAAGAGCCTCCATGTATTTTCAGGCTGAGTTGTTTTTGATTTTAGATTAAGGCCAAGAATTTCAAACTCGTGAAAAATCAGGCTTCTAAATCCACCTTAAGTCACTTATTTTAGAAGAGCCGAGCAACCTATTGAAGTCAATAGGGGCAGCTGAACATACTTTTTAAAAGCCAGCAACTTATTTTAGGCCCCCACTCTTAAAAAATTTGGCGTAATAAAACAAACTATATAAGAAAGAACAAATATACAGGTTCTACAGAGCATAGTGCAGCTTCCTTGTAAGAGGCTATGGCAACTTTGTCTCACAAAATGGCAGGTGTCTTCCACAGTCAGCAGACTCTTGAGAAATGTAACAGTGCAGAATACAGAAAATAAAGAGACTGGATTCTTGTGTTCTGTGCAGTCTATTACACTTATTCAAAGTTAGTATAAAGCGATTGTAAAAATGCTATCATCCACACCATACCGTAGGGAGCTAAACCCTGGGCAAGTCAAGTTACACTGCTCTGAAGGGTGAGGTTCATTGCAAGCTGCAGAGTAAGCATGTTGCAGGCAAGAGGGAATGGTTTTATGTAAAACATATATTTTATGTAAAACACATTGATTTTTTACCACAATGTCTGGGTAAAACTGACGTAAGACACTATTGCAGCGTTAGTGGTTTCTAAATTCCCGTGCAAATGAAAAGGAAACACTGTGCATGACAGACTCTCTCTCATCACCATTCAGAAAAAAATATATATAATATAATACAAAAATATTTAACATTGAAAGTATTTTTACATATGAAATGGGTCGATTTTTACCATTCAAAATGCTGGTATATATTTAAATAAACAGAGCAATAATTATACATATATCAACCAGCTGTAATTTATAGAACTATAATATAGTGGAGATAGATAAAAGAAATCAAGAGTATAAAAATATTTAAATTACAACTAGATACACAAACAGGCATAGAGAACCCATAGGTAGTGAATGATCGGGGCCAAAAACTAAACTGGCAATAAAGCTGGTTGGTATGTTGACAGCTACAGGCCCAGTACTTATCCGGGTAAATTGTACAAAATAGTTAAAAATAGAATGGCACAGGGAAGATTTTGATTCTTTTGACCAAAGAGAAACACTAATTTTTTTGTTGTGAGAGTTTCTCACACTGTGTCATTATGTCTCCTGACAAGTATTTAGTTTGGGAATTCAAGCCTGCTGTGATTTTGGCTTTGATTATTTGTTCTATGTTCATACTGTGAAAAATGTAGACTCACAAGAACTAATGAGGCAATTTGTATAACTGTCAGCAAAATACTTCAGTCAATAAAGTGGTTCACAGAGAGGGGAGGGGAGGGGAGATGGGAATTTCAGGAACCTCGATTGCCTCTTTTCTTCTTTGCAGCAGAATTTGTTTCTACATCAAGTAGGATTTTCATGTTCCTAAGCAAATTTCTCAGGGCCATGATTCTTTCCTCTTCTTCTAGAATATGCTTCCCTGTTGATTTGTATCCCTAGGGGACTTCTAGCAGCTGCTGGATTCTTCAGGTTAATTCCCAAAAGAGTCACAAACCAGCTTGAATTATTTCACTTTTTCTTTAACACTGCTTATCTCCACACATGCTATCCATTGTTAGAAATAACAAAAGGGGGATGTTATTCCAGCAGCAATCCCCACTCTGTGCACCTCAAAAGATGTTTAGTGAATACTGTTAAATAATATTGTTAAAAAAATTCAACAACTTCAAAATGAATAGTATGCATCTTTAGTTTCTGTATGTGTGTGATCTGACTTGTAAACAGTGGACCAATTTGTATCTGCAGTGACTGATGACCCCCTCTTCTACACAGAACAAATAATGATCTAACAAGGGCAGTGAAAGTGTAAGATTCCCACACACCATCCTTCCAGTTTGACTCAATGCTGTTTTAAGTGGATAACTTCTAAAGGATGAGGGTTTGTAGTTCAGCTACCATTTCTATTTGTCCCTTAATCTCTCTTCTGAGGCTGTCAAACAATATCATGCTGGTGATTTTTATGATCGGTATACTTGTCCACTAGGAGCAAGTCAGAGACCATCAATTCATTTCACAGACTGCCAGCCAGCCAATGGCAGTGACTTTGGGTGACTCTCAGTTTGCAACACCTGACTTTTATGTTCCCAGAAAAAAAAAAAATCACAGGAATAACACTGATCTGCAAAGCCAAGTTAGGCACTTAGGCTCCCTATACAATGAATAGCAAGAGATAGGGGTCTAAGAACACTCTCTACAAAATGAGCACACTAGGCTGGAAGCTGCCAAAGCTAGCCAATGAGGGAAGACAATGACAAGGGTACATGCTAAACCTTGCTTCTCTCTCAGGCATATGTGCCTATAGTCATGCTGCAGGAAGGCACCTAGCTCTGCTCAGCAATCCAGACATGGAACCCATCACCTGGAGTCAGGGGCTTAGATGCCTAGAGGCTTATTTAAGGGAATGAGCAAGGCACCTGCTGTGACATAGTGGGACTGTTATTAATGTTTCCTCTGAATACTGTAGGGGTGCCTCAGTTTCCCCCATGCATTTCTTAAGTTGCTAGGTGTTGGGATAAGGTGGTGTAATTGTTGCAGAGCAAAGGGCCAGTGCACATAAATGGCCGACACTCTTGTCTCCTGGCAACTAATGGCCTGGGCCCTTCCCCCCTGCAAGGAGATAGCTAAAGGTGTTGGAGAACAAAGGAATCAGGTGACCTCCTGGCCTGGGAAAGGGACAAAGCCCATAGAAGGAGGAGCTGCAGGGTGAGTCGGTTTGGAGCTGGCTGGGGACATGGGGCAGACTTGGTTGTCTGGCTCACTGCCCCGCAAAATGGACCCGGTTGATGGGTCCTGTTCTCTGTATCTACAAGCTCTCTTTTAGACCATGTTCCTGTCATCTAATAAACCTCTGTTTTACTGGCTGGCTAAGAGTCACATCTGACTGCGAAGTGGGGGTGCAGGACCCTCTGGCTTCCCCAGGACCCTGCCTGGGCGGACTCGCTGTGGGAAGTCTATGGAGAAGCAGAGGATGCTGACTGCTCCAAAGGTCAGACCCAGGAAGGTGGAAGCCATGTGAGCTTCTTGCCCTGAAGACAGTCTGCTCACAGAGAGGAGACTTCACCAGAATCCTGACTGGCTTTGTCGGGAGCAGTTACAGAGCATCGCCTGGGGACTCCGTGACACGTGCCTTGCTGCACACAAGACAGCCAGAGAAAGCAGAGGAGGAGCAGCTGATCTTATGACCTTTAGCCCAGTGATTAGAGCACTCATCTGGGGTGTCGGAAACCCAGGCTCAATTCCCACCTCTCTGCCAGAGGGTAAGAAAGGATTTGAATGGGGGTCTTCCACCTCTCAGGAGGGTGTGTTAGCCACTGAGCTGGGGGATATTCTGTTGCAGGGCTCCCTCAGTCTCGCCTCTTGATAAGTAATGAAAGAGTGATTGGACCAGAGGCAGTAGGACCCAGGCTCTCCCACCATCTAGGTGGGTACCTGAACCACTTGACTATATGGTTATTCTCTCTTTCCCAATGATTAAGTATTTATTCAGTGGAACAGTCATTGGACCAGAGTTTGGGGTGGGAAATGACTTTAGTACAGTACTTAGGTCATCCACCTGGGAGGCGGGATACCTCAAGTCCAGTGGCCCCTGTTCCAACCACTATTTATTTATCCAGAATGCAACATCCTCAAAATGAGAGGGTGAAGGAGCCCCACATCAGAATATCCCATAGCTCCTCCTTCACCCAGCTTTTGAATGGGACTCACTCCGGTAAGCGGCCTCTAAGGACATGCACTAGATTGGACTCCATACCTAATTTAGGTGACCAAATCCATGTTTTACCATGGTTCATGAATCACGCTGGGGCTTAGGTGGGAGAATGCCAGCTAGACACCTAAAAGGAGGCATCAGTGCACATGCCCAAAGGCAGAAACCTAGAGCCTTAGGGAACCTCTAGACTGAATGTTTAGGCACCTAAAGGGTTTAGTGAGAGTTTTGTGAATGACAATGGAGCCAAAACTGGGGCTGAAGCGCCTAAACTCACCCTTAATCATGACTTAACTGGGGCAAGTACAAATTTAATATGATTGTTGGTATGGTGCCTTCACAGGACAATCTTTGCTTTATTATATAGAAATTCATATTTGTTTCAAGTGCCACTGTTTCCTCCCTCACGCTACTGCGCTGCCCTGTTCCCTTCTAGATATGAAGAAATAGTGCAACCAAAAATAATAATAATAATAACAACAACAACAACCAACAACAACAACTAGTACAAACATTCTTTCAAATAAAAACTGGATTTTCTTCAATATTATTCACTGCCTTTTTATACACTTTTGCAAACAATTGTTAGCCAGAATGTTTGTGAGGAAGCATGTTACATAGACTCTTTTAAATGCATATTGGGATATGAATGCGCATGCAAATACTTATTCACATAGGAAATGTTTGAGTGTCCATCGTGAAAGTTCTGTGTGGGTTTGGAGAGTCACTGAATCACAGAGCATAAATAATACATGTGACTTAAGTGATCAATCACAGAGCCTGAATAAGCAGCAGAGAATCCTGTGGCACCTTATAGACTAACAGACGTTTTGGAGCGTGAGCTTTCATAGGTGAATACCCACTGCGTCAGACACAGGTAGTGGAAATTTCCAGGGGCAGGTATATATATGCTAGCAAGCAAGCTAGAGATAACGAGGTTAGTTCAATCAGGGAGGATGAGGCCCTGTTCTAGCAAGTAGAGCTGTGAAAACCAAGGGAGGAGAAACTGGTTCTGTAATTGGCAGCCATTCGAAGTCTTTGTTGTTGCCGAGCTGAATGTGGTCAAAATTTTGCAGGCATGAACTGGAAAGCTCAGCCAGTTCTTCTTTGAAGTTTTTCGGTCTCTGTAAGTTTTTTGCTGCAGGATTGCCACCTTAGGGTCTGCTCTATTGTGTGCCAGGGAGGTTGAGTGCTCCTAGGGTTTTGTATACATGCACTGATCTGAATATCTGTTTGTGTCCATTTATCCTTTCCGTACGCGACTGTCCAGTTTGGCCAAGTACATAGCAGAGGGCATTGCTGGCATATTAATGGCTGTTTGTACGTTTTGTGATCGTGAGTGAATGACCAAGTGAGTATAGCTGGACCGTTCGGTTTGGCTCTGTGGATGGGTGTTGCTTAGATATGTGGGCGGGCTGGCATCGAGGTTGTGTGCATGGATTGAAGTTCCTGCAAGCTAGCGTTACTATGGTATGGTGTGCAGTTGTGTGAGAATACGTTTCAGGTTTGGCAGTGTGTCTGTGGGGAAAGGCATAGGCTTGCCACCCAGACCTGTGAAATGTGGGATCATTGTCCAGGATGGGTTGTAGATCCCTGATGATGCGTTGAAGGGGTTTTAGCTGGGGGCTGTATGTGATGGCCAGTGGAGTCCTGTTGGTTTCTTTCTTGGGTTTGTCTTGCAGTAGGAGGCTTTTGGGTACACGTCTGGCTCTAGCAAGTACTAGAAGTGACAGTCATCATGGTGACCAATTCACAAGTAATCCAGAGACTTCAAAAAACACTGTAAAAGTCTGTTGCCAGATCATTCTGGAACAAAAAAAAGCTAACTTTGTCAGATTGTTTGCAGGAAGTAGTTTGCCCAACTCTATTACCTTCATCCTGCTTCTCTTGATGTTCCCTTCCTTTGTGCCTCAGATCCCAAAACTGATAAGGCTACAATTGTACCCCATGCACATGACAGTGATAGAACTGGGAGTGCTGGCTGTTGGATGCAGCTTAATTGAAACCAAGCTATGTAGGAAGGGTGAAACTGGAGCGTATCTCAGAGCTAGTGATTATATTATCATAAGATTTAACATGCTGATGAGGGGACTGTATAAAGGTCAGCAACAGAAAATATTAGACTTCAGAAAATAGACTCTGAAGTTATGCAAAAGGAGTGAAAGAAAATGGGAAGGAATTCTGTGAAACATGAGGGGTCTGTATTTAAGACAAAGATGAAGAGGCTGCAATCAAAATTCATTGCAGTAAAATCAAGAAGAGTATGGCTAAAGGGCAGCAGCAGCAACACAAATCAGTATAGATAGAGGTTAAGAGCCATATAATTTTTTAAAATGTGGGGATGCGAGGAGAACAGAGCATTTAAAAAAAAAAAAAACTACAGAGAAAGGAGGTGGCTGTGGAAGTTATTAATAAATAAGAGGAAACATTTAAGGAACAATAAAAAAAATCAAGTTGTTGCAGAAAATTGCTGAACAGTTAGAGGATATTGGCAGAAGAAATTATTAGGCCACTCAATGTTTATACTAGTGCAAACTAGTCCATAAAACTATAGTTTAACTCCCATCAATGTCGCTTGACATATCTATATCTAGGTAAGAAAATACACTCCTAGCGGAAGTATGGGCTTCAGTCTCCAGTGTTATTAATCAGTCACTCTCTCCCATCCCAAACTTCAAAATACACTTAATTATATTTATAAGCAGAAAGTGACAGTCATATTCAGCCATTATAAGCTGCTATAATGTAAATGCTAAGGGCTGATCCTGCCAAGTCTTGTTCACATAAGTAGTTCCATGGTAGTAAACAAAAATACTTGAGAGTCAAGGTTGTTAGTGAAGGTCTGAAGAATCAGCTGATTAGGGGTGTCTATTCTAGGCTTTCCCCCCTCCAAACTTCCATCTGTTTCCACCTTGGGTTCAGCTCCATTAGTGCTATCTACAGTGGGAGCATAAGTGTAATGAGAGGAAGAGTTGGTAAGAGTGGGGGGAGGCAGGGACTGACATGGCAGCTGGGAAGGAAGTCTCCAGGTGTCAAACAGATAGCTAAGGGTTAATGTCTCTGTCACCTGTAAAGGGTTAACAAACAGTGACCTGCAACACCTGACCAGAGGACCAATCAGGAGACAAGATACTTTTAAATCTCGGTGGAGGGAAGCCTTTGTTTGTGTTTGTTGGGTTTTGCGTAGTTCTTTCTGGAATCTGAAAGTGACCAGACATACTACAGGCTCTAATTTTCTATTCAAGTAGAAAGGTGGTTTAGTCTTTTTAATTGGTTTTCTTTATTTGCAAATGTGTATCTGGCTGGTAGAGTTTTAATGTGTATTTGGCTGGAAGTATTTTAAATTATATTTCTGCTGGAGGAGGCTTTTCTCCAGTTTCTATAAGCTGAAAGGGCCCTGTATATTCATCTTGAATTTACGTGATTATCTTTATATCTCCTTTCTTTATTAAATGTTTTCTCTTTAAGACCTGATTATTTTTTTTCCCTGTTAGAAAAGGAACTGAGTCTGTACTCACCAGGGAATTGGTGGGAGAAAGGAGTAGTGGGGAGGAAGGGAATTCTCTTTGTTTTAGATTTACAGAGCTTGATCTGTCTCTCTCTCCAGGATAACCCAGGGAGGAAAAGCCTGGGGGGGGGGAAAGGGGGAGAAAAAACCTGAGTTCTGTGTTTGTGATAAAGGAGTTTGAATCACGGTAATCTCCTGTGTACCCAGAGCAGGAAAGATCTTGGGAGGAAGAAAGGAGGGGAAGGAAATGGTATTCCCTTTTGTGGAGACTCAAGAATTTGGGTCTCGGGTTCCCAGGGCAGGTTCTTGGGGAGACCAGAGTTTATCAGGCACTCCAGGTCCTGATTGGTGGCAGCTTATCAGATCTAAGCTGGTAATTAAGCTTAGAGGAATTCATGCTGGTACCCCATTTTTTTGGACTCTAAGGTTCAGATTGGGGCTAGATGCCATGACACCAGGATTTATTCTTTGGGGAATGGAAAAGGGGCCAGAAGGGGTTCCTGTTATGAAATCAGCAGAACAAGCATGCCATTCACATAGTGATAGTTTCTTCACTCATGATGCAGCTGCATAAGACACCCTGCCCACCTGAAAACTCCCCACCCCCAGTTTCATGTCTAGAATTGGAGGTTCTCTTGCACCTCCATAAGGTAAATCACTCAGGACCATTTTATGCGGTTTAGACAGGAAAGAGGCTTCTCTGTCCCCTTCTTGGTAACTCTAATTTGTGTGTGTCTGCAACACACTAAGCTGTTATAGGAGTGCGTGACAAAGATCCACAACTAGTCAGAAAGTGAGAAGCCCTAGGTCTGGCTTTGTCCTTCCCTTTCCTGCCCCACTCCCTTGCAGCTCCCTGCCCTGAAAATTCTTGGCCTATTCAGCTTAAGCTCTCCCCAACCACATTTGGGGCTGTGGCTGGAAAGATAAGGTGGGGAAGTGTGAGGTCTGACCCCTCACCAGGGAGCCCAGGCTGGGCAAGCAGTGAACAGCTCCACTGAGCTAGAAGACTCCAGCAGGATGCCAAACCAGTGACATTACAAAGGGGCTACTCAGACTGTCAAATACAGAAGCTGTGGTGAGATTAGAGGGATTGGAATTGTCCTTCCTGTTCTCTGGGCTCCTATGTGTGTCTGGTTCTCCTTGCTCTAGGCTGCTCTGATGGGTAATCACCCTATGTTTATTCCCCTCCCAGAGGAGAAGAGTAGCTTCCCTTTGGGAGGATTAGAAGGTCAGACTTGTCCACTGTTACATATCTCACATAAGAACAGCCATACTGGGTCAGATCAATGATCCATCTTGCCCAGTATCTTGTCTTCCGATAGTGGCCAATGCTAGATGCTTCAGAGCGAGGCCAGAACAGGGCAATTATCAAGTGAGCCATCCCATCGGGGCCAGTCCCAGCTTCTGGCAGTCAGAGACTTAAGGACACCCAGAGCATGGGATTGCATCCCTGACTAACTTGGCATGGATACCAGCAGTCCCCATCATTCCCTGGGCACATCCCCACTGCATTCTCATGATCCAGCTAGGCTGAGTCAGCAGCAAATATTCTCCTGCAACTGCTCCTCCCACACAGTCCATGGGTACCACACCATGCACAGAGGGCCAACATTATTTCTGCCAAGCAGCAACCAGATGGCCTCTCTGCCTTTCCTCTCATTCTCTCTGCTGGGACACAGCAACCATGAATCAGAGAATGGGGGTACAAAGGGGGCAGAAAGACCTACCCTACTCTGAACACCTACTTGCTGCAGGAACCTAACCCCAATTTACTAGTGCCCTCAAATCTGATTTTCTGTAATATTGGGCATCACACCCACTCAACTGCCCTAAGCAAACCCCCCAGTTGCTCAAATTTCCCCTTAATTGGCTTCCCACACCATGTCATGATGTGTGTGTAGACTGACATCTGGTTCTACAGAAGATGGGGAGGGGGCAGATTGAGTCCTGTTCAGGCTCAGTGCTCTGAGGAGATTTGTGCCCTCGTGTCCCACTCATGACATAACTCACTGAGGGGGAAATCAGTTATGGTTTCTTATCTGGGAGAGAACAGAGATACAGAGCCACTAAATGGTGTTTTAAAAATAAAAAGGCTGAAAGAATAGAGATATTTTAATCTCTCAGATAAAAGAAAACGGAGAAGCTCATTTTATTTAGGTTTTTTCCCCATCCCTACTTTCCTTTTTGAAGAAACGGGAATAAAATAAAATATTAAGTTAGTCACAAATCAACAAAACCCTGTAAATTCAGTTAATGTTCCTGGCACTGGGTTGGGTTTTGTCATCTTTGTTTTGTTTTGTGGGGGGGGGGGGGGGGGGAGACAATTTTTGGATTTAGGTAGTTTGACACAACTAAATATTGTAATTAGGCTTTTGCACATATATTACTTCTAATGCTGTTTTACGGACATGAGCTAAGTGTTTGGTTCATTGATTTCAGTGGAGGTCTGATTTATTCCAGTTAGGGCTTTGCCCCAGTGTTTTACTTGGCATCCTGTGTAAGTGTTAGTAGTTTCTTTTGCTGTGGATGGGTGGAAAGCAAATTTTAAAAGGGGGGGGGGGGACTTGGGAATGCTACAAAAGGAGTCATTTGTTCCATACATTTATTTCTACAGACAAACCTATAATATTTGTGAGACCAATTTTCCTTTAGATTGCTCTCAAGAGACATTCAAACCTATATCCGCTGCTGAATTGATTCCAACAGAAGTTCATTGTAGTACTGGCAATTTCCATACATTTACTGCAGTTTGTTTTTTTATAGGGAGCTACAGGGAGACTATACTAACCAGTCAGGGGCTTTTTAGCTGATCACTGCACTGTAAGCTTTCAAACATGCCTCTTACTGGCAACTTGCCAAAACAAAGTGATGGGTGTTCCCAAATTCCTGCAAGTTTGACATCTTAATTAACCACAGGATTTCCAATGCCCCCATTAAGGTAATAGGCTCTGGCAGTTTTATTTTTCAAAGCTATAGCCTCATAAGCAATTAAACATATTTGTTTATAATAAGAGCCACTTGCCCACATAAGTGAATCTGCTATAGCAACAAAGCCAACAAAAAGCGATGTCCTGCCTTATTAGAACTGGGAGACATTCAGCAGAACTATACCAATACTTTTCAAAGCAAAATCCAGCAGTCCTTATCAGAAGTGAATGGAGCATTACCCATTGTGTCAGATTCAGCTCTTACAGTGTAGCCATTCTGCAAGCCACCACAACTTCCCCCACCCCTGTTAAACTCAGACTACATAGTCACCTTCATGGGAGAAGCTGACACGAAAGCGATGAAGTCCACCAACTTGCTGATTTTCCATGGTCCCGTCCCTTTAGGAGAGTGTATTTTGATAGACAAAGAAAGGGAGAGAGCTTTGCCTTCCACACCCATGCATGGCCCAAGATGAATGGGAAAATTCCTTGATTTCAGAATATCCAGTGCCTCCACATTTCTCCCTGCCTTGCCCCCTACAGTAAATGTAGTAGGGTCAGCACTCTCTTTTATCCGCATACCTCATGTCTGAAAGCAGACGTCACACAAAGTGGTCATCCCTCCAGCCCTGCTTTATGTCCACCCATAAACCATTTTAATCTGCACATGAGCTTCATTTACTAATTAGTGTCACATGCATATCAGGAAATGGCTGAAGTAGGCAGTGTTTGGATTTAAAATGTATACACCTAATATTTTCTTTACATTAGTTAAAAATAGCCAGCATGTCATATACCAGTTTATTTGCTTTCCTTACATAACATACATTCTGACTTGATGTCATTTTTCAGGAAGGGGAGATGAACTGACATTTCAGGGCCAGTCAAAGAACCTACCGATAAAATGCTAATCCATATATTCCCATCTGATAAAGAGGTAGAGGAAGTTATATTAAAAGGAGAGTATAATTTGCTGGAGCCGTACATATTTCTCAAGGCTGTCACTCTGGTGTTTCCAATATGGTGGGGGAGGTGCTTTTGCCCAATTCCAAAGTCAAAAACAGTAACAAAAAAAGGATACAATGTGTTTCGATGGTAATATTAAGCTGTATATGGGAACCACACACAATGGTAGCCTTGAATGTTTTATACAATTTCTATTAATTGACCTATTCAAGGAAGTCTACAATATGATAAATTGATTAAGCTATCCAGTTATGTCATCGCCTCTTTTCCTGAAGGCCAGTTACATTAACTTCTCCAGATGGGTACATGAATGAAGTATGCTTTAGTATTATTACATATTTAGACATTAAGCTTCTGATTCTGGTACAATCATTCAGTAAATGAATTATATAAGTACCACTCAACAGGCGTTTGCATAACAGGGCCCTGAAGTGATTGGCTGATTCCATGCTCCTGATATTTGTCATTGAAAAATCCCTCCTGTTTAATCCTGTTCAGAATTAAACAACTCTCATCTGCTCTGTTACTAGCAAAATTCAGATCTGTGGCAAAGTAGGTACCTAGAGCAGTATTTGGCTATCCTCTGCACTGCATCTCAGTAATGTTCTTTGAAAGCATCC
This sequence comes from Chelonoidis abingdonii, assembly GCF_003597395.2. Taxonomy (NCBI): domain Eukaryota; kingdom Metazoa; phylum Chordata; order Testudines; family Testudinidae; genus Chelonoidis; species Chelonoidis abingdonii. Next base: position 233,110,769 of record NC_133769.1, read on the forward strand.
TGTATAATCTGAGGTCTTTAAATAAATAGCTATGAAACCAAATAACACCAGGATATTGTGTGATCAAAGTGTTTAAACCAGTCCTTTGTACAAGTTTTGTAGGCTACACTTCCCTTGTAGCAAATGCTGTTGTCATTTGACTTGATTGAGCTCAACTTGGTGCTCCAAGCTCTCAGACATTTCCACAAATGCCTAATCTTATGGCTTTCTGACTCAGCTAAAACTAGGAAGTACTAGAAATCTCATGAGAGCCTGTTCTCATGACATCATTACCTTGATTTCTAGGTTCAAATAAGTATTTGTGTTCTTAAATTACACCAGCATCCTGATTTTGAGTGGGGTACCATTGTGTTTGGTGCTACAAGAACAAAACTGAGTTAACACTAATTCCAGCATGATCTCTTTAGACACTCCCAGTCTCCTTGAAGTCAGAGACCTAAACAAGGGAAACAGGCTCAGAGAATGTATGAATCTGCATTGCCATCACATGTATCATGCTTCACGAGGAAAGAATATTGACAAAATTCTAGACTGGTATATATGAGGAAATCTTTACTGAAATCAATCCTTTTATGAAGAGAGTTTAGCCCAAAATATACAACACTACAAAAGAGGACATACCATGCTAAATTTTGAAAAGTGCTCAGAACATTATGTTCTTGATTTCCAAATTTATATTATCATCATTGAAACAAGTCAGAGTTAGGGAAAGAGGAGTTACTTCTTGAGGTTATTCACCAGTTCTTGGAAACACTGCAAATGAGTTGCAAAATTTATGAACTTTCGGAGCTGTTCAGACCGCAAATCTATACTAATAACAAATAAGACTTACATTTGTGTAGCACATTTCAACCCAAGAGATCATAAATGTCTCCACTAACTTTACATGTATAGGAAACATTTCACTTTTCACTGAAATGCAAATATCACCCAGGTGGAATGTGACAGCTGTCTAGCCCTGTAAACCAACACTATTGGTTAACGGCACAATGTGAATACCAACATAATTCCCTATGATTCCAGTGAGGTAAGGTAGGCAAGAATTTAATTAACCAAATGACTATATGGTAGGACACTGTAGCAAATATCCGTACTAGAATAGGAGAAGGGTGTCTCATAATTTAGGGTTTATCCTGTCCCACTGAAGGTAATGGAAGTTTTGCCGTTGTTTTCAGTTGGAGCAAGATACAGAGCCTTAATTGCCCCAAGTGATCAAGATCTTGGTTCTGTCATGTCTAAAATATGGTACCTTTAGCAGTACAGTGCCTCTAGTCCCAGCTGAAGACTGACTACAAAGGATGTGATCTTGCTTAGCTTCTAGCAACTATGAGATCAGTGTCCAAGAAGGTATGGATGACAAACACGGATATGGAGGGAAGATAAGATGCAATACTCAGCCTAAATCATCCTTATAGCACCTAACTTTTAAGCATCCTATCACCAAATGGAATTCACAAACCCAGTGTAAGTGACTAAAAAGGGATTCCCAGAAACCAGCAGTCTAAGTGGGGGGCTGCCTAGGCTAGCCAGTAAGAAATGCCAAGGAAAGGGGTGAGGCATAGGGGTGAGTCATGATTAATGGAACTAGAGTCATAGAGCCAATGTTCCCTGGAGGGACTGTTATTGACAGGACACCAAGAAAACAGGGACTGTGGAGAGTTAGGCTGGAAGTGGAAGTAATTCACACAGAGCAGAACATAGGGTTCGGTAAAGAACCATTTGTTCATCTTGACCTGCCTTCAGAGTCACTCTTTGCAAATGAAACATGGCAGCAGTGTCTGAGCTGTGAGTTATCTGCAGTGCTGCAGCTGGCAGCATGACCCATGGAACTTGGTGTGAAGCCCCCTGGAGTTTGCAAACCCAAACCTAGCCCGGCAATGGACCCAGAGGAAGGAGTTCAAGATGTACACAGCCCTGGCCATGCAGGAGACAGTGACAACAGGAGGAAAGTAAAGGCTGACAGGGCTACAGCACTCTGAGCTCACCACTGCCTCAAGCCTCACAGCAGTCCTAGCATCCCTGGGGACCTATTGCTCCCCAAAGCAGAATGAAACTGGAATGGCACAGGGTTCCTCCCCCCACTTTAAAAAAAAAAAAAACACTAGAGACCAATCCAAAAGGCAGTGAATGGACAGCCGTGTCACTGCCTTATGTACACTGGCTGCCACATGCAGTTCTGGGGACTTGGTAGACTCCTTGATTTGAGATGGGATAGTCTGACACTTTGAATCACCACCTGCAGGAGTACCTGCTCTGGGAAGGTGACCTCACATTAGACAGATATTTAGACATGAGGCATACAGCAGAAACGATGCAAGTCTGAGGAGGCACAACACTCCCAGAAGTACGTACAGAGACAACAGCAAGAAAGAACAGGTGGCCAGGGTCCCATATCCATAATGAGATATTTACTGTGGGAGACAGTATGAGCAGGTATAGAAGTGCCTTGTACTATGACAGCATTGCAAGGAATGTGACAAATTGAACCATTTAAGCAGAGTGTGTAAAAGCAGAAGAAGGTCTCAGAAAGATTCAGTCACACTTGTATAAGAGGGAGATTGCACAGACAGTGGTAGTGACATTATGACTCTCTCCTTGCAGGGCCGGCTTTAGGAATTGTGGGGCCCAATTCGAACAGTTTTGACAGGGTCCCGGCAGGGATGACAAAAAAACAAAAAACCAAAAACCACATGTAAAAACACATGGGGCTTGTACTCACCACGTGGTGCTCCGAGTCTTCAGCAGCACTTTGGAGCCGGGTCCTTCACTCACTCCAGGTCTGCCGAAGACCCGGAGCAAGCGAAGGACCCACCGCCGAAGTGCCGCTGAAGACCGGGAGCGCCACCAGGTGAGTAAAAATTAAAAAGGTGCCTCTACCCAGGGAAGGGATTCTCACTGGGCACGGGGCCCTCTTAGGCGTGGGGCCCGATTCGGGGGAATTGGTGGAATAGGCCTAAAGCCGGCCCTGTCTCCTTGAGTCATAGGATATCAGGTTCAGCCTGTTGGAACAGGAAAGCAACAAGGGACAATACCAACATCTGTGCATGCATCAGTGTTAGTAAGGAAATGGCCTGTGTGATTTCAGCTGGATAGCAAGGCTTCCTGCAATGTAATTCTTCAAGGGGAATTGAACACACCCAGTGTTAGCAGCAGGCACAAACTAATGTTCATTGACAGCATAATGCAACTCATAGGAAAATGTGACCTCTTAGTAATTAACCCCCCAAAAGAAGGTATCAACTAAAGTTTGTTGTGGTGGGTTGTTAGCATCACAAATCCTGCTTGGGGAATACAGCCATATGAGCCATGGATCTGATCACTGTACAGCATCAGAATTTTATAGCTGCAGTCCAAGCAGCAAGATGGGGGAGTCCCACAGACAATGGGGACAATTTTAAAAGCATATGGGAATGTTTTCAAATGTGATAGTTTCCTCAAAGGAAAGCTGTGACTGGAAGTAGACCCACAGTGGAACATGTGTTTTTAACCACAAAGGAAAATTAAAGTGGCACTATGTAATCCAGTACAGGAGGAACTTTAAAGTCTGCAATGTACAGGTATCATAGCACCTGTAGAGGCCAGTACAGCCTGGGTAAGCAGCATGAGGGTGGTAAAGAAGCCATCAGGCAAATTACACATCTGTATAGCGCCAAAGCCACTGAAGCGCTCATTGAAAAGATGCCACTATGCACTACCCACAATTGAATACATCTTGCCAGAACTCTCCAAAGCCAGAATCTTTATGGTCAATGATGTAAAGAACAGGTTTTGACACATAAGCCTGATTAGAGAATCCAGCAAGCTGACAACCTTTGCAACATGCAGATGGCTGCACAAGCCGATGGGCATGACTCCAGGACTGGAGGTGTTCCAGAGAAGACTCACCCAAGCACTGGAATGACTGCCTGGGGTGCAAATAATTGCAATGATAGCCTCATTGTAGGTGAAGGAAGAAATGATACAGAAGCCGAACAAGACCATGACAGAAAGCTACAAGCTTTTCTACAGTGAACCAGGGATAAGAACATAAACTCAGTCCAGAAAAGTGTCGCTCAGACACTATGAGCTGACATACATTGGACATCTGCTCACTGCAGAGGGACTGAAAGCAGATCCTGAACAAGATCAAGGCAGTCAGAGACACGCCAATTCCAGTGGATGTGAAACGGGAATAGTGTTTCATAGGAACGATACCTTTTCTGTCCAAATTCTGTCCACACCTGGCTGCAGTAGGAACTCATGTGTCGGCTCCCAAGGCAGGATGTTGAGTGGGACTGGGCAGGTCCCCAACAGCAGCTATTTGATATGCTGGAATTAAGGATAATAGATTCCCTGTCCTGAAATGCCACCAGCCAGGAGAGCCACTGACACTCCAGAGTGATGCAATAGAGAAAGGAATGGATACAACTCTTCTGCAGGAGCAGCCTGCCAACAGAACTCTATCAGACAAAATTGAAAGAGAGCTTCTGGCTGAAGTACCTGTAGTGGAGCAATTCCATCAGTACACCTATGGGCACCCAGTAATAGTGCAATCAGACTAGAAGCCCTTAGACACAATCATGGTAAAGCCCCTCCTTAATGGTTGAAAGATTTCAGCATATGTTAATGTACCTCCAGCACTATCATGTGGAGATCAGATATTGTGAAAGATTACTGGTATTAGCTGACACTCCAAGCAGGGCAAATATACCCAGTATCCATGGTTGGGGGAAGGGGGATCAGGACACACAGTGCAGCATATTAATGGATTCAATCTCTTAGTTTCCCCAGCAGAGCTGGTGGAAATCAAAGAGGCTACAGAAAAGGGCATCCAACTACAGGCAGTCAAAAGAGTAATTCTAGCAGGGTGGCCAGAAGACATATGTCAAGCACCAACAGAAGCAGAACCATACTTTCAAATTAAAAATGTGTAGGGTTGAATCATTTTGAGGACAGAGAGCTGGCTGCTGCCATTTCATTACATAATGATATGATGCAACAAATACATGCCTCATACCAGGGCACTAACAGCTGTCTTTCAGTGGCTTAAGAGTGAGTTTACTGACCTAGAACAACCACACAACTTTGATCCTTGATGGGTGTGACACCTGCTGGTCATCATAATTACCAGCAAAGACTTACTGCATGAGCTGCCCACCTAACCACGGGAAATGATGGGATCAAACTTGTTTACCTTCAAGTAAGAGCAGTACTTGATTACAGTGGATTACTATCCAAATTTTGGGGAGGCTGATGCCCTGCTTAATACAAAAAGGCAAGTCAGTGCTTGGCAAACTGAAGGATATCAATCCAAGTAGCACTTCTTTCAGGAAAATGCCCTAGCCACTGAGCTACAGGGAATTCTAAGTTGGTCTCAGTTTCTCTTGTTGAAGCTCTTCTACTTTTCATAAAATACTTATGTATCTAGGGAATTTAGGTGCCTACAGCATTAAGCAGGCACAGCTGAGTGGTTTTTGGGAATCTAAATTTTGGACTTAGACACCTTAAGTGGCAGTTAGGCACCTCAGTCACCCTTTGTGAATCCTACTCCAAATGTTTAACTTTTTATACACACTTGTAAGAATGTCTCAGTCAGTAGGAATGTGCTTTATGTTTATCCCCAAGCAAACTTGTTTGCCAAACTTCGTATTTCTATTTTTTCTCTGCCATAGATAAGATGTAAGATGGGCAGATGATTATCAACTTTTCTGCTCAGACAGTAGATAGGATTCTAGATACAAACTGCTTTTTTTCCCATGCATGTGGCATTTCAACAAATAGGAGTGACTTTGCCTACCAATGAAGAGCCTTGTGAAAGGTCATTCTGGTTTTTTGTTTTGATTAAAAAAAAAACCAGAATCATCAAGTTTTCTTCTCAATATTCATAAGAAGGTTTTGGCTCATGCTGTATAGATTTAGATGTTCCATTAAAAAGGCCAGCCAATAAATGAATGCAAATGTGCGATATATGCATGATTAGCAATACACAATAGCATTCAAATACTTTCAGAGAGTGGGATCCATGGAAGGACTTAGGTGCCTAAAACCCAGACTTGGGCACCCATGTCCTGGTTTTGGCTCCACTGCAATCCACAAAGCTCCCGTCAAATCTCAGCAGCTAAACTCACTCAGTGCCTAGGTTTTTCAGAATAAACTTTCCCTACACACCTATATTTCTGCTTCTGGACACATGCCTTGCTGCCTAACTCTAGACATCCAAACTCCTGTCTCGTGCCTAGGCCCTACTGCAATCCACAAACAAGGAAAGACAGTCATCCAGCCACCTATGTCTCATGCAGGCTTCAATCCACTAGGTAGTGTTAGAGGATGCCTACTGGATTGAGTCCCATTCAAAATCCAGCCAGTGGTGGGTGTGCCTACCTTATAACTTTTAGCTCCTATCCCAGGGGAGACCTCTGTTCAAAACCGCTCAGGAGATCACTCTAAACACTGAATTATATGATATTCTAATTTGGGGTCTCTCACTCTCCTGATGAAGCTGTTCCACTGTGGTTAGATAATGAAACAGTGGTCGGAGCAGAGGAACTAGACATGGGGTCTTCTACCTCCTAGGGGCGGACCTGACAAATGGGCTATAAAGTCATTCTCCCTCTCTGGCCCAAGTAGTGTTCCACTGTGGATAAATACTTAAATAATCAATGGGCAACCTCATTCTACCATTCCCTCCACAAACTTATCAAGCTCAGTTAGGGGTTTTATTTGCCACTTCCTCCCCACCCCGCCACCCCCCCCCACTTCATTTTAAGTGCTAAGGATTTCCACTCCTATATTTTTAAATAGAGTTTTATTGTAGATTTACCAGTTTGCTGTTTGTTAAATGCCCCCAGCAATTGGTTTACACTACTATCATCATACTTAAACTATCTAGTGTATGGCTAGAAGTACCTGTACATCAATAGATTCCAAGGCCAAAAGATACCAGTGTGATCTAGTCTGACCCCCTCTATAACACAGGCCATAGATCCTCCCCAAAATAATTCCTAGAGCTTAGAAAAATCATCTAGTCTTCATTTAAAAGTGGTCAGTGATGGAGAATCCACCACAACCATTGATAATTTGTTCCAATGGTTAATTACCTTGTTTCTAGTCTGAATATGTCTAACTTCAGCTTCCAGCCATTGGATTGCATTATACCTTTCTCTGCTAGACTGAAGAATGCATTATTACATATTTGTTCCCCTTGTAGGTTCTTATAGACTGATCAAGTTATCAGAATCCTTTTTCTGTTATGCTAACTAGATTGAGCTCCTTGAGTCTATCACTATAAGGCATATTTTTGAATCCTTTAGCATTCTCATGGCCCTTCTCTGAACCCTCTTCAATATATCAACATCCTTCTTGAATTGTTTGACAACTGGACACAGTATTCCAGCAAAGGCTGCATCAGTGTCACATACAGAGGTAAAATAACCTTTCTACTGCTATACAAGATTCCCCTGTGTATGCATCCAAGAACCACATTTGCACTTTTGGACACAGAATCACACTGGGAGCTCACATTCAGCTGATTATTCACCATCACCTCTCCCCAAAATCCTTGTCAGAGAATTATGCATTTCAAAGCTTATGCATTGCTTGTCAAATTTTAAGAACATAATTCTAGGACATATTTATAACTTTGCCTGGTATATGTACGGCACAAGTACAATGATTTTCAGAACCAGCATGTTACCAATTTGTATACAATATCTTAACAACACATTTTAGATACAGATTATGATACCAGTGTGCTAGGTGTCCTGAGTGTGACAAGGGTTGCCGACACACAGTAGTGAACCACCAATGGACTTCTCTATCACACCAAGGTTCCCCAAAAAGACCTTGCTCTAACTTAGAGAAAGGAATTCCTCCTCCCTTCTTGACATGTGATTTAGTCCCCACACAGGACACTGGGTTTTCTCTCTCAGACTTACTAACTGAAATTTTATCCTAATACAAAATAATATGGTAGATTTGCCACTGCTGGTCCTGTGTAACATATTGCTGACTTCTTATATCAAGGAATACTCCCTGCAGCAAGGTTAACCTAGTTTCCCCATACACTGCCTTCTTTCCTAGTTCTCTCTTGGTGTAAGTTTCACAGGAATACACTGACCACGGACAAGGGTCTGGGAGCTTTTGCTACTTGACCATTCATTGTAATGAAGTATATTTGAGTACCCTCTCTCTGAGAGCAGACTTCCTACTGGGGTATCTAACATAAGTTAGTAATCTTCAGTTTCTTAATAGGGCAATCCAGGATTTTGTGCCTTGGCTGACAACTGTAACAAATAAATTGCACTTTTCTTTTGTCTACTGGATTTGCCATTTTCAGTTTGCCCTTAAATGTATCATCCCCTTTTCCTTTGGTCACCACCCACTGGCCACAATCTTAGTTCCCTTAACTCCCAAAGTTTTTAGAGGAACCTGGATGGTTCTTAGTGAAGGTGTCACTCAGTGAATTTCCAAATAAGGCTCTTCCAACCTCACCACATCTGTGCAGAACTGTGGTTGCTGCTCTTGAACCCATGTACTGACTTCCTTTTCAAATATGGTCAGGAACAGTTCCTGGACCAGTTTACTGATGATCTCCTCCTTGGTTCATTGGTAGCAGTCAGAACAGTACCTTACCAAGCCAAGCAGACATGCCTGCATCTCAGTGGAAGGTTCTACCTGATGGTATCTAAGCTGCCTGGAAACACTGTCAGTTTGTCTCCTCACTAAATTTGGTACTTCTGCAGAATCATTCCTCATGGCATGATATGCATTCACAGCTCTTTCTGTAGCCAAACATATCTTATTGCCATTTACTCCATCTTGTGACAAATAGTTATTTGTCCTCTTCCCTCAACATACTGGGTAGTTTTGGTTCTCTATGCACCATCCTCCAAGCAGATTCCCTCACCCCCCCCAAAAAATGATCACTCTGCACCTGAGGACTTGGTGTAGCAGCTAATGCTACCGTAACTGTGTTGGATTATCATGCCAGCCTCTTCCCTTTAGTCTCTAAATAATCTCTCTGAACCAAGGGATCATGTTTGTTCCATAAACTGGCAGTTCTCCAAATTAAGCAACCATTTCTTTATCCCTCTTTTCCTGATAATGCAAACATCGCTGGAAGGGGGTACTCATGTCAGGAGTAGATTTCTTGACTCTTGGGAATGGTGCTCTCCTGTCAAAACCAGTTTCTGACACAGAAGTGGCCAGGTTCTTTTCCTGATCCCTCTTCTCTCTCCCCCTTTCTCCAGCCTCCTTTTTTTCTTGGAGTGGATGGGGTTCATCTAGACAAGTAGCGGGAAACCTGTGGCCCATGGGCTACACGTGGCCTCTCAGGGTAATACGCTGGCAGGACACAAGACAGCATTTGCATTGACCACTCGCAGGCACAGCCGCCCATGGCTCCTGCTGGGAAATTCTCTAGAGTGCCTCATTTGTCTTTTCCACAGCTACTTTAAGTCTTTTATGCTTATTCCATATAGCACTGTCATCTGCTAAAAGGGAAGTACCTATTCCCAACTGCACACTTTCCAGAAGGTCATTTATCGTAATGGAAAACGAGGTAGGGCTGATAATATTCTCATGGAGTTCCATTTATAAGCATGTAGGTTTTTAATAAAGCTGTTCCTAATTTGACTTGTATAGTTCTGTCATTTAAAAAGTCCCTTATCCACCAAAAGATTCTCCCTTTTATCCAATTTTGGCTAGATTGTATTGGAAGCTTTCTCTCCATAGCATGTAATATACTTTTCCAATGTTCAGAAAAACTTATCATAAAGTTCTTAGTACCTATGATTTTTTGATTCTTCATTTCTAGTCTCAGTATATGGTCAGCTGTGCATCTTCTTTTTCTGGCACCACTTCATATCTCAGTTATATCATTCCCCCCCACCCCCAAGAATTCCACTAATCTTACATTTATAATTTTTTCCATGATTCTCCCCACACATGATGTGAGAGCAATAGACCTATTTGTATCAGGTTTTGTATGTACCTTACCTGTTTTCCTAATTGGTATCACAAATGATTGTTTCCATTCTATTGGCTGCAGTCCCCCCAACCAATATCTCATTATATAACCACAACAGAATCTTTAGACACCCTTCTGACAAGTGTTTAAGCATTTCATTACTTATATTATCTTCACCCAGAGCTGTATTTTTCCTTTTTCTAATGCCTGCAATAAGCTCCTGCACACTAAATGTTTTGTTTAACACATCAGAATATTCTCTCCAGCCATTTAATAGTGCACAGTTTTCTTCAAACCTTTTTTCCCCATAAAACATTGTTTTGATTCATATCACTACTGATCTTTTGGGATTATTTTGCTAAATTGTCTGTCTTTCCTACATTAGAGACCTCAGTTTCACAGTGTACAATAAGACCAGTGTCACAGGGTCCACTCACCGTAGGTAGCGCCTTCCTCTAACCGTCCCAGTGATTAGCTCTGGCCAAGCACTGCACCCTCCTCTAGCAGTGTCTGCACCCATCCTGTCTCATCCTGCAACTTCTCTCACTCCAAGAACTGCAGCCTCCTCTTTGTGACCTGGCCTTTCGGCTGGGTCACTACATGGTTTCCTTTTCTGTGGGGTTACCCAAAGTCCTTCCACACACACACTCCCTAGCATTCTTCTCCAGCACTGCCACTTCCCCAGTGGCCAGTAGGGAAACCTGGGCCCACCCACTACTCCAGGTTCCAGTATAGGGACCCTACATATGCAACTGTGGTCTGCTTTCCCTCAGCCCTTGTTGTTCTTTCCCTGGACTCCTTCCTACAGCTTAGGATTTTCCCCCTTCCCTGGCTATACCAGCTTAAACTCCCACCTCCACAAGTAATTGGGGGCTACTCTCTATAGCCCACAACATACCTTCCTTCTCCCAGGAGGCAACTACACATTACTTCCCCTCAGCCCCTTCTTCTATCTGCTCCCTGGCTTTATAAATGCAGCCCAGCTCCTCCCCCAGCTGGGCTTCATCAGCTAATTAGGCCTTAGCATGCCCAGGCTTTCCGCCACTGCAGCCTATCAGTTAATTGGCCTAATTTACTCCCTCAGGCCTTTCGTGGGGTGCACACCCCAGCACACCAGATATACATTTACTTAGAATTCCATTCATTCTTTGAATTTGCCTATATATTTCTGAAAGCTTTGAATCTTTGGCCAATTTCCAACAGAAATTTCCCAAACTCTCTTTTTTTGTCTTTATGATAATACTTTGTGCTATGCCTTACATCTTTTATAATTTATTCAATCTCTACTATTCATTGTGTGTTTTGCTTGCTTGTATGCCTTATTTCTTTCTTTGATTAGTAATTTGCAATCCTCATTCCACCAGGGAACCAGATTTCTAAATTGGGGGCAATTTGATGTTTTGTAGATGGCCAGATCAGCTGCTGCTGTAATTCTTTTTTTTACTTTGCCATAGAATTTTCCTAGGTTGTCGCTTGTACAGTTACTACCTAAATATTCATCACATTTCATTTTGAAAAAGCCATAATCAGCTTTTCAAAAATTCCTGCTAGGAATTCTTTTTGTGTTTTCGACATTTCCTTTGCCTCGGTACTCAGTAAGTGTAGGGAAGTGATCGCTTTCCTTTCCCTCTTCTTTATGAATTTCCCAGTTCCATTGATTAGCTATATGATTCGTTACAATTTCCAAATCCAGAATAGAAAAAGATGCATCCACTGAATTAAATCTAGTAGATGCTCTTATATTCAATGTTACCAGGTTCTGTATATTAGTAAATTGTGCTAAGCATTTACCATTTAAAACAATTTCTTACTTCCCCATAGTTCATTTTGACTACTTATGTCTCCTCACATTTTGAATGGGCTTTAACATCAACTAGTTTTTCTAATACTAAAATAACTAATTTTGACATGGATTTTAAACATTATAAATCTATAATGTTCTGCACGGGAATCTCAATAGCATTATATTCAAAATTTAGTTTTTGCACATCCCTTTTGACATAACTAATTCCCACTTTTATAAGCCCCTCTGTACATCAAAATAACACCCTGTAAAATCCTCATATTCATCATTCATATATGATATTATGATATATCATTCATCATTCATATATGATATTATGATATGTCATACAAAGCATGACATGTAAGATATCAAATGAAAGGTCATGTTCTGCTGAAACCCATTGTTCTGTCCAAATATGTATATTATTAGTTTGTATGAAGTTATGAGATTTTGCTGTGTGGTGGTTGTTAAAATATGTTGCAAATTTGGGAGCCATCTCTTGCTAATTCACCAGTGACAACAAAGCAGGTGATCCACACACAGGGGAGCGTTAAAGGACTATTAATCAGTAGGGCAGCTGTAAACAAGGGATTTACAATTCAGTAAGAGAAGCACCAGACAATGGGGATTGCTCAACCTTGTGACTCAGCAAGGCCCACCAGATATGCCTGGGCTAATTTCTTTCCAGGGTCATGGACAGTGACATCATGAGGGCACCTTCTCCTCCCCTACCAACAAGAACACTGGGAAGACACAGATTTGAACTGAGGATGATGGTGCCTTTCTCTGTGAGATTCACATGTGGCTCTGGGAGCATTAATGCAATCTAGCTGATGTGGGGTGCCACATGCAGTTGTGCTGAGTGATAACAGTGCCAGGAGGGGTTTGCTGCTTGTCACTAGCAAAGCATTGTGAAAGACAGCCCATGCCAGAGAGTTAAGGGGAATAGTATCCCAGTTCCAGGTTGTATCCCAGGGATCCTGTCACACCCTCCTTCTCTGGTAGCCTGTTGATCCCTCTGAAGTATATCATATCCTGATAGATTTTGTTCTTATTAGCCAAGTTTCTTGCACACATTTTCTCCCATTTCAAAGAAGGACTTTCTTAAATGCCTGTCCATGTATTATTAAACTATGAGCATTCCAGCTAAGGATTGTTAAGACTATGTGATTTTAAAAAGAATCTGTGCCTTCCTTTAAAATCACATGGATGTGATCTATCAAGAGGTTGTCTATCATTAAGTATTTTTCTGCTGCTTTTGCTGTGATTTTAATACTTTCAGTTCCCCCCATCTGCAAAGTGCAGTTAATTACTTCTATAGTGAACACTATAAACATCTCTTTACCTACAAGCAATTTATTCTTTACATATTCTACTTCCTGACCAGAGATGGGTTCTGTTGCTCCTGCACATCTTTTCTTTTACTTGAGTATCTTTCCTTTTCCTATTTGCTGCACTGGGCACCTTTTGATAACCTCCACCTATGATCCCTTTCGAATTATTTTAATTTTTTTTCCTCTAGCTCATTCTGTTACTGCACATATTTTACATGCTGCACTGTACTTTCCCCTGCAGTTAGGTTCTGTTCTTTCTATACGATTCTCGTATGAGTGATTTCCTCCACATTTACTAACCCTCATTGTTCCCTTACAAATGGCTGCTGCATGCCCAAACCTTTGACAATTATTATACCTTCTGGGGGAGGAGGAATATATGGTTTAAACATATTGATACCCCATTTGGATCCTATCTGGAAGTGTCCCAACTTTAAAGAGTCATGCGTACAGCCAAGACCACCAATTTTTTCTCTCCCTCCTACTAAGTAGCCATTTAACAAACAATACTTTATCTTCACCTATAGGATGATTTTAAAAAGAGTGTCAGTCCTAGCAGCGCTCCATGCATAACCCCTCTTGCTTCTGTCAGGATTTTAGGCAGTTGACAAGTAACTTTCATTTTCCCTAAGGTTACAGTTTTAAGATGTTTTTCAGCTTGCTCCTTATATGTATAAACTACCAATAGATCTACACCAGGGGTTCTCAGACTTTTGTACTGGTGACCCCTTGCACACAGCAAGCTTCTGAGTGCGACCCCCCCTTACACATTAAAAACACTTTTTTGTATATTTAACACCATTATAAATGCTGGAGGTAAAGTGGGTTTTGGGGTGGAGGCTGACAGCTCACAACCCGCCATATAATAACCTCATGACTCCCTGAGGGGTCCCAACGCCCAGTTTGAGAACCCCGATCTATACCCTGCATTGTTTAAGCTCTTTGTATGTCACCAACACTTCACTTTATCCATTCTGCCATTTTCATAGGGTTAACATCTCCTCTTTTCACATCTTCTGTCTCTGATCTGACAATTATGAAATGTTGACTTTTATCCTGTGTTTTTCATTTCTGTATATTCCTTCTTTAAATCCTTATCTAGTTCATCTTGTTTTCTTTTTCCTGATCTAAGACCATTCCTCATCTTCTGCTTCTTCTTCTTCATGGTCCAAGGCAACTTTACCCTCCCCCACCCCAATGTCACTTTCAGTGTTCAGCCTCATTTCAGCAGGGGACAAGTGCCTGCTGCAGCCCCCACTCAGCCTGCTCTTGCAGCCCAGCTCACTGTCTCCAGCCAGATACCAGCACTCAGCCTGACTCAAACTTCAGCTCAGCCCAGCCCCAAAATCCCAGTCAGTCAGTCAGTCCTCTCTCCACTTAACTCAGCCTCTGCTCCCAGCCCAGCCAGATCACATCCCTATTTTACCAGCATTTTACACAATTTGTTTTTACAGTGCTAGATCCAAACCTCTCCCACTCCCAGCAGCCTCTGAGCAGATTAGTGGTTAATTATAGCCAGCTAGACCAGGCCCTAATTCTAATTTCCTTGGGGAAGGGGTAATCTGCTACTTACTGCTGCTTCCCAAAGGACTTGTGGAGGGGTCAGGGCGTTCCTCCTCCTACACAGTGACAGTTTACTCTATCATGATTTTATCTACTTAAGAGTAAAATCTGGAAAATGTAACTGATCCAAGATTTCTCTTCATGCTCTATTTACTTTGTATTTTGTTTCCTTTCATTATATCAAGTATCTACTCACTTGTTACTCATTACTGGCCTGTATGTATACAGAGGCGTCACAGGACCCTGTTCAAGTTACCCATTAGCTTAATGAGATTCTTTGCTTTAAACACTTACTAGCAAATAACACTTTTCTTGCTGACTCCTTATTAGCCAAGTGCTCTGATTTGAGGGCAGTTTTAGCCAAGCAGAGGCCCCATACCAACAGGTTTAACTTTAAGCATTTTAGCAGTCTCACTGACTTCAACAGGACTTAGTGACTGGACTGCCTTATAAAATAAGGGTACCCAAATCAGAGGATGAAAAGAATAGAAGTATATTTATCCTTTCCCCATTGGGGAAAAGAACCAGAAAAACCATCTCACACACACACATATGCAGCAAAAAGAGTTCCAAAAGAATAATGAAAAGTCCTTTTTCCCATCTAGTGATCTGCTTAACACCCAAGTCTGGCTTTCTAGCTCCCTTTCCAGAGCTAGCATCCTGCCGAAGGTACCTGTTTTATCTGTTTTCTGAGTCTCAGTTGATTACCCATTTGGCAATTTGCTGCACTTGTACCTTAAGATGGGCTTTATTCATTCAGTTTTTCTTAAAGAGACTACTCATCCTTGAAGTTAAACATACATGTAAGTGTCTTCAGGAATAGGGCCTTAGTTGTACTTAGGTTTTGTGGCCCCTAACTGGAAGAGGATTCCCATTTGCACCTCCTGGTCTGACTTTCCTTCTCCAAACAAAGCAAGTATGATTGTCATAGGATCTGTACTCATGCCTATATTCTGCTTTTTGTCTTGTCCAAAAGTTTGTACTGGAGACCAATTGAAGGATGAATAATGTTTGTTTTTTCAGTGAAGAATGTTTTTTTAAAAACCAAGAACACAGCTGTTTGTTAGGCATTGGTGTCTGATCTAAATGTATTCTCATTTAACTTGTAACTGTTATTGTTCTGCATTGTACCTGAAGTCATTTATTTGTAATTACTCTTGTTAAATCTGTATGGTACTTAAGTATCAGGAATTCCCTGACATACATGCTAAGTTCAACAGCAAACTCATTCTTGATAATACAGTATCTTCTTTATCCCTCATTAGCACTTTCCCAAAAAATAAACATCCTTTCTTGTTTCTGCTACAAAACTAAAACTTAATAATTGTAATTACTAGATGTTTTGTTTTTAAAAATTTATATATTTATTTATTATTGTTCAATTAGCATCTCAGTCACAGTTGATCACCTCTGTGAAGACTTGGAAATTTCACATTCAAAACTAAACTCAATCTAATTTCACACTAATTACACATAAATACCATAGCTGAGTTGCTCTCATCAGGGCTGGCCTTAAGGAAAATAGCACCCTGGGCAAACTTGTATTTTGTTGCCCCTGACCCACACTGACTCCCCATCCATCGTCCCTGGCCACCACTGCTTCCCTGAGTTACCCACCCATTGCCCCAAGCTCCCTTATGCAGCCTTGCACCCTAGTTCCGCCTCACTCCTCGCCTCTTGACCACAGTGCCCTAGTACTTAATTTGTGATGACCCGGTACTTCTGGGCTCCTGGTCAGCAGCTGCCACTCTTCCGCCACCCAGTTCTGAAGACACCAGCACCACCACCAGCAGCAGCACAGAAGTAAGGGTGTCAATGCCATATCATGCCATCCTCACTTCTGCACTGGCGCTGGCAGCAGCAGTGCCTTCACCGCTGGATGCCAAGTCAGCAGCCATAACTCTCTGGCCACCCAGCCAGTGCTTAATTTGTACCAGGGCACCTCCTTCATAACAAATTAAGTACTGTGGTACCCTCCTGACCACAGCGCCCTGGGTGGTCGTCCACATTGCCCACCCCTAAGGCCAGGCCTGCTTATTATCATACAATTCAACAAACCAATATTTTGCATGTTTTCCTCTTGCAAACCATTCCTCAGTTTTGAACATTCTCCAAAGAAAAGTTAAGTCTCTCTGCTCTTTAAGTGAGCTTGTTAGTTATTAAATTATTTAATCAGGCCCATCTCTCAGACTAATAGGCTATTTAACAGATTTCCAAATGTAGCACCTAGTGTTCATTAGGGCCAAGTTTACTGCTAAGTTGACGAGATTATGAGGCATGCCCAAGATTGCACTAAGGCCTTGTCTACACTGGCAAATTTCTGCACAGTAAAGCAGCTTTCTGCACTGTAACTCCCAAGGTGTACACACTGCCAAGCCACTTAATGCACAGAAACTTCACAGTTGCAGTGCTGTAAAAAAACTACCTCAACGGGAGGCATACAGCTTTCTGCACCAGGGCTACCGAACCGCGGTGCCAGTGTAGACACCATGGTCAATTACAGTGCTGTGATTGGCCTCCAGGAGGTGTCCCACAATGATTGTTTTCACCTCTCTGGTCATTGGTTTGAACTCTACTGTCCTGCCCTCAGGTGATCAACTGTCATCCACACTCCGTAATTTCCTTGGGAATTTTGAAAGTCCCCTTCCTGTTTGCTTGGTGACGCGTGCAGAGGTCTCAGCGCATCTTTCCAGGTCACCATGCCTGCTCCACACACCAGGTGATCCCCCGCTTGAAGCAATGCCGAGCTGCTGGATCTCATCAGCATTTGGAGAGAGGAGGCTGTCCAGTCCCAGCTGTGCTCCAGCCATAGGAAATATGATACCTCTAGACAGATTTCACAATGCATGACAGAAAGGGGCCATGACCGGGACACACTGTAGTGCAGGGTCAAAGTGAAGGAGCTGCAGAACGCCTACCACAAGGGATGGGAGGCAAAGCGCTGCTCTGGTGCTGTGCCCACGACCTGCCGGTTCTACAAAGAGCTGGATGCGATACTCAGTGATGACCCCACCTCCACTGCGAAGGCCACTGTGGATACTTTGGTGGCTCATGTGCCAGTTAAGAGTGGACCAAGCCAGGAGGAGGAAATCTTGGGCAAGGATGTGGAGAGGGCCCAGAGGCAGAGGACAACTCAGAGATGCATGCAGCCAGGAGCTCTTCTCTACTCTGGAGGAGGTAGCCAGTCACAGCTGTCGGATCTTGGTGAAGCACAAACAGGAGAGGAGGCCCCTGGTAAGTGGCTTTGATTTTGGGAATCACTGAAGCAAGTTGTTGGGTGCAGGAGGGTTGCAGAAAGCAGGCTTATGTCTGTATGATGCATGTACCACCACATGCCTAATCTGAGCAGTGGAACAGGTTGTTGATTGACTCACTTCATGGAAATCTGCCTCAGATCTCCAGGAAAATCTCATGGAGATACTGGGTAATCCGCTGCTGCAGGTTCTTTGTCAGAGCTGCTTTGTTTCTTGCCTCATTAAGGGTAACTTTCCTGCATCACTCTGCCATCACTGGGGGGACAGACCATTGCTACACACAGGCGAGCCAATAAGGGCCAGGGTGGAAGCTTCAGTCTTGGAGAAGACCCTCTCTTGATTCCCTGTTCACCCACAGCAGCGAGGTATCTTCCATAATGAAAACAGTCTGTGGAAAATGTGGAGACAGTAATGATTATCAGCCCCCCCTACAGTGCTGGCTCTCCCCAAGAGCCACATGCCCAGTGTACAGTATGGTCCTGGAACACTGATTTTCCCCTGACCCTGTGGCTACTCACAATTTTGGGGGTCTTGTGGCTCATGTGTGCTTGCCTGGGGTCAGCCAGTTAGTGACAGGTACATGAATAGCAGCTGTGTTTAAAATTACTGAATCAGTAGCCTGTGTATTGAAAACAATACTGTTTCTGTAAAATGTTGTATTTTGGCTTCACAGATATGACCTTGGGAGCCCAGCCTCCCTCTTTGTTATCTCTGGCTGAACAGCTGCGTAGAATTAGAAAGTGGCCATGAAGAACTAAAGAGGACTTTCTGCATGATGTCATGATGCACTCCGCGGCCGAAAAACAAGAATTGAAGGAGTAGTGGAGTGAGATGAGGGACTGAAAGGAGAATGCAGCACACCAGAATACCCATCCCTATGCAGTTTAGCCCTGCTGAAGTACTGTACCCGCTGCACTGTACTCCAAAGGAGAAGGTTGGATATGATATCAGGACATACACAAATCTTTAACCATCCCGAGACCCCACATCCTCTTGGGACCCTCCGTTTCCCCATCCCCCAGTGCTGATATGTATTTTTGTTTGTCTCTCTCCTCCAGTTGTTTTTTAATAAAAGAACTGTTTTGGTTTGAACACAATCTTTATTCCATTAATTGAAAGCAAACAAAGCCCTGCAAAGCACCAGGCAATTTTCTTAAACCTTCATAGTGCATCATCTTCATCAATCACAGTCACCTCCTAGCATTACAAGCATTGCACTCCCAAGAATAACAACAAATATGAGTGGCTTTCTGCTTCAAATTGCTGCCCTCAAAGCATCTCTGTTCCTTTTGGCCCCACGCTGTGCCCCTCTAATAGCCCTAGTCTCTGGCTGTTCAAAATCAGCCTCCAGGTGCTGAGCTTGTGCAGTCCAGCCCTGAGTAAAACTTTCACCCTTCCCTTCACAAATATTATGGAGTGTACAGTATGGGGCTATAAGTATAGGAATATTGTCATTGGCTAGGTCCATAGAGGCAGCGTCAGTGGGCCTTTAAATGGCCAAAAGCACACTCAACAGTCATTCTGCACTTGTTTAGCCTGTTGTTGAACCACTTCTTGCTGCTGTCAAGGTGTCCCGTGTACAGCTTCATAAGGCACAGCATTAAGGGGTAGGCAGGGTCTCCCAGGATCACAATGGGCATTTTGACTTCTCCTACAGTGATCTGGTCCAAGAAGAAAGTCCCTGCTTTCAGCTTCCTGAACAGGCCAGTGTTCTGAAAGATGCGTGCATCATGCACCTTTCTGGACCAGCCTGCGTTAATGTCTGTGAAACACCCACAATGATCCACAAGTGCCTGGAGAACCATAGAGAAATACCCCCTTCTGATTAATGTACTCAGTGGCCAGGTGGTCTGGTGCCAGAATTGAAATATGCGGGCCATTTATCACCCCGCCGCAGTTAGGGAAGCCCATTTGTGCAAAGCCATCCACAATGTCACACATGTTGTCCAGAGTCATGGTCTTTCAGAGCAGGATTTGATTAATAGCTCTGCACACTTCCATCAACACGAATCCAATGGTCAGCTTTCCCACTCTGACCTGATTAGTGACCAACCGGTAGCAGTCTGGTGTAGCCAGCTTCCACAGTGTCTTTGCGCTGCAGGGCTGGGGTGAGCTCATCACACAGTCCCATGAATGTGGCTTTCCTCATCCAAAAGTTCTGCAGCCACTGCTCGTCATCTCAAACGTGCATGATGATGTGATCTCACTATTCAGTGCTTGTTTCCCGAGCCCAAAAGTGGCATCCCACTGTGGTCAGCACCTGTCATAAACAGATAGCTAAGGGTTAATGTTTCTTTCACCTGTAAAGGGTTAACAAAGGGAACCAAATGCCTGACCAGAGGACCAATCAGGAAACCGGATTTTTCAAAGCTGAGGAAGGGAATGTTTGGGTCTGTGTCTTTGTCTGGCTCTCAGCTATGAGAGGGGATTTTTTCTATCTTCAAGCTTCTAATCTTCAGTTTCCAAGTTGTAAGTACAAAGGTAAAAAAATAGGCTGTATTGGTTGTATTTAACATGTGTGTAGGTAGCTGGATATGTGTAATTGTATCTTCTCTCTTTTTGAATAAGGCTGTTTTATTCATTATTTTTCTTTTAAAGTATTGACCTGTATTTGGTCACTTGATGCAGACGACTATGTTTACGTGTTTTTCTTTCTTTTTTCATAATAAAGTTTTTCTTTTAAGACTTGTTTTGAGTTTTTTTCCTCTCTGGGTAGGCTAAGGAACGTAAGGGGAGGGAAATTCTCTTTGTGTAGATCTACGAAGGGTGAATCTCATGGCAGCACCAGAAAGAATTTGGTGGGAGGAGAAGCAAGAGGGAAGAGAGATAGAATCTTTTCTGTTTCCTTGTTGTTGGGTTTTGTCTCTTTGGGAGGAGAGGGACGATGCTCTTTGGTACTGTGATGTAAAAGGTTGATCAGTAACTCTCAGGTAGAGCCGCAGGGAGAGGAAATTCCTGGGTGGGAACAGAAGGTGAAGGGAAGTGGGTTTTATTTTCCCTTTATTGTAGAACTCAGTGGCATCTGAGTCTTGGGGGTTCCCCAGGGAAGGTTTTGGGGAGACCAGAGTGAGCCAAAACACTGGAATTTTTTGGATGGTGGCAGCGATATCAGATCTAAGCTGGTAATTAAGCTTAGAGAAGTTCATGCTAGCTTCTCAGTTTATGAACGCTAAGGTTCAAATCTGAGTAGGAAGCTATGATAGCACCTCAGTGAATGCCACAAGCAATCTTGTGTCATAGCTACAATACGTGGCAAGATAAATGTTGAATTGCTCTTGCCTTTGTAGTTCAAGGAATAACTCCACTGCCACTTGTGACGTGTTAGTGAGAGCGAGCAGCATATTAGTCAACAGTGCAGGATTCATTCTTGCAGACCAAAGAAGCAGAGCAGAGTGTGCAGTACACAACCTGTTGAAAGATGGCGCCAAATGTGGACAGAAGAACAAGGACTGCTGGGATGCAAAGCAATGCATCACAGGGTATTGGGATAGGACCCAGGATGACATATGACCCCCTCCACCTTCCCACAGCTCTTAGCAGCAGAAGAGGACGAGATGCTTTGTGGAATAACTACCTAGAGTGTACTGCTCTGAATACCGCTGCAAGTGCCTCAAGTGTGACCACGCTATTGCACAGGCAGCTGACAGTGTGAACACACAACAGCAGTTTTCCTTCAGCACTCTCTGAGCAGCGCTGTAACTGCCAGCACTGTAACTCTGCCAGTGTAGACAAACCCTAAGGTCACACACTGAATCAATACTTTAAAGCTAGAATAAAACAAAACAAGAATTATCCTGAGCTGCAGACTTTTTTTTCGCCAAAGAAATATGGGGCAAAAAGGATAAATACAGGACCTGGGCCAAACCAAAGGATACCAGGAGACATGAGGATGACCAGTAAAATCATTCTAAAAGCCCTTCCTTGTGGTCATGTGCTGTAATTAACGTATGTCAATAATCCTACTATATATTCTGGCTCTAACTCAAAATTAATCTTTCCTATGGAAAAACTGAACCAAACAAGGCTTTAGAGGTTCTCTTTAGGTTACCAGAATACCTTTCTCTAACCAAAATCATTCCCTAAATATTTTTAGCAGTGCTCAGTTCATGTGTTCTTATTTGTCATCCTGCCACCCAAATGCCCTTGTCCTGCTGAGCACTCCAGGGTTCTAACCCAAGGGAACAGGGTGTTCCTACTGAAATTTAGGACATGGCTACACTGGAAACTTCAAAGCGCTGTTGCGGGACCGCTCCCACGGCAGCGCTTTGAAATGCGAGTGTGGTCGTGCGCGAGCACTGGGAGAGAGCTCCACAAGGGTAGCCTGTGTTCACGAGCTCCATGAGAGGAGCTCCACGGAGCCTGTATACACTAGTGCTTTAAAGCACTCAGACTTGCTGTGCTCAGGGGGATGATTTTTCACCCCCCTGAGCGAGCAAATTAGAGTGCTATAAAATATAAGTGTATATAAGCCCTTAGTCGTCTTCTATTTAAAAAAAAGTCTACGAATCAGGAAGAGAGAAAGTTCTGTCCTTTTATCCAGGAACCTGTCCTTACTGACTGACTTTTCAAGATCCCTGATTCCTCGTACAATCTAACCCTCTTCTACTGAGCCCTGTGCCTCCAGCACAGGCTACCTTCTTCTCCGAGTTCGCTTTCTGGGTGCACAACTCCCTCCATTCATCTTCCAAGCCACTGGAGGCCTCCTTTCAGTACTGTTCCATCTCCAGCAGGAGCTGTTTTTAAGTAATAGCTGACAGTGACAGTCTGAAGACATTTTCCATTCTTATGCCATTTCTTGTACTTTCCCACAGCAGCTCTTTGAGGCTCTTGCTGTCATTTTGAGCAGTAAATGTACTTTGTCTGGGTGCTGTTATCTTTTCTGAAAAGCACAGGTACACTACTATCTTGTCCTTTGCAGATGGCAAAAAAATGGGCGTCTATCCCTGGATGCAGTGTTTCTGGCCTGTCCTAGTCACTTACTAGTCTAGGAAGTACCCCTGAAGCTACACTTTGTCTTACTTTACTTACCACTTAGACTTCTTTATTCCATTTTTGTACAGAGGCTGATCTCAGTATCTGCTTCCAGAATAGTGACAACCTCAGTCAAGGTCTTCAGGTTGATCTCACTAAGCTCTTCCTCAGAGAAACACATTCCTGGAGAGGCATGATAGGCCTCTGCAATAGAAAAATGAGGTCCCTCTTCATCAGTGGCATTTCTTTCTGCTAACTACCATAATAATGTTCTTTGAGGCAGGGACTTCATTCTCTATATGTCTGTGCAGTGCCTAGCTGTACAGAGGGTTTTCCTCTGGGGACAAGATGTTATATAGTAATAACAATTTTAGTTTTCCCTGGGACAGAGCTAATAATAATGTTCATTCCCAGATGGCAATGGAGCTTTTCAAACCATCCTAAACCTTTAGTCTAAGAGCTGAATATTTGCAGCTCTGTGTGAATGGGTCACAAAAATATTTTTAAAACTTGTCTTCTTAGCAACAGATAATAGTCTGCCTAGAGAAGTCACTTTGAGAGTGGTACAAAAACTGAGATCAAACTGCAGGTGATGGAATCTCTCTCCTGGTTAATAGGACAAGAAGTCAAACATCCACCCCATGCCCATGGCATATATTTGGAAGCTGTTCCAGACTGATCTGTAGAAGCTCTATCAGTGTACTGTCTCACTCATGAACATGAAATCAAAGGAGAACAATTGACCATTATCTCAATACTACATTGCACTCAGGGCTGTTAATTTAATAGCATATGCTTCAGTCTTCTGCACAAGGAAACCAGGCACGGAACTGCTCCAGCACCCCAGAAAGTTTAGTTCACATTCTATTAAGTTGCTCCTGAGAAGCATCCCTTCATTAAGTAAGCTAGACACAACAGTAGAGGAGCAAAGGACATGTTCATTAATGTCCTTAAATAATTCATGTGTGCAATTATGGAGCCCCCACCTAAAACTGACACAGGCACTGATTATACTGGATCAGCCGAGCATGCTCAGAGAGAGCACAGATGTTAATAGGGCTGTTAAAGAATTATGTTCCTGAAATGTACAAGATACATGACCTCTTTTTAAAAAGCCAGAACACTCAAGCTCTGTGCTTTTGTTGACTATATGCTATTTATCAAGGCAGTTATGTATACATGGCTTGCTGCCCTGGAAAAGCACATTGGAATTAGTGGCTGCAGGTGGGAAAAGCAGAATGCATAGGAAACAAGGTATTTGTAATGTCTTAAAGCCAAGAATACTGCTGGGCTCTATAAAGTGGAGGAAACGCTGTTAAATACGTGCCTCCATGTGATATTGCTGCACCTGCCAGCTTCACTATTTCCTAAGTTTGCTCCACAGGATGGTTTTCCAGGAGTCCTTTCCAGGTCATAATGATTGATCCATCTGTTGCTACCAGATCTCAGAGATGAATGATACTGTCTGAGAATGTTATATGTTTCTGCTGAGAGGCATTTTGTTAGCTCCTGCTGTTTGTAACTTGCTGTAGTGATCTCAAGAACTGATTATGACAAACAGGCATATGATCTAGCTTGTATGTGAGGCCTTACCTTCATGCTATACATACAGGACAGCAGGGTATTTTACAGGCAGCAGGCTATATGGAGAGGGCCTGGTATAGACCAGCAGTTGATCGTTTCCTTCTAAAGGAGGTGAAGAGCTGGAGGTGGGAATTGTTGCACTCAGAAATCACTACGTTAATTTAAGCAGATGATTTATATTGGGGTTGAGGAAGAAAATGCACCAGTCACACACTCACAGCAGGAGAAATAATTATATCTGAATGCTACTGACTGCAATTTTTAGCATTTTTGTTGCTGAATAATTATTTACAACTCATGTTTTCCACTTTTTGACCTGTAGCTTGTTGTACAGTATTACATAAAATTATTCACACCTCTTCCTTCATCATTGATTGAATAATTTATCTGTGAATATTTGTCCACTTCTCAACCAGTTCTAGGAACACTGCTGATCTGCCCACAGCCATATAGAAACCTACAGAGATTATTTCAGTCTCCTTTGTAAACCAAGTAATTATATTTAGGGATGTTACTACTAGAGACTGGCCCTACACTGGAAAATGTGGTTCTAAACACTGAACTCATCTATTGTTTAAGAATGTTCAGATCCAAGATTCTGGTTTGGCCCAGCTTCAGGCTACAGTCATATATCTGAACTCTGCCCAGGCACGAGGGTCTGAGCTAACAGCTCCTCATACAGGAACAGATCCGGATATACTTGCAGATAGATATGAGGGGAAAGAAGTCCAGATCCAGGAAAATTAAAGAACTTAAACCAGTACAGATGAAGATAGGATATAGACATCCATTGCTCCGGGTGCTACTGCAAATAGATGGGTCCTTACCTGAGGGTAAGGAGAGGATTTCGTCAGTTGTGGGGGCATGCCATCTGTGTGCCTTCATCCTCTGTTGCCCCGATGAATTTCTACTTAGAAATGTAAGTAGTTAATACCACTTGAATGCCAAGTGGCTGCTACCACTTGCCTTAAAGCAACAGAAGGGACAGCAGAGCTGTGTGGGATGGTCAGTTCTTTACATAGATTCCTCTGTCTTGGTTGATCTGCCACCAGGCCTCTCTTCACCAAAAATCCCAATGATTCATAGGTCTTGGAGTCTATGTCCCTTGCCACAAAACCCTTCCATAGGAAGAAACAATTGCTGAGAAACTTCATTTCCTGGTCCTTTACCATCCCTGCCATGGGTTTCTCCAGAGAAGGGGCCAATTTGTCCCATGGGCACAGATGTAAGTGAAAGGACCAATATAAATACAGTGAATATCCCCAATGGGGTTGAAGTGGGGGACCAAATTGATTGTTATGGGGAAAAAAAATGAATTGCAACACTGCACTTACCAAAAGATATTACACTGGAAATTAAGCTCACTCAGTGGTCTAGTACCTAAACCTTCCTCTGTGTGCTCACCTGAGAGCTTTCATTGAGAAATTAGACTCAGAATAAAGGGTTTAATCCTTCAGGGAGAAACAAAAGAAAATGGGGGAAATGTAGGATTTTAGTGGGAGATTAGAAAGCAAAGAAAGAAATATTAACCACACTACCAAATTAGGAACAATGAAAAAATACGCTATGACCTTCCCAGTAACTGTGGAAGTCAAGCCAGGAGAGCAGGCACAGAGCTTTGCAGACCAAACAACCAAAGCTCGTGATCAGTCGAGTAGCTATCTTTTTAATGAATCCTCTCATTTTAGAACTATATTTGAACATCTTTAGTAGAGATCAGACTTTGGCCAGCCTCTGCGCTGGTGAGTATTCAGAAGGAGAGTGCAAGGAGATTCTCCCTCCATAACCCAGGTGCTCAAGGACTAGCTGCAGGAGAAAGGATTGGCAGGTTTAGCAGCACTGGTTAAAAGGGGTGAGAAAAAGGCAACATAGCCGATTACATCCTTCTGAACTGGCCAGCAGAGTATGCAACCAGAAAGGAACACGTGCTTAGAGAGCCCACACTACAAACAATAAAAAGATGGCCCTTGCCTCAATGTGCTTACAGTCTAAGACCTCAATCCCTCAAAGATGTACACACTTGAGGACTAAGTCTGCAAGGCGCCAAGTGTCATAAACTCCAGTGAAACCCAGGGTGCTCAGCACCTTGCAGGATCAGACCATTGCTTTCACTTTAAGCATTAGGAATTTGTTAGACATTAGGTCTTCAGTGGGAATAATCACAGCATAACAAGTTAAGCACATACATGAGTAGAAATTCCAATGACAGACGTTTGAATGGACTTCTCCTTTGTCTGCTATTTAGAGTCTGATTTTAAAAACAGTCTTCAGTCTGACACCCACATTTGTGTTCACAAATCAAAAATATTCCGGTGCAAAACTAGATTAAAGAATCAGTCTCTTGAAATGTAAGACCAAAAAGGCATATGCTTCATTTTGTTACTGTGTCCACAGAATACCATTGTGTCTATTCAACACACTGGTAGAATGTCGCAAGCTCCAAAGTCTGTTTGGTTACCATGGTTACTGGCTCTTCAAAATATTGCTACCAGACTGAGAATAGCATCTGACGCTTGATCATTTTTCCATGATTTTGTCTAATTTCACAAATTTAAAGAAAAATGCTTTAGATTTAGGAGCTCAGGAGTTAAAGGATGATGTAAGTCAAGAGTGAAATGCTTGAAGGAAATTTTCTCTATGTCTGGCAACTCCAGATAGTGCAATTATTCCTTTTCTTTAATAAGCGTTGAGTAATACACAAAAATATTGAATATATCGGGGTGACCAAACTTACTGACCCTCTGAGTTGCAATCTTATAACAATCTTCAGAAGTCTGAAAGTGAGGGCAAGCCGACTGAGACTTGGGGCTTCTGCCCCAAGGGAGGCACCTGCAGAGGCTTGGGCTAAAAGACCCACCCCCCTGCTGGGCAAAAGCCCCTTCTCCACCACCTGCTGCAAGGCAGAGGTCCAGAGCTCCCCTCCAAGTCTGGCAGGTAGAGAATGGGGGAGTGGCATGGAGGGCTTTGAGAGCTTCACTTTAACTGTAAAAGAGCTGCATGCAGCTCACGAACCACAGTTTGGTCACCCCTGGAATATATAGTTTAGTGTAACAAGCTACTAAAAATTAAAACTCACAAGGGATTTTTTTTTGTATGTGTTATTGCTGGTGTTGTAGTGAAGGCTAGGACTGAGATCCTCAGTTGGCATAAAATCAGTGAGGTGTTAACTTCAATGGCGCTCCTGTGATATACATCCACCAAGGATCTGGCCCTAGATCTAGATGGACTATTAAAATAATTATTTTTAAATTACATTAATTATTTGATATTATTACACCAGCTTTACTCAGTAGTATGGTAGCAACTACAGACATTGGGCCTCACTGTGCTAAGCACCATGTATACATCTAATGAGGCAGTATGAGCTCTTAACATTCTTCACTAGACCTTGATCAAGGCCAATGCCAAGAGTCACCCAGCAGGCAATCGTAATACCTAACAAAGGCTGAGGGCCAGATCCTCATCTGGGCCATATCAATGTAGCACCTTTGAAATCATTGAAGCTCTGCCAGTTTACACCAACTGAGGTTTGAGCTATAAGACTGTTACCCTAGTATGCTAAGATAGAGTATTGAGATGGCCCTTGCGTGGTACTGCATTGTGTCGATAGCCTAGTTATCAGTGCCCTAACTTAACATGCTGTTGTACACAGATTAAAAAATGTACTCCTCATGTGATTTCAGATAAATGATCTTTCACATGCATTGGTCTAGTGCAATGGGGACATCCAGTAAATAGCTAGGCTATGAACAAAGTTATATTCAGGTGGGCGAATTCAGAAATTCATATGTATCATTAAAACTGATCTGACACAAGTGATTTAGCCTAAGTTCTATTCCTTTCTACAGACAGCAATTCAAAATTCAAAAGTACTAACTACCAGATGATTTTATAATGTTTCTGATTAATATAAAGTTTATTTTTGTACCTCAAAAATGGAAGTTTGTGTTTATAAACTACAACACTGAAAAGAACCCCAGAAGTGATGGAATCTGTGCCTTTGAACAAAGAAGCTAGACAGTTATAGAGATTCAAGTGCCAGAGTGCGCCTTGATGTAAGGTACCAAGAGACCATCTACAAAGGAAAAAAATGTTCTAATAATTATGTAGCTGAGCTTTCTGTATCTATTCTAATGTAAGTCCCTTGCCCAGTATTTATCTAGTTGAATACCTGCCAAGGTATGCTAGAAATCAGAACTTGGCAATGAAGGTAAAATGCATAGCGTTCTGCTCTAGGTAACTGCTCTAAGGAGAGTTCTGATAGGGGTAGATAGCCCCTGACCATAACACAAATACACAAGAGAGTAGTGCTCCTCCCAATCTACTTCCCTCAATGAGTGCATTAGGGCTATATGGACCTTGTCTGTACAACCTGTAGGGTCTGGATGCTTCCCTCAGGGATCAAGTGGATGAGAAGGAGGAAGAGAGGGTGAGAGACTGAATGCAGCTATGGTCCCTCCCACCCACCACCATGTGCCAGACAGCACAGCTGACTAGAAGGGGGTCAGAGGGAGGAATGGGACGTGAGCCCGCAGTACCCTTTCCTGGGCTGCAGCATTACTCTCTGCCTCAGAACAAGAGGGGAGCACAAGAGGAGGAACTGGGACTGAGGGCCAGATTTTTTAAGATATTTAGGTATCCAGCTCCCATTGAGTTCAATGGGAGTTAGGTGTCTAAATGCCTTTAAAAACCTGGCACTGAGTGACAATGACAACACCTTCAAAGACTCTTCCTGCAATGGGACAGGTCTTACTCGGGGCCAAATGCAAAACACCCACTCCAGCCCATAACAGTTGGAGACAGGCCTGAAGCAAAATTCCTCATTGGGATCCAACTTTGTGGCTAGAACCCACCTCTTTAATGGGCAGGATTATGAACCCTGCACCTGGTGACCCTGAAAGTTGGGAATGCTTGAATCTAGACCTGATTTTGAATCTCCAGGCTTAGGAGAGTTCCCTTCTAGGACTCTGGTTTGACCCACTGTACAGATACAAAGCTCCTGTGTGGACCTAAGCTTGTGGTTTAGGCCTATCTCTAAAAACAATGGCTTGCATTAAAGAGGCTGAGCATGATACAGAATGCAATCTCAGACTGGCTTCTGCCCCTTCACACACTCAAAATTCCATTTTAAGACCATATTCAGTTTGCAGTTTCTTATCACCAGTAGGTCTTTACTGCTTTCCTATCATCTCCCTCCCAGTGAACATCACTGTTTTGGATTATTTTTTATTAAGATTTATTTATTAGAGTAGGTCAAAAACCTTTAATTAAAAAGTTTTGATGATAGGAACATTTTCACATTGTTTTAAATCTTCTAGTGAAATGGATTCAAAATCAACGTTTTTCTCTCTGATTCACATTGAATGGAACCTAAATGAAAACTTTTAGGATTTGAGGTTCTCCCTTATTTCTCTCCTTTTTTCCTTTTAAAGGAATGTGCTTTCTACCCTTTATTTTCAGATAACCAATGAAGCTATTAAGCAAGATTGAACAATGTTAATTCCTGTTGTGCAGTGGGTGCCATGCCACTACTATAAAACTTTCCATTTAGCAGTGCCCTCTGTCCTCTCCTCAATCCAGGAGAACAAATTACTGTTTATGTTCAGACTTACTTGAATTACTTTATATTAAGCCTTCTCAAGAAACATGGTGCAGATACTTTACTGAAGTCTTGATGTTGAGCCAAATTGTGACATCCAGCGAGTCCCACTGAAGCAAAATGGAACTATTACAGAAGTAAAATACTATGTGAAGCAGGGTGTCATGAAGCAGCCCAATAGCTTAAATAATCAGTTACATGCTGGGGACATTGAATAAGACCCAGAAGATCATCTTATAGTAGGCACTGTTTGCTGCTTGCAGCTGCTGACACAACCATTAGTCACTCGATCAAGCACAGGCATCCCTGGTGCCTTAACCCCAAACAGGTCCACCTCACCCTGTGACACATTCATGCACTAATTTTGGAAAGGAAAAAAAATAGTAATTCAGTTTGACTAGCAAGGTTTTTCCTTTATAAACCTATGCTGTTTATTACTCAGAATTGTTCTTTTTTTTTTTTTTTAAAGTAGGAGTTAGGTTAGATTTGAGGAAGTGTAAGTATTAGGATGGATTTTTCTTAATTAATTAGAAGCCCAGTACTACATCACCTTTGTCCCATTTCTCCCATGCCTGCTCAGTTTACTTCTAGTGTCTGCTCTGGTCTCAAAGACTCTTCAAAAACTATTGGCAATGGTTTGGTGAATTCATTAGCTAATTCTGTTAAAAGCCCTGGCATGCACATCCTCCAGACCTGCTGTTGTCTATGTGTCTGTATATTTTTGTGCTACTCTGCCAGAATCTGCTTTCAGCCTGTTTTTGAAATGTTAATCAACTTGGCCCAGCTAGCTAGAAAGCCAGTTCCAGGGGCTAGAGATATACCAGGAGTAGAGAACAGAATCCAGAGCCTCTAGCATCTTTATATTTCATGCCAAAGACAATGGTGGTTCTTGCACAACCACAATATCAAACTAAACAGCATGTAGGAGTCTGAATGATCAATTTCCATTCATGATCTTTTAATAATAATTAGTACTCCTTCATTCTTTAACAAGTTTTCCCACAAAGCAGAGTACATCAATTTCAGTACGTCACTTATTTTCATTTAGGGCCATTGAGAATCATTTGGGCAACATTCATCCCTGGCATAAATCCATTGGAATTAATGGAATTACACTGGGAATGGATTGCACTATTTAAATTTAATCCACTTCTAGAAAACTATAACTTTGAAATAAATCATCTTCTATTAGAGCATCTACATTGGTGCTTCCCAAAACTTTCAAGAAATTGTCCACTCAAACTAAGTTGTTGGCTGTACACACCAGAATTTAAGTTTTAGGTAATTCTTCCTCTGAGAGGTGAAAATTTAGATTGCAAAAATGTTTCATTTGTTAATTATATTATATTATTCATAATGAATTTAGACAGTGTTTTAACTTTGTATTATGCTGTTCAGAGATCAAAATAAGATATGGGTACCACCTCAAAGACCTTATCTAAATGAGACATACACAGAACATTAAGACAGAAGGATAAACAGAGGAAAGGGATAAAACAAATTTAAATTAATTGATTTATAGATTCAAAGGCCAGAAGTGACCTTTGTGATCACCTCATCTGACCTCCTGTATAACACGGGCCCTGGTACTTCCCCAAAATAATTCCTAGAGCATAACTTTTAGACAAGGGCAGCTCCAGGCACCAACACATCAAGCACATGCCTGGGGCACCAAGCCACGGTGGGGGGGGGTCTGCTGGTTGCCAGGAGGGCAAGAGTCAGACGGCCTTCAACGGCGTTTATGCGGGAGGTCCTCCAGTCCCACGGCTTCAGCAGCAATTCGTCGGAGGGTGCCAAAGGTGCGGGACCATCAGATCACCTGCAGAAATGCCGTGAAATCTGTGTCACCAGCGGACCACCTGCCGGCATGCCACCAAAGATCGCCTGACTGTCATGCTTGGGGCAGCAAAAAACATAGAGCCACCCCAGCTTTTCGAAAAACATCCAATCTTGACTTAAAAATTGTCAGTGATGGAGAATCCACCCACAGCTCTTGTTCCAGTGGTTAATTACCCTCACAGTTAAAAATGTATGCCCTATTTCCTGTCTGAATTTGTCTAGCTTCAGCTTACAGCCATTAAATCATGTTATTCCTTTTTCTACTAACCTTCTCTTTTTTTAGATAAATAGATTGAGATCCTTGAGTCTATCACTATAAGGAATGTTTTCAAATCCTTTAGTCATTCTCGTTGCCCTTTACTAAACCCTCTCCAATTTATCAATATCCTTCTTAAATTGTGGACAGCAGACCTGGATACAGTATTCCAGCAGCAGTTGCACCACTGCCAAATACAGAGGTAAAATAACCTTTCTGCTCCATTTGATATTCCCCTGTTTATGCGTCCATAATGATGGGCTTGATGCTGTGAGAGATTGAACAAGCCCCAAGAGTGAATAGGAGCTGAACACACTCTGGGTGGGATTGGATTAGGAGATTGATATGAGGAGAGTGGTGGGAGAAGAAGATTATTTAACGCCTGAATGTTGTGTAAATCAGAGAGGGAGGAAAAAGGAGAGAGCCAAGAAGCCAGGGAGGAGGTCATAATAACCCAGGTTTTGGCTGTGGGGATAAGAGGAAAGGGATGGATTTCAGAAAAATTCTGAAAGGGAGAAGTGACAGATCAGGCAAGAACCTGGATGTGGAGCAAGAAGGATGAGCTGTCAGATAAGGAAAGTGAAGTAGAGGCAACCAGGCAACAAAACCAGAGAGGAAGACAGAGGCAGGCCTGAAGGGATAATAGAGTCCAGCACCAGGTTGAAGGAAAAAGGATAGAAAGAGTCAGATTCTGTGCAGAGTTCCCTTCAAGTACAGGGCTATATGATGGCAGATATTTGATGGTAAATTATGCATCATATGCAAACTGCAAGGGAAGCACATAATAGATAAAGACTGCCCTCTGAGAGGCTGTGCTGGATCAGAGGAGACTATGGAACACCTTTAACTATTATGCTCCTTACTATTCTGCTCCATATTTGGGGGTCTACTGGAATAGAAACTGAGCATTCCACTGTTGTGTAGCCAGATTTATGGACAATTGTTCAAATACCAGAGGATTCCCTCTCTACCTCGAGAAAGAAGGACAGACTTTGGCCAAATGTTTTCTTTGAGACAGTTGCTAATGCAGTAATTTTATATTACCTATGGCAGAGCCATTATTCAGCCTGTTGTCAGGCACATGACAGCTTACCTGAAACTTTAATTCAAACTATTTGTACAGTCATTTATCTTTGCTAGCAACTGCTGAGAAAAAACAGAGTAGTTTGGCAAAATGTCAGTTGGCATGGAGGAAGGGCTATGAAATAAAATTAATTTCTCAGTTCTTAGGACAATGTGGGGGTGTGGAAGGTTTAGGAGGGGTCTTGTTGTATCTGTGATTGTAATTTCTTGTTATCGTTTTGAAGTCTACATTTAATAAACATGAACAGAGAAAGCAAGCAGAGCTGGAAAAGGGGACTGGAAAGAAAGAGTCAACCCACTGCCACTGCCTTCAGGGTACAGATACAGGGACAAGGGAAGAGCTCTGAAGGAGAGGACTGCATCAGAACAACACTGATATGGACAAGCATGCGTGAGGGAGCTATTTGAAAAAGCAACTGTAACCAGCAAGATCCTCTGTAGCCACTAATCTTCCTTCCTTCCCTTAATTTAATAATATACTCAAGATCTAGCCTTAGTATTGCACGAAACTGGGAATTGGAACCCACTCAAGCTCCACTGCAGGCTAAATCTGGCACACCTGACCGACAGGTGAAAAGTGGTGGTGCATCCAAGTTCATCATCCAGGACCACATTCTGCCACTCTTACTCACATTGAGAAGTACCTTACTCAACAAATGGACTATTGGCAGAAGAAGAAGGGGAGGTTGGACATTGAGTGCTGAGACGGAGAGGAGGGTCTTAGTGTACCAGTCACTAGAGATTAAAATATTACCAGAGACTGCACCAGAGACTGCAAATGCACCAGAGACTGCAAATCACTGATTTACAGAAACCTTTTTCCAAATGAGTACAACACATCTGTAACATGCCTGTGCTGCAGAGATAATTTCATGTAATAAAGGGGCCAACATGTCAGTGCCTAAAACAGGAAGATTTAATCTTAAACCTTTCAGAATTGATAGGACTCTATTCAAAGCACAGTTTTCATGCATTCTAAGGCGGCTTTATGTTTTCTCAAGGGATGTACTAGCACTGGTCTCTGAGGCCAGGTCTACACTACACCTTTAAATCGGTTTAATGGCCGATAAATCGATTTAACGCTGTACCCGTTCACACGACGTTGTCATTTATATCGATATAAAGGGCTCTTTAAATCGATTTCTGTACTCCACCCGGACGAGAGGAGTAGCGCTAAATTCGATATTAACA
>NC_133769.1:233154918-233159101 GCF_003597395.2 Chelonoidis abingdonii
AATTAACATGCCTAGTGTGGACACTCACAGTCGACTTAATAATATCAGTTTTATTAGACCGATTATAGCTAATTCGATATTATCCCGCAGTGTAGACGTGGTCTGATATGTACTCTGTGTTTTGAAAAAGGTGTTGTGACAGTCTCTGAACTGATGGCAATCACACGTGATTTGGATCCTGTTCTCTTCATTGATAAGTCTGACCCAACTGCACTAAAAAAATACTTTGTTTTCATTGCACAAATATGTTGGTTAACAGAAAGGCAGGACATATGCTTGCTTTCGGTTCTGATGGAGGTGAGGATGAAAGGTCACTGAGGGTGCTGCAAGGGTTTCTAAGCACAAGAAAATAAAAGTCACACTTGCCTCTTGTGTTGTGTTTATGAACAGATGGCGACCAGTACCACAGGCATTTTCTGTCCTCCTGCACCCCTGGAATTCAGAAAAAAAAACAAAAAACAGTAAATTCCACAGCAAAATAGTTTTAGAATTCTGAATGCAAAACTTACCTGACATTGCTGTTCTGGATCCAAATCATAGCACTTTTGGTACAAGCTGACCCTTATTGTGTTATATATGCATTTACGCTAGTCTTTAATGATTAAGATGCTAATTTCACTGCATCACCTGGATATGTATTGTGCTTTACATCTCTACATCTAGAAGCAGAGATATATGAAGATATAAAGTTACACATCTAATTTTATCGAAAAAGTGCAGTTAAAAAGGAAGAATAATTATTGTCTTTAAAACCGATCTTTCTAACCGAAACAAACTTTTTTATTGAAGCACTGAATAAAACAGGCCTCCAGCAAGTCTGCATATCAACTAACCCTCACACTTGGGCAGAGTCCATTCTTCACAGTCACTACAGTCAGACTGAGATGGTGTTAAGGGTCTGCTATTTATCAGAGGAACTGTTTCTCCACTGCCTAGCCATGGATTCCTGTCTCTGCAGGAGCTGTGTGTAACAATTCAAAGAGCTCTCATTTCTCCTAATCCCAATGTTGAATGCTGAGAAATCCAGCAATAATTTCCTTCTTTCTCTTCCCTCTTCTCATTTATTGTGGTTCTCTTATTCTCTTCAGTACTTTGTACAACAGCTGGAGCCCTAGTCACAGACCAGGATCCCATTGTGCCTGGTGCTCTCCAAACATAGAAGTAGCCCTCCCTATCTCCCTGAACCAAAGCCTGACATTCTGGCTCCATTGAAATCAATGGGAGTTTTACCATTGACTTCTGTAGGGCCAGATCTTCACCCAAAATGTCTCTTCATCTGCTATTGGAGCTGTGTAGCCAGCATCAATACAGTAAGGAGACTCCCTTTGAACCCCTTCAGTCAGTATCACTGTATTGTCTTGATGGCTATAACATTCCTAATGGCCACAGCATCTCCAAGGGGCATCTCAGAATGGAGATGGCTGTTAATAAAACCACAAAGATGACATGGTTCCTGGGACAAGCAAAAAACCCCTCATTGTAGTAGAAATAGATTGTATCACACATTCTGAGACATCCTACTGTCATGCTGCCCTCTCCTCAGAAAGAACTAAGGCGAGCTGGTAGTGTCTTGACACAGCTCAATCAAGTCAAACTGTAGAGCAATGAGACCAAGCAATTTAGAATACTCAATACCTTGTTCTTATTCTACTACCCAAAGTGCTCAGGATAAAGCAAGACACCATCCCTACCAGAACTGAAGATTGTGTTGATTCATACATAGCTAAAGCTCTATTATTAATTGCTCGGGTGAGGTTACATGCAAGGTTTCCTGATCATCTGTCAATGTTTGGTCTAAGACATCTGCAGAGCTGCCACCTAGTCCAGCATGTAGTACATGTATTCATCAGGCATTATAGATAAACTGCCACTAGGTGATGCAGCCTTTGGCTGAAAGTACACACTGTATGCCCTTAACCTGCCTATTTTTCTTACATTTCTTTGCTCTAATGGTTATATACTCATCTTTTCTTACTATCTTATTTTTCAGATACAGCTTTAATAGACATAAGTGTAATAGTCAGATGGAATTCTGAATTGAAGGGGAGAGATGTTCTGTCTCACCTGTCAATTTCTCCACCCTGTCATCTCCCTCCCCTCTTCACCCCAGAGGATACAATTAGATACTTAAAATCTGAGAACAAAATTGTCAGTTATGGTGTTACTAGGTTACTAGTCATTTTAGCTTTGGAAAAAGTCTTATTGGCCAGGAAGTGGAGGTGGACCCTATGACCTAGTCTGACCTCTGACAGACAGCTCAAACCATCATTGGCAATTATAAGAGCACGTTATTGTCACACGTAAGGGTTGGTAGTTGTGGTCTCAAAACATAATGATTCTAGTAGTGCTTGTCCTCTGCCGATCTCAGTGTGCTTTACACAGGTGAGAACACATTGTTCCCATTTTGCAAATGAGGCGGCACAAACAGGTTAAGTGACTTGCCCAAGGTTACATAGTGAGTCAAAAATATAGCCAACAATAGAACACAGCTCTCCTAGCACCTCATCTAATAGTCTGTCCTTCAACAGCAAGCCAGTACTTCTGTTTATAAATACCAAATCCAGTTCTCTTCACATCCGTGGTACTGTTGTGTGTACCACCCTATAGGGATCAGGAACAGAATGTGATTAGTGTAGCAAAATATTGTGATAACATTATTTGATACTTCTGTTAATATTGCTCTTGCAGCAAGAATTAGTACTGGCCAATGAGTTTGGGGAAACGTTTTAGCTTAACAAATGGAGGAAACAAAATCACAAAGTGCAAGCGATAATTCTTTGCGAGGTCTGAATTGACTAATGGAAGTTAAATAACAGGCAGGGATTATAAATCTTTCCTTGCTTCAGCTAAACTAATCATCTGTACACATTAAGGAAGCGTTTAATAAATGGTTTCATTGTACCATGGGAAAAATAAAAATACACTCACCAGTGAATGCTATGCCAGCAGTGGAGTGAAGTCAAGATTACAGTGGTCTTTAACACAGTTAACAAAAAAAAACAATAGCTTGGTGAAGTGAATGTTTGAAGTATGCTTTCCATTTATTCCACAGAACTGAATCTGTAAGGAGTTTGCAAATAATTAGACACAGAATCAATCCAAGCAAATGACTCAGATATCTTTATTGTCGCAGGGTATGCTTAATGCACTGTCTTCCAGTGGTCACACATATAGCAAAGAGAAAAAATGTGAGTACTGAATAATTGACTGCCGCTCATAAGAATTAATAAAAATCACCAAACAAACAGTGGTTAAAGCTTTGAACAAACTGTGCTCTCACTGGCTTTGTGCTTTTAGATGAAATATCTTAGCAGGGTTTCAGTTATTAAACACAGTGCAGGCAGCCTCAACGGGAAGGAATGAGGGGAGGAAAGTTGCGACAATAATGAATTTAATGCATTTTTTATTCCATCTGCTATTCCTATGGAAGATCTAATAGCATGACCCCACTGAATAAATCCTTAAAGAGCACAAATCAACAAGATTGAACTTCCCATTTTTAAGCCATCTCCATTTGTTTCTTAGCTACTCCCTTTCCCGTCACTCTTTCTTTGGCCTTTTCCACATCTGTGTACAAAGTGACACTCCTTCGTATTGATAGGATGAAATGCCACTTTAGTTTTCCAATGAAAAAGACCTGCCACCATCCGCCTTTGATGTAGTTAACTGTGATGGTAGCCCCTTCTTCCCCAAATAGATGCTCTAGACCAGTGATACTCAGATCGAGGCATGTGAGCTGCAAGTGGCTCTTTAATGTTTCTCCTGTGGCTCTTTCCAGTACATGATATCAAAACACTGTGATTTAATTATTAACCAATCTAAGTTATTAACCAATCACAATGCTTCTACTATGTTAGTAACCAATTGTAGTTGATCAAATAATAATACTTGATCAGTCATTTTGCTGAGCAACATATATATATATATAGTGACAAAGTTCCTCCTCTACCTTGGTGGGTCCTGCGCTTATTGGTGGATTTGCTCACCTCAGTGATCTTCCCCTCTTGTGGAACCCACAGTGGGTCAGCTCCTCCTGTGTCTGATCAGGAGTTGAGAGGTTTGGGGGGAACCCGGGCCCGCCCTCTACTCTAGGTTCCAGCCCAGGGCCCTGTGGATCGCAGCTGTCTATAGTGCCTCCTGTAACAGCTGCATGACAGCTACAACTCCCTGGGCTACTTCCCCA
>NC_133769.1:233162515-233186743 GCF_003597395.2 Chelonoidis abingdonii
TTCCAGTAGCCCACTTATCATCAGATTGTCCTGGTTCCTCAGCATCTGGCACGGACCTTGTTAATCTGGGCGATGTCCGAGCCAGCATGGCTCTCCTAGTTCATGTCACTCCCATATTTGAGGTAAGCAGGTGAAACGTTAGGGGGTCTTTTGCCCAAGGACCCCTACTGGAAAGTTGGGTACCAACCAGGATTTGAACCCCGGTCTCTTGTATCAAAGGGCGGCACTCTTAACCACTAAGCTATCCAGTCATATATATATATATAAAATTAAACAATGAATTCACATGGATATGACTTTTTTGGGTAATGTTGATCATTGATTTGGCTCCTGAACCACTGAGGTCTGAGTATCACTGATCTATACCCAATCCAACAAGAGCTGTTTCTACTCTGGATGCATCTCAGAGGTCACTAAAACAATAAAGCTTCCTGTTTGATCTCATTCATATTACTGGGATCCTATAAACTAGAAGATCGGGGTAATTCATGTCCTCATTGTTTCCCACCTCACTGCAGCCCAGATCTAAACCCAAATACACATGTAGCAAGGTTGTATGAAAGGCAAGACAATCAGAATTGGCTTTTGAGACCCATGAAACCCACAGTGGAGAGGGATACCTAAGTCATGGTGCAAAGGAGTAGAATTGGGTGC
This sequence comes from Chelonoidis abingdonii, assembly GCF_003597395.2. NCBI lineage: Eukaryota > Metazoa > Chordata > Testudines > Testudinidae > Chelonoidis > Chelonoidis abingdonii. The sequence goes on from NC_133769.1 coordinate 233,163,170, forward strand.
AATTTTCAGGACAAAATATAGCAGACCTTTTTACATCTTTTGGGGGGTCTGAATGGAAAGGGAAGGGGAAAATTAATTCAAGGCAAGAGATGGAAGGAAGCGACAACTGAGAAAAAAGGAACAACCTCAGTGTAGCCCTCCAGCCCAATTCTTTTATAATAAAACTTTTGTTTGTTTTTCATAGAAAATGTATCACAAAATGCTTTCTAGAATGTCATAAAATTGTGGGAGCAGAGCAGGGGGACAGGTGAGACAAAGTTTAGTCAGAGAAAAAAAATAAAGAAATACTTTGGGGTTAGATTTGGAAAGGAAAAGAGTTTTACTGATAGCTTAAGCAGGCCACACGCAGCCCGTCAGGGTAATCCACTGGCCAGCTGCCAGTCAGTTTGTTTACATTCACACAGCCACCTGCAGCTCCCATTGGCCAGGAACGGCAAACCGCGGCCACTGGGAGCTGCGAGTGGCCATGCAAATGTAAACAAACTATCTGGCAGTATGTAGCCTGTGGGCCACAGGTTGCCCACCACGGGCTGAAGACATTGTGTCCAAAAGAAACTCCATTCACTGGCACTGCTGTGTAGCGCATTAATTAGAGATGAACAGATAAAGCAAGAAAGTAGTCACAAGTTTGGCAAAAAAGGGGCCTGATTCTCCATTAACTTGAATCTTGTGTAGACATTTATACCTGTGCAAAAGCAAATGCAGAGTGAATGTAACATATTGCTATTCTTGATCTGGTAGCATTTCACACTCATTTTGCAGTTTGCGCATGTGTAAATGACTATACAAAGTGAAAAGCAATTGCGAATCAGGGCTCAAGCCCTAAATGGGATGCACATCTGAGTGCATTTGGGTACATGAGTTTAACTTGGAAGAATGTTTCCAGAAACAAAGCTAGTGTAAGTAAATGTTCTGAAGAATATTTATAACGGAAATGCTTTCATGGCCATTTTGAGAAGCTCCTCCTCTTATCGGGGCGGCTCCAGGCACCAGCACGCCAACCACATCCCTGGGGCGGCAAGCCACGGGGGGGCACTCTGCCAGTCACCGCTAGGGCGGCAGGCAGGTTGCCTTCGATGGCATGCCTACAGAGGGTCTGCTGGTCCCACAGCTTCAGCAGAGTTCCCGCAGGCTGCCACCGAATCCGTGGGACTAGGGACCTCCCGTTGGCAAGCCGCTGAAGGCAGCCTGCCTGCCGTGCTTGGGGCAGCAAAATACCTAGAGCCACCCCTGCTTCTTATTCATACCATGGATTCCTAGAACAATTGTGATTGTTTGGGAATAAATTGTGAACAGGAAAAAAAGGACATCACTTGTTTATAAACTGAGGGCATCTGAACAGACAACAGAAACAATACCATCTAAATTAAGAGACCAATCAAACAGTAGTTAATAAACAATAATATTCATAGCAACTGGTTAATAACATAACATAGGCTAGATCTTGGTTCCAATAACTATTCGACAAGCTTTGAAAAAAATAAGAGACTTGTCAAAATCCTGGTTTGATTGGAGATACTTTTGGAAAGAAAAGAAGACTATATTCATCAGATAAATTAGCACCGAATAATTGATTTACCTATATTTGTGAGATGGTTTTAGGAAATGTGTAGTACTCACGTTATTATAGTGCTCTGTTACTAGCAAACAACTCTGATTATATTTTGGCTGTTCCGGGATTCACTAATTCTATAGAGAGGAATTAATTCTGCTTCTATGTGATTTACATTTGCTTTGAACTTCTGGAAATCCATAGTTAGGAGATCTTTTACATGTCAAAGATCAAGATATTTAATCCTTTCTAAAACAGCAAAGCACTGAAATGTCATAAGTCAGCTGGAACACAATGTAAATAAAAAGCTATTTGTGTAAAGCAAAACAATCCCTAGTCATATAAACCCTGACCAATTAGGCCTTCTCTGGGGAACCTAATTCATGATAATACTGACCAGAGTGCTGGCTCAAGCTCCATCTCTCAGCACTCTGTCACACGTGTTAACATTTGATAAGAGATTAATGAGAACTAGGAATGTTGTGTTGTCTTTGAAATGACAGAAACCATCCTCAGATAAATCCAGGTCACTATTTAGTAACTAGCTGACAGAAAAAGGCAACCATAGTCGAGAATGGGTTAAGTAAGACAGGGAGGACCTGCTACAACCTGCCAGGGGGGCAAGAGGATGTTTGATGTTGGTTGCTCCAAGTTCATGATCTCGCCCCACACTATTTTTGTATGACAGCAGACCCTAGCCCCGCTTCTTAATCATTTGCCAGTCTACTTTTTTCAGCACATCCCTTAGCCTAAGCAGTAGCACTGGTGGTCGCTAACTAAGTGACTAGAAAGGTCTCTTTAGAAGAGGCCTCCTTGATCCTTTGTTCTCTCTGAAAGTGTATTTTATTATTATTCTTTTCCAGGCATCGAGCTCTTTAACCTTTCTTCTTCACTACCTTAAATCTCTTCTCTTCTTCAACAGCCCTGCTGTCAAAGTGCAATTATAATCAGAAAAGTGACTGCAAATGTGACACTGAGGGGTTCCACATTTAGTCTCTTTTAGGGTCTTCCAGATCAAGTTTGCTCAACTTACAAAGCAAAAGATAGGGTTTCCATCCACGAGCCCTGCAAACTGAGAGCTGAAAAACTGATCTGTGCTCTTTCTGCTTCGCATATCAGCACCGGTAATGAAAATTCTGCAATCAGAGCTCAGCTGATGGTTTTGTTAATTATGAATAAGACAGGCTAGAATCCAGCTCACCCTTCAACACTGGCAGTGGCTCTGGAGTGCTAACACTAGTAAATACTTTGTTAGACAAAGAGAGCCAGATTCTTCTACTTTTATGTTGCATAGTGCCTGAAATCAGAAGCAACCTCATTGATTTACATACACGTAAGTTACTACTGAGCATGAGAAAGCGAAGCAAAACCTGATCCCCCAAACTCTGCAGCTATAACTCTGAGGTACACAAGGAGCATTCACAGTGGGCTGGTGAAAAGTGGATTAGTGATCTTAATGAAGCAATGCTGGTTTATGCCAGAAGAGTATCTGGCTAAGTATGTTAAGTTAGATGACACTATTCGGAGCAGGGACAATCTACTACACGGTGTTTGTACAGTACCTAGCACAATGGGCCCCCATTCTTTGTTAGCCCTTAGACACTGTATAATTAATATCATTATTAATAACCAGTGTTACCCATTTACTTTTCTATTACTTATACACTTCCAAATTACAATAACTATGCTCCAGGCTGGGAAGCACACTTTGTTATTTATTTCTTTATTTAAAATTTTCTCCCTGAATTTATCGCAGGATGGATAAAGTCCTGGATAAAGTCATTTCTCTTCTTTGTGAGCCAGACACCATAGCCTTTGATGAACTGAGCCTAATCCTGTCAGGGTTTTTAAAAGAGATCCTAGAGGCAGGGGCGGCTCTAGGCATTTTGCCACCCCAAGCACGGCAGGGAGGCTGCCTTCAGTGGCTTGCCTGTGGGAGGTCCCCAGTCCCATGGATTTGGTGGCAGCCTGCGGGAGGTCTGCCAAAGCCACGGGACCAGCGGACCCTCCGCAGGCATGCCGCAGAAGGCAACCTACCTGCCACCCTCGTGGCAACCGGCAGAGCGCCCCCCGTGGCTTGCTGCCTCAGGCACGTGCTTGGCATGCTGGTGCCTGGAGCCGCCCCTCCCTAGGGGCTATGAAAGTCTGGCACACAAACGCAGGGCAGACAGGTGGACTCTAGAGAGTTGGTTCCAAAACACATGACAAAATGGGAAGCATATGGTATAAAACAAGATAAAATAAGGAGATCTAAAATTAAGAAGCATGACGTGTAAGGAGGCTTGTCTCTGGTATGAACTATTCAGATGGGAATTCCTCCCAGTGGATCTATAAATTTAAATCCAAAATAATTTGTCAGCAAAAATGACTGCTGTTATCACACCATTATATGATATTTTATAGAGCAGGGGTCGGCAATCTCTGGCATGTGGCTCACCAGGGTAAGCACCCTGGCGCGCTGGGCCAGTTTGTTTACCCGCAGTATCATCAGGTTCGGCTGATCATGGCTCCCACTGGCTGCAGTTTGCCATCCCAGGCCAATGGAGGTGGCAGGAAGCCGTGGCCAGCACATCCCTTGGCCCACGGTGCTTCCCGCCACCCCCATTGGCCCGGGACGGCGAACCACAGCCAGTGGGAGCTGCGGTCCACCGAACCTGCCAACGCGGCAGGTAAACAAACTGGCCCAGTCCGCCAGGGTGCTTACCCTGGCAAGCCGCGTGCCAGAGGATGCCGACCCCTGTTATACACTCTCTGCCCCTCACATTTTTAACAAAAATTTTTTTATTATTCTGCTTGATAGTCCAAGGAATTTCCTCTATGCTGCCATGAGAGACACCTGCAATAGAGACTTTCAAACCCAACCTCTACATTTTAGAAGAGCTCTGTGTAAGCTTGAAAACTTGTCTCTTTCACCAAGAGATGTTGGTCCAAACAAAGATATTATCTCACCCACCTTGTCTCTGGGAATGGGAGTGTAACAGGGGTAATATTCTAGTGCAGAGGTGAAGCAGGGAGACCAGAGGTGCCCCACAGCACTTAACAGCTACCCTTCTGGTTGATTAGCAGGAATATTGATGAAAGTGTTATGTAGACCTCTAAGACTGGAGATTATGACTATAAAACAGAAAGTTCACGAGAAGAGAGGAAAAAATTGGGGAAGTCTCTCTCAGGACTCCATCTGTAGTGCAAAGTAATACATTGGAGGGGTGTGATGGGGTGTGCAGCCCCCCACCACCCCTGAAGGGGTTAAAATGGCTCAGAAGGGGCCGATTAACCTAGTAAACTGCACTGAGGGTGGGGGCAGAAGGGGAGACTTTGGCTTGTCTGACAAGCACTAATTGAAGATGAAGCCTATCTGAGCAGGAGTAGGTGGGGGCTTGTATAGAGTCAGGAAGTGAGAGCTGAAAGTCCAAAAAGATGTAAAGTTATATTTATCTGCTGGTCTAGATGACCAGCAGATAAATATAGTGAAAAATTACTAATTCTTAGCCATAATATTTGATAAAACCCCACTTGGAGGGACCATATTGAAAATATTAAAGACATGTGCAAAGGCAGAACTAACTTACATAAAAGTAACTCTGGAACATCCGGGGAGCAAATAAGACATGGGTGGTAATGCTGTACAGAGTGCTAATTAGACCAATTATTGAGTATGGATGTCAGGCCTTTGGATCAGCAGTGAACATAAATCTGAAAGAAACAGACTATATCCAAACACAGGTATCGCATATCACATGTGGTGCCTTTATTACTACACCTCTGCGTATACGACAAATAGCAGCTGGTGAAATGCCTCTCTTAGAATGAAGCTCCTAGACTTAACCTTTGGCGGAAAAGTACTAGGTTACAGCAAGGGTGACAACATACAGCTAATGTATAATGGTTATTGGGTATTAAGCAGAGGTCAAGTAGGACAAAAAAAAATCAAAATTCCCCATGGAAGTAGGGTACAGAAGTAGATAAAAGATCTTAATAAAAAGAAAAGATTGAAAGAGATCAAAATCCATAGCTATGGGAAAATACTGGACACCACAGGAAACCCCACCACCACCACCACCACCACCTGTCCCCCGATCCAAAGACAGACATGGAATTATATAATGAAATAAATCAAAAAGGAAAGACTGATAAATATATAATACATTTGTGATAAATGGGGACACTACTGCCAAATATATACAGATGGCTACAAAGAGGAAGGAGCAGGAAAACTGGCAAACTAACTTTGTATTCATACTGTATTTATGGGTCAGCTAACAGGAATTATGCTGCGCTAAACTGGGCTTTAGCTGTGCGGCCAGTTGTCAGCTGTGGGCCAGCTGTGCGGCCATCCTGTCTGACTCCTTATCTGGGACACAGGCACTTTACAGTGGTAAGTCTGAAAGCAGAAATTATCTTAATGAAATATTACAGCTAAAAACCAAATTGGCACTACTGTATATAACCACAGTAATAGCATGGATCCAGCACATGTAGGATAGCAGGCAACGAATTACTGGACAAACACGCAGAATGTGCTATTAATCATGAACATGGTGACCTAGGAATCCCCTTAAGCAAAGTGGAATTTAAACACCTAATCAAAAATGAGCTAAGGAAGGAATGGTAAGAATTGTGGGCAAATGAAACGAAGAGGAAAAATTCGGAGAAGTATGTCCAGCACTTGTCAATGTTGATATAATCCAGGGCCCTGAGAGGAAGAGCAAAATGGCTCTATTTAGAATTCTAACAGGGCACTGTAGAATTAAGTAGTAATTTATTTCTAATTAACAGGTAAGAACCAGGAAATGATAGATCATGTCCTTTGGGACTGTAAAGACTGTACCTGTGAAAGGATGTGTTTATATAGGAAACCCAGAGGCCCTGAAGTAACAAAATTTTCCTTGTAACAACTATCAAGAATACAAGGAAAAAAGCTCTTCTGCAATTTTTTATGAACACTGGGAAAGATGTGAGACCCTAAGCCATGAAAGAGATGTGAAGTACAGAGCCTGGCAGTCAGACTCAGGAGGTGAGTCTGCTATGTCACAAAACCAAAGAAAAAGAAGAAGGGTGTTGCAGTGTGGAGGTCTGCAGTCACTCTCTGGGCCTAGTGAGGAGAGAAGGAAGAAACCCAAGTGGCGGGCAGAAACCCTTGGATACTGACCTTGAAGGAAGGGGGTCTACCCCAAGGGGTGGTGGAGAATGAAGCCTGCAGAGGGCAAAGTAGAAAGAAGCCCAGGGAAGCAGCAGCGAGCGCTGAGATGGTACAGACCTTGGCTGCTAGTTATAGAGTCCCTTGACTGGAACCTGGAGTAGCAGAACACAGATTCCCCTATCAGCCACTGGGAGAGTGACACGCCCTTCAATCAGAAGACTGCCTAGCATGGCACCCAGACAGCAGGTCTGGTGAGACTTTGTTACCACAGATGGAGAAAACTGTATAGTGACCTGGCCGGAGGGCCCAGTCATGAGGAGGAAACACTGACATTCTTAGAGAGCAAGAGGGGCTGTGGTGTTTGCTGAGAGAAGCAAGGGGATGTCAGAGCAGGCAAAGCTAATTCTCAGACTCAGCCACAAGGAGGTGCCACAGCAGTGAGCATAAGCCCTTACGAGGGGCTACACCTTATTACCTTGGCACCACTTATAAACAAGACTAAAAATCACACTACATCTGTCAGATTGAGACCTGAATGAATCACCCTTTCCTTGTTTTAGTTGTTGTTGGGACAAGCAATGGCTAGGAGGTGGCAAACTGAGACTGCTGCTTAGTATTACAATGGCTTATTTGTTTTACCTTTGAATCTGTACCAGGGCCTTGTATGAGGGAAAAGGGTGAGGTGACAGCAATACTCTACCAGGGAAAATAGCGCAATTGCCACTTTCCATTCAGACTGTTACCTCAGGGGCAGAGACCCTGTACTGGATTTGCTTCAAGTAGTAGCAGAGCTCTTCATATCAGGAGGTGCTCAGCACTATGGTAGTGCTAGAGCTATTTCTTTTGCCCATTTTTATACTGTCGTGGCTTGTCATAGAAGCACTGACCTCTTGGGCAGGTCAGTTAAGCCTCAATGAGTTAGTAGCCCTTTTCTTTGAGGGCCTCAGAGCTTTCAGCCTGCTATTAACATTCCCCACCAGTTATACCTAAAATAACTCATGGATGACCAGAAGGGTTCGAGTAGTTTGATATCTAAACATCTCATTTTTTATTTCTCATGCCACCCCAGGTTTATTCATCTCCATTATTTAGACCAGTGGTGGGCAACCTGCAGCTCATCAGGGTAATCCTCTGGCAAGCTGCCAGACCGTTTATTTACACTCGCACAGCCACCTGCAGCTCCCAGTGGCTGTGGTTCACCGTTCCCGGCCAATGGGAGTTGTGTTGAGCAGTGCAGGCTTTCCCTGCTGCCAGAGCCTTTGCCCACTGCCTCCCCTTGCCAGAGCCTTTCTCCACTGCTGGAGTCTTTTCCTGTGATGGGCAGAGGCTCGAGCACCACACAGCTAAAAATTGCAGTGTACACATGAATACGTGGCTTAGGCTAGTAGAGAGCCAGGTAGAGAGCCATGGAGGGTATGTACTCGAATACATATCCATACCATTCACGGTGTCTGTTCTTTACTTACCTAAGTCATGTTAGCCTGGGATGGGGGGCTAACGGGGTACATGTACATGCTGCCAAAAGAAGTACACAGTGTAGACGTAGCTTCATGTACAAAGACATTTTTGGTTTGGAGTCTTTAATGGATATTACTCCATATAACAAATGTAACACATCATTTAGCACCGTTAAGATCTTCTTTTAATGCGGATTTTTACAAGTGCAGCTTTCAAATGGAATAACTGCATTAAACTGAATTTGTAATTGATTGGCAGTGGTAAGTACAGGACACTGCAGTACAACACACATTAAGAAAATCCCCATCTTGCCCAGTACTCTCCAGTGTAAAAAATATTAACCACTTCTCTTTTCTTTGTCACACAGAGGCCATTTCAAGCCTTTGTTACCTGCAATCACAAAGGTATAGACTACAAATACCCATGGTAATTTGTGCCTCATTTGAGTTTCCATGGAAACTGCTTTTATGGCATTGCTGAGTTATTGGAAGAAAAAATGAGTTATAAATAATAAAGAAGCTAATGTTGTTTCCCTTGGTCTTGCTGAATTGCTTCAGGCATCAAGACAGATGAATTGGATAGAAATGGGAGGTAGCAGCTGTAACAGCAATGCTTATTATAGTCTGTGCTTTATTACTGGAAAGCCCGCATTAGTGTTAAAGCTTCATAATGCGATGGTACCAAATTACCTTTTATTAACCATTATAACTACTGAAGATCTGACCTTTTTTAGAAATAATTGGCTGTGCTATTTTCACTCTAGTAATTCACAGATTCCAACACATCTTTAGAAAAAGAACTCCATTTCAGTTTTGGTGTGCATGTTGCTTGTCTTTTCTCCGTTTTCCTTCAGGCAGAGGGGTTGGTTGTTTATTTATACTCCTATTCTGGAGTCCTCCGGGTATTATAGAATATGCCTATCACACCTACTTTAATTTTGTTGATACATGGAGCCTTTTTATATATATATATTTTTCCCCAAAGAAGAGCAATTCGCTCTCCTACCACAACCAAGTTATTTTGTACAGACAATGCTTCCTTTCCTCTCCTGTTGCAAAATCAAATGGCTCCAGCTTATTGCATGCTTTACTGTGGACACATATTTGACCTGACTTTCAGAAGGGTTGAGCCCCATAGCTGCAGCTAAAGCCAATGGGATCTGCAAGTGCTCAGCACCTTGGAAGTTGTTGCAACAGGGACCAAACCTGTGAGGTGCTCAGAGCCTCAAGCCCTTGTTGAAAACAGTGGGAGCCAAGGGTATCCTGTTCTTTGCAGGAGGTGCTCAGTGCCTTACAGGATCAGGCCCATTAGTTGTGTCTAGAGCCTGAATTTAAAACCCAGATCCAAACATCCACATATTTTGAATCTGGATTCCAATCTGAACTTTGCAATTCAGCACATCACTAGTTGATTCCAATAACACACAGTATCAGGCAAATGGCCCATTTCAGTGTCCTGCCTCTGTACAGGTCCATCAGAGAAAACTATAAGAAACCATATAATGGACATTTATAGAATAACCATATCCACAAGAGAAGTTTCTTCCTTAGCCCAAGCTATTAGGTATTGTCTTGTACTCTAGAACACAAAGGGTGTCTTTTTTTATCCTTTACAAATCCTATTCTCTGTTGAATCTGGAAAGGGAATGGCAACTATTCTGATTCATAGAAAGATCCTATATTTAGATGTTTCTAAGCTCTTGACCTCACCAATATCTTACCAAAGAGGCAGAAGGATCTAGTGGTTAGAACACTGGATTGCCACATTGGTAATTACATGTGAAGTTACCTTATTTGCACCTGCAAATGTTTGCTTGTGTGTGCAACTTTTCTGAAGGTGTGGCATTGTAATTTGCAGGTGCTGCATTGGAGACTGTGACCCTAAGAGCTCCCCAGCTGGCACACTGTTGCCATGTTATATACCCAAAAGGTGACATGAAATATATCAGTGGAAAACTAACAACTCACTGATCACTAATTTTCTTGTATGATGTACATATGGTAAGCCTACAAAAGACTTAGTAGATATATGCTGGAAATATGTGACTAAAATGTGTTTAAACCAGGTATCTCAGAGGAATTGATAAATAGGTTTTCTCCAGACAAACAGCTCAAACCAGGTGTGACCAAATTCAGTGGGTTATTCATTTGAATCAAAGGTTGCAGGAAAAGGTAGATCATTAAATGGGAAGACAACTGCCTGAAGTCTACACCAGATAGTGTGGCCTCCCCACCCAGCAGGGGAAAGGAACTTCATCTGGGGATACATTTCAGACAAATATATTTCAAAGGTTTACTGGGCTATAAAGAGAGGGGGAAGCAAAACCCTAAGTTATCCTTCTCTTGAGGAGTCAAAGAAACCCAGTGCTTTGAGCTCCATGCGATGGGTCCTCGCCAGAAGGTCTGATCAGCCATGCTGGAAAATAGAGTTGGTGAGAAATAATTATTTGAACAAGACTGTAATTTGCTAAAGCAGGTTTTAGTCTTAGAAGTATATATTTACTTTGGTTTGCTTGTAACCCTTTCTATCTCTATTTCTTATACTTGGTATCACTTAATCCTATGACTTTATTTAAATCAACTTGTTTTACTTTTACTACAAACCAATTCAATATGCTAACTAAAGGGAAGGATGTATTAATTCCAGTTAAGCTAACAGCAGTGTATTGTCTCTTTAAAAGGCAGTGAACTTCATGACTTCTGTGAGTGTTCAGTAACGGGGCTGGACACCACAAGGCAGACAGTTTTGGGGAAATTTGGGACTGCGAAAGATGTGACCCTAGGCATCCCTGTATTCACAACTTACACACTACTGCAATAATATCTGTAAAAAATATGTCTTCTGGGGTATCATGAAAGTTAGTAACACTCTGGTTATTGTAAAATGCATGTGTTAATGTTATATGCGATGTCACTGGTAAGGCCCTACATGAATTGCGAGATGATTGCCAAAAGATTGCAGCTGAGTTGCAGACAAGACATGGAAAATCATGGAAAAGTAATAATGGACTTTATTACCACAAATAATATGGTCCATTATTACTTTTCCATGATTTTCTGCTGTTGGCCACCTAGGGTTGAGAGCAGCAGCCCAGGGCTGACAGCAGGCGCTTATGCTCTCAGGCCTGGGGTGGATAGAGCTCCCACTGTCAGCCTTGTGCATGGTGTGGCTCCTGCTGTCAAAACCGCAGTGGAAGTCTACTATTGCAGATTCCACAGGAGCTCAAGTTAAGTAGGGTTTTCTTTATTAGAATACGTTTAAGACCAGACAGCCTAGCCTAGATAAAGGTGATGAACGGGTCTGTCCTAGACAATGGAATGTGTGTTTATCTCAATTTACTTATTAGCAGTAAACAAAGCCATCGATCTAAATCAGCTGGGTTATCCTCATCTTGAATTTCAGAGACAGAGAGTTAACATGGCTACTGTACCCCAAAGAAACACAGGAGATTGAAGCTCCAGGTGGCCTTCCTGACTTCAGGACAAAGACATCCCTTTGGGGATATAAGGAACAGAGAGAGACTCCGTCTTTACCCTTCATCTTGTTGGCCTGGGTGAACCCCAAAATGGCACACAGGGTGATTGGGTCAATCTGCAAAAATAACTGGGTGGGGAAATCCAGGGTGTGTCTTGTGTGCCTGTAAGACTGGCTGTTGGTGTCACAGCTTTGAGCTACAGCAGCTTAGCACTCAAAGCACCCAGACCTGCAGGGCAGGCAGTGACACAACTCCTTACTGGTCTCAGAGGTCTAATTTTAAAATATTGAGGTAATGAAGGTGAGAAACAAATTTATAAACTATCCATTGTTAGACTAAAATGACAACTTTCATATCCTTGAAATACACACGTTTCCTAATAGCTTATTAAAATCAATGAATTAAACATTGCTTCCCCCACCCCTTCCCTGTAGAGATATGCTTGTTGTAATGTAACTTAAGGCTTTTGCCCTTGCAAACTGGTAATTCATTTTATTGCTCTCAGCAAATTAAAAATACTTTTCTGGATGTCATTTAAAAGAGAAAGTTGTTAATGATTCAGACTTTGGGCTTTTTCAGTAAATTGGTGGTATCATTTTGGAGGACTATTCCATAGGTTGGGGTACTAGCATTCTTTAAAAAAATATGCAAAGCTTTATGATCACAATTTCGAAAATGGATTGCCAGAGTTAGGTTTTTCAGATCACATTTAGGCCCTTACATCAGTAGTCTTGTTTCTATTTCCACTGAAATAAACAGGAGCTGCTGGAAGCTCTGTATCTTTGAAAATCAGGGCAATGTTTTGGATACCTAAATAAGGGTTTAGGAGTAGAAAGTGCCAGGCCCATCTAAGGCCATGTCTACACTACAGACCTTACAGCGACACAGCTGTATGGCTCCAGTTGCGCTACTGTAAGGTCTCTCGTGTAGCCGCTCTGTGCTAAAGGGAGAGAGCTCTCCTGCCGACATAGTTAAACCCCAATGAGTGGCGGTAGCTATGCCAGCAGGAGAACTTCTCCTACCGACATAGCACTGTGCACACTGGTGCTTTTGTCGGTGAAACAAATGTTGCTCAGGTAGTGTTTTTTCACACCCCTGACCAACAAAAGTGGTAGTTTAGACACAGCCTTAGTGATAACTTCTTAATATTTCTAGATGTGTAGCAGAGGCCTGGTGTTTTAAACTTTTGTGTTGTATTTCTGGCACTCAGTGAGTGATCCTGGGGAAGTTACTTAACTACGTGGCTCCATTGGTCATGCCTCATGCCCACACACGGGGGAGGGAAGAAACTGTTGTGGGGCTACTGAGTATGTATGGCCTAGAGAGAGAGTTTTCCATTCCACATGAAGATCCAGTCCCTGTGGATGTCTCCACTACCCTAGTAGGGTCTGTGGTGGCTTCATAATTTAGGGCCTGATTTGTAGCCCATTTAAATCAATGGGAGGCAAATGTGCATTCCACACAGTTTAGAATGATTGTAGAAACACTTCTATAGTTAATAGTATCTATTTTACATTTATTACTGATTATTAGAGTTTAAAGGGTGGAGTTACAAATGTTTAATTGCAAGCATCTTGTCTTTAAAGGAATGTATTAGTTACAGAAAAATCTTACAGCCAGACTGCCTTCCATAGGAATTGTCATTTTTTTCTTCATACCTGATAAATTTTCTTTCAGCAATGTCTGAATACACACAGAGGCAGCTTAGGTCAGTCACAAATGTAATTACCTCACGGGTTTCCTACAGCATGTAACATTTGAGACCCTGTATCTTATTTAATGAGTGGGGGCTAGCATACTCCTGTTTAAGCAACTAGTGGAATCTAGAAGCAGTCTAGTTCACTTGTTGTTAGTGTTATATTGTGATCTATTGCAGCATTGCTAATTGTGTTTTGAAACACTGATTTTAGAAAAGAGATGGAGTACACTACATTAGAAAGCAGTTGGACCTTGGCAGAAATGTACTGCATATATTGGGAGGGAAGTCAAGATTGGCATGTACTTGTATTCCATGGGGAAAGTGTAAACACTTGTTAATTATAGAGGAAGCTTAACTACAGAAGTAGCTTGAGACACAAATCCAAATTTCTAAACAAAAAACAAACAAAAAAAACAGCATGCTCTAGGACAAACTCAGGTATTTGAGATGGTCCTGCAGACATCTTTCTCCTTTCAATGAACTTTGGTACCACCACCACCAACCCCCAGAAGGCAAAGAGGCTGGACACTGGCCAGTACTCCCTCCTCAGTACATTACTGCTGCTCTGAGTTGCAACTGGGAGGCATGGTTTGAATGCAAAGTAAGACATGTCTTACGATCTCTTCCTGGCCAAAGTCTGCACAAACCTTAGCAAGTTTGCATGGGAATGCAAACTAATGTCACCATACTGAAGCACTCTTGTTTCACCTACATACGCACAATGTTGCTGAAGATGGATTGTTAGTACCCTATAAATGGATGAGAAGTAGTGAATGGTTGGTTAATAAAAACAGACATGAGATTGGCAAAAGAAACTTTTAAATATTCCTCGATATATTTTTATAGTCAGACTGTGATAACAGTCCTCACTGATGTGTACATAGTATATGTAGCCATGAGAATAGCTACAGCCATGAAGCTTGCTGCTTCTCTCAAACTGCCTGCACTCCCAACCCTACTCTCTAGCCAGTGAAAGACAATAGAGGTTAATGTTTGAATCATGCCCTATTTCAGACAGCCAGTTTCCTCATTTTCCGGAGGTACAGGGGACACCTCTACCTCCTTTCCTCACTCACTACTCGACAGCTGCTGCAACTTTCTGAAGTCACCAAAAGGGGGACACACATATCCTGCTGCAGAATTTGTTTTAAATTATAAAAAAAAAAGTCTGTTCCAATTGGAATTTGTACCCAAGAAACCCTTTCTTTTGCTGTTTTCTGGGGCCAGAGTGCTGACTAGTACATTTGTCCTTCCATGGGCTCTTATAGCATGGAGCGTGCATGGGAGTATAGGATGGGTGACCTGGTGGCAGGAGCAGGGCTGCTGTCACAGGTGGCATGTTAGGCAATAATGTGCAGGTAGTGGTGAGAGCAGATGCCATTGTACCACTTTGATTTTAACCACTTCTCTTTGGATTTTCAGAAGCGTAAGTGCTGTATGCATTTAGCTTTCCAAAGCCTACCGCTATCCTGAGCTCTTCAGTGATGTCCACTGTGCAGAATGTATTGATCCAAGCTAACAGGGGTCTAAATTCAGACTATGCTTAAGAGCAATTTCATAATAATATATAAATATATTTAAACATCTATTTGGGACTGTTGTATACGTCTCAGCTACTCTTTCCTTAAAGTGTGGCTCTTCTCTTGGAAGTATATGGGAGATCTGCTCCTTGAGAGTATTCAGGGTCAGATCTGCTGACATCAGTGACAAAATTAAGTTTCCATTGCTTTGAACAGACGTTAGACCTACCGGTATGACAGAGATCACATTCACTGGGATTCTATTTCTTCTTGTCAGTCAGCCACACAATATTTTTACTAAGATCTAATCAGTTACAATGCAAAGCCATTATAGCCACCAAGATCTTCAGGAAAAATATGGCCCAAATCCCACAGACCACTGCCACTTTCCTGCTCCTTCAGTGCCCCATCACCAGCTCAACAGCTCTTTCTTGTGCCATACTGTTGTTAACTAACCCATTGCCTCATCGCACAGAGCCACGTAGTGGGTCTAAGTGCTCAATTCATCCATTAACTTATGCAACAATTTGTCAAGTTCTGGTAGGCATCCTGGGGAGAATGACATGTACCGCAGGCGGACTGCTCTCTGCCTCTGCTCCTCTCCACTACACAATGGCCGCAACTGTCCTTAATTCTAAATGTGCTTTGGCCAGGGCATATGACATCTAGCAACATTTCTCTCTCTGCAGCTCTACCAGCCCTTTTAAGCATGATTCAAAAGCTTCCGTTCCCTCCCAAATCACAATTTGCTCAATGCAAAGAGCACCAAGGGGATAACACAGTCCTATTAGCATTAAAAATGTTAAATAGTTGAAACAAAAATAAAAAATGTGTCATTGTCAGTGTGAGGTTTCTATTGACATTACTTTGTGTTTTCTATACAATAGTTCCCATATATCCAATAGGATTTCCAAATGAACTTCACAATTTCATAGTACAACAATATACATACAAGAACTGGGAAATGTTTTAGGAAAGAAGAACCTGAGCATCGACTTTAGCTACTTTTTTATGCTTTAATCTTCCAGCCATTTTAAAATGTAATAAAAGGTTTATGATGCAAAACATAGACTTAAGTCTTTGAACTTTTCAAATCAGGACTTTTTAGCCAGAACTGGTCAAAATGTCAGTTTGCACAAAATAGTTTATCAACTTCATGCAATTTGAGAAGTGGAGGCCAGCAAGAGAAATGCCAACTGACCTTGAACACACACAGAAATTTGGCATTATAATATCCAACTTAATTTTGTCTATGAACTTTAAACTGCCCATTTGGGTAACTCATTCTTTGGGATAGTAGATGGGGAAATTCATTTAGGATTATTGCACCAAATACATTTGGAAATAAATGTTCTTGATTCTAAAGGTGTACATAAAAATAAAGGTTGAGAAACTGCAGCTTGGGGTGGTGTGATTGCCTCTATATAAAATTAATATGCAATCCAAGATATTCCTATGAAGGATAGGAGAGCTGCCCAGAATAAAGAATCTACTCATAACCAAGCACCAGAGATTCAGGGAATTTGATTTGAGTACAGAAATTGCTGCTTTAACTGGAGCATTTAACTGAAACCCTATTTGTATGTGACTACATCTTCATTGTATAACTAATGATAAAGTTATGTGTATGATAAAGTCAGAACACCAAATGAAAACTGAAGAAACTAAATCTAAATGACTTCAGATTTTCCTAGGAAGAACTTCAGGATTTTGTGAGATCCTGAACAAAATCAAAACAATTTCTATTCATGCATTTTGTTTATTTACAAAGAAGTGTCTGATAGACACTGCAGAATCTCACAGAAGAACCTTTTCAGCAGTCACTGCTCTGTGTCTATATTTACATACCTATGCTAATATATACACAAGCTCACTTCAGTATAACTTTCTGTCCACATGCACACATAGACCCCAGTCCTGCACCGAGCTCCATACAGGCAATCCCCAGCACCTGCATGGGAACCATTGACTTCAGTGGAGGTTTGACTGCACATAGCTCCTTTCAAGAAAGGGGTCAGTTTGTAAGCCCTTAAGGGATTTTAACTTTTACTTGCTTTCTAAGGTGCTATGCAGACTGATGGAGATAAATAACTATAATAATAAATTGTCATGGAACCTTGTAATTCCACCTGTCCTGAAGAAAGAGAGCAGACTTCTGTTTAATGGAATTCAGCAATTTGCGTTTTAGGACAGCGAATCCCTTGCAGGACTGTAAAAATCCCTCAATTAAAGGTTTTTCGCTACCTCTAGGATGTATGAGAAGGAAGAGATTTAAAGCACAAATTTCAATATTATTAATAACAACAACCTAGAAGATTTTTCTAAATCCACCATTTAGTCTGCAAATTCACACTAACTTTGTTTATAATAATGATATAAAATTTTTAAGGGGAAAATAAGAATTGGAAAAAATCTTCAACAGCAACAATTATTTGTATCATTTTTTGTGGTCTTCTCTTGGAGCCTTATAAAATAGAAAGCTGTTGGATTTATTAATCCTTAAAAACAGACTGATCAGCTGTACAGCTACTTTCATTCCCAGTAGGAACCTGCTCCAAAACCCACAAGTCAATAGGATTCTTTCTATCAACTTTAGTTGGTGCTAGATTAGACCCTAGATGAGCTGCTCTGTTCTCTGAAACATCCATAGGGGATTTCTCCCCTCCCCCGAGATACAGGTTCTGACTTTCTAAGAAGTACAAGCAATTTTTAAATTTCTCTTCGAGCTAGATTGTGTCACACTGAGTAGTACCTTACTCCACAAGCAGTCCTATTGACTTCATCGGGACTACTCACAATGTATGGTACTGCTGAATGTGAGCAAAGGTATTATAGTGTGGTTCCTGAGGATCCTTTCTTCTAACATCTATCTTAGAAACCTTTGCTAATAGGAGGCTTTCCCCCCAGCTATTTAAATTAAAGCTGCCACTGCTTTTTCAAATGCAGTGTCGTAGCGTGTCCATCTCAGGATATTAGAAAGACATGGTGGGCGAGGTAATATCTTTTAATTTTTTACTCATTAGATTGAAGGAGTAAGGAGGCAGATCTGGGATTTTTTTTAAATGAAGTTCACGTCTCCAGATCCACTCAAACCACTAGAAGAAACCCCGACACATTAATCCTGTGTTGAATTTGCCTCACTGGGTTTTTCTAAACGTCATCTATTATTCCACAAAAAATTTCAGTTAATTAACAGTGAAAAAACAAAATGAGAAACTAGGCAAGAATTATAATGAGATCAGTATGTTACTGGTAAGTTAGGCAAAGGATTAGGAAGCAATAAGAGTCTGAATTAGGAAAGGGTTGGGGTTGGGGGGGTTAATTGTTCCCTATCTCCTATCCTTCTTTGTAAGCTGTGCTATTAAACTGAATTTCTTTGGGGCAGGAACCTGCCTCTTCTCTGACTGTAAAAATGTCTTACCACATTTCTGGAAGCATTACAAATATATGATGATGATTGATGTAATGATGACTGTTACAACTTCAGGGTAAGGAGAGTTCAATATGCCTCTCAGAAAATGCCAGTCTCCAACTTGGTTGTGATCCAGAATTTTCTTTCTAAATAGGGGTAAAGAATTAGTGTATTTTCCACTATCACCTAATCTTTGATTGCTTCCAGCTTGTAGGATACTACCTAGAGTATGGGGTGTTACAAATAAAGAGCAAAGTCTTGCCTCCGACTGGGTCTCTTCAGCTCCTGTTGACATCACGAGTGGAGCAAGAATACATCCAAGGCTAGACTATAATATCATTTATTCAACCTGGTGATGATCCACTGGAACATAAGAACAGCCATACTGGGTCAGACCAAAGGTCCATCTAGCCCAGTATCCTGTCTTCCGACAGTGGCCAATGCCAGGTGTTTCGGAGGGAATGAACAGAACAGGTAATTATCAAGTGATCCATCCCCATTGCCCATTCCCAGCTTCTGGCAAACAGAGGCTAGGGACACCATCCCTGCCCATCCTGACTAATAGCCATTGATGGACCTATCCACTAGGCAATCGAGTTAGAATTAATTTGAGTTTCCACATGGAAGAGAGGATGAACCTTTTTGTTCTCAAGCAGAAATATAATTAAGTTTTTCTTTTTCACCTTGTCCTACAAAGAGATGATATCCAGGAATTGTAGCAGCATAAATGCCTTTTCGCATTCCAGCCTTTTGAAGAACGTCCTTCATTTCCTCATTCCCCCACCCTTCCACCTTTTCTTTCTAATGGTTCCTTCACCTACTGTGACCAGTTCATTTGGTTTAGTTGATTCCTTACCTTTTCAATACATCTCATTTGTGTTTAGTGAAAGGTCTTGTCAATAGAGATTGAGTGCATCTTAATAAAAGTTTCAGGAAGGCTTCCATTCCTTCTTTCTTAATGAAGTCATTTTCTAATACTTAGTCTTTTTACAACCTCATGCCTCTTTTTCAGTGCAAAGACTTGTTCTGCTGACAAGACTATGTTTCTTTTCAAGGTTTCAGAGCTTTTCCCAAGGTAGCTACAACTAAATGAAAAGCAGCAGCACACAAAATAGCCTTGCAAAATGCGTTTGCAATTTTAAAGGGTTATGGTTCTGGGCCAGTTCCTAGGTATGTAATTAAAAAGATGACTCAGAATCTGTAGTTAGAATGTGCCAAATTTATTTCAGGTGGTATTTCATGGAGGTCAGACTTTCACTAATGATTAATTTGCTCCAATATGCTTTATACAAAGTATTGAAATTGAAACATAAACCCAAAAATAACCATTTTTGTTCACCTCTTCAAAAGGCTCCAGAAGGAAAGCACCTGCTTTAATAAGCATGAGCCATTTGTTAGTTACAGTGTAGTCATCTAGAATTCCTAGGAGATGGGGAAAGATTAAATGAAACTATCTGCATTATGTATGTTTGGTATTGTCATGGCAGGTGTCATCAGGGTGGTACTGTTACACAGTTTTCCCATTTTTGTCCATGGTGTATGAGCAAGATTTTGGTCCTGGAAGATATGGCATGTGTTAGTTTTGAGTAATTCATGGGCTTTGTAGAAGAAGCAATATGAGAAGCAGGAAAATTTGTTTTCTGTTCTGGTCTCTGATTAGAGTCAACTCTTGAGGTAGAGTTTCTCCCTGGGACTGCACATCGGTGTTAAGCTAAGATTTTTTAAAGGGTTGCCCTGAAAGTTGTTTGACCATTTCTGTTCCAGGACTGGTTTGTATGTGTAACTAGAACAAGTTACACTTAGAACATGTGTCACCAATTTCTTCTCTACTGGGAAAAAGACCTGCAGGGCCCAAATATTTTCTACCCTTGGCAGAACCCTGAGAGTAGTATCAGAGACACTGGGGACAGAGGGGAGAACGTTATAACCTAATATTTTCCTTTTTTCCATATTAATGTTGCTACAGTAGTCTTTTCCAATTCTGTTGCTACAGTAGTCTTTTCTCAAGCCATTTCAGGCCAAATTTTCAAAGGCTCAAAACTTGTCTGTAATTTTGTTCACCTAAGGCCAGATCCTGTGGTCACACTGAGCTGTGTTCATTGCAGGACTGGAGAGGTGAGCTCCATGCTGCTCCCTGATCCTGGGGCCAGCTGTGGGAACAGCCCCAGGTTTGGTCTAAGGGCATGTCTACACTTACGTCCAAAGTCCTAGTGAAGACGCGGTAAATTGACCACCAAGTGCTCTCCCATCTACTCCAGTACTCCACGGAGCAGGAAGCATAGGCAGAGTTGGCAGGGGAGCACGAAGACACCACGGTAGTAGATCTAAGTACATCGACTTCAGCTACATTATTCACGTAGCTGAAGTTGAATAACTTAGATTGAGCCCTTCCCCCCGCCCCTCAGGGTAGACCAGGCCTAAGTGTCTGTGGCCCCTAAAGAGCTCTTTTGTCAGCTAAAGAACACAACACCACTTTTATGACCAGGCCATCTTTCACCCAGCCATACCCCCTATACTTGAGTTTGGCATAGACCTGTTACATAAGCTCAGCGCCAACTGGAAAGTCCATAGAAATTTTATAGCCTCTGCAGGTCACCAGAAGAGCATAAAGTCAAAAAAGAACCAAGGATCTGACCCCATCAAAAAAACCTTTTTCATGCACATGATCTTGGGTTTATTTGTAAATACTGCATCTTCCCAGACAACTAGACAGTTAATCCTCTGACTATATGGTTTATATGTGCTAATAAAATTTAGTTCACGAACCTGGGATTTGAGGTACAGAAAAATTGGGTTGTGAAAAATTGCAGATGCAAAGTTAGAGTTTTTGAAAGCTTGGTCTTAAGTATCAGAGAGTAATTAATTAATCAGATACACTGAATCACAACCCACATTTTTATTTTTTTTCCTTTTTCTGACATCCTTCACCTGATCTCTACTGCAGTGCAAACATAAAACTTATTGCTGATCTAACAGATGGTACAGCCTGAGCTCAGCGTAGGCAGTAGTTAAACTGGCTGTGAATATCTGAATAGTCAGACACTATGCAAATGGTCTTTTGCATTCTCCCAACACACACAGGCTGTTTCATCATTGATAAACTCACATACTAATATGTTCATGCCCATCCAACATCTTGACAGATGAAAAGAGATGAATTAGCTGATTAGATTTTCTCTCTAATCAAATTTGGGAATAATTTGAAAAATGTTTTCTGCTCAAACTCTCCTTGGTTTTTTAGGTTATTTTGTTTGTATAAATAAATCCCCATTTTCATTCCTTCTTTGCAATAACTCTCCAAAACAAAATGGATTATTTCTGAGAGATGTTCGTTAACGATCTTAGAGCTCATAGAATACTAAGCACAATAGACAATTTTGTAAATGTGGCCTAATCTATCACTTTGAAAAACAGGAACAATCTGTTATACTATGTGTACCCTATATCCTCATGAAGGGTCAAATTCTATTCAGAAACGAGCATGTGCAATTGTCATTGAAGCCAAAGGGAATCTCGTGCATGTATCAGAGGGTAGAATGTTGTCTTACTTTAGAGATGGGAAAAACTAGATGGGGACAGGGTAGCTATTTTCAGCTGTGCAAAACTGTGTTGGGAAGGTTCCTTGTCCCGGCCACAAGAATTCACTTCCCTAAGGTCTGACAGTTTTGACTAAGTTGTTCCAGATTTGTTCTGTTTCTAATATCCATTTACAAGTGGGTAGCATTTAGATTTGCCTGGAGATACCCCTAGATGGATGTACCTAGTACAGACATTTTTGTGTGCTGTCTGTCCACAAGGAAGTCAGATACTTTTATCACCTAACTTACGCCCAGAGACAGGCATGGCATCATGTTCTGATGCTATTGGAATCCATGTGCTTTTATATACAAAAGGAGGAGAAAAGGGGAAACAAATGAACACATAGTTAGCACAAAATCAAGGTGTTCACAACAAAATTAATCAAGACAGTAAGGGATGTGAAGAGAAGAAATTATTTAATTTCTTATACTCCACTGCTAGAAGCCTGGGTAATAAACAAGAGGAACTGGAATTGCTCATTTATGAGCATAATTTCAAGCTAGTTAGCATTACAGAAACCTTGTGGGAAGATTTGCATGATTGGAATGTTAAAATCAACAGTTATAGCCTATTTAGGAAGGATCAAGTGAGCAAAAGAGGAGGGGGAGTGGCCTTCTGTCTTGAAAATGGCTGAAACAAGTGATTTTGAATGCTTGTGGATCAATACCCTAACACAGAAGTGGGCAAACTATGGCCTGGGGGCTGCATCCAGCCCTTCAGACGTTTTAAGCTGGCCCTCAAGCTCCTGATGGGGAGTGGGTCTGGGGCTTGCACTGCTCCACACATGCTATGGCTCCACACGGCTCCTGGCAGCAGTGGCACATCCCTCCTCTGGCTCCTACACATAGGGGCAACCAGGGGGCTCCGCATGCTGCCCCTGCCCGAAGCACCTCCCCCGAAGCTCCCATTGGCCAGGAACCATGAGCATTCATGGCCTGCCATATAATTTCCATACCCAGATGTGGCCCTCGGGCCAAAAAGTTTACCCACCCCGGCCCTAACACATAAAGGTCAATTTCCTAACTCAAAGTGTTGCATCCAACACAGGAGACTTCTGTACTGGACCTCATGTTGATAGAGGGGATTAGGAAAAAGCAGAAAGCTTACAGGGAGAGGAAGAAAGGCGGGATTAGCAAGGGAAGCTACCTTAGTGAGGTCAGAACATGTAGGGATAAAGTGAGGAAGGCTAAAAGCCCAGAGAGAGATGGGATACTGCTGCCATTACAATATATCCCAGGGGATTAGTTAGGGAGGGAGAGGATATTTAAGTTTATACTAATGGTAACGGCACGAAGGACGAATGGTAAAACTGGATATTAGGAGTTTAGACATTAGAAATATGAAGAAGTTTCTTAGACCAATTAGGGGTAGTGAATTCTGACAGCCTTCCGAGGGAATAGTCGGGGCGAAAAGACTTATCTGCTTTAAGAGATTAGCTGATAAGTAAGGACGGGGGATGTATATGGATAAGTTATTTGGGCAATTATCTTGGATATCGGGCAGATAAGTCTGCTCACACTGGTCTGTGAGGGGATGTTGATGGCATGGGAACTGCGGGTACGCAGGAGAATTCTTTCTTGCGTGCTAGCGGGAGCTCTTGCCGCACACTCAGTTACTGATCGCTCATAAACTCTGGCGGTCGGGAAAGGAATTTTCCTCCATGCGGCCGGGATGGCAAGGCGCGCGAGGTTTCGCCTTCCTCGCTTAAGCGTGGGCATGGTCGCTTGCGTGGATCTCTC
>NC_133769.1:233188118-233282352 GCF_003597395.2 Chelonoidis abingdonii
TGCAGCTTGAGGTCTTCAAATCACAATTTTGAGGATTTCAATAACTCAGTCATGGTTAGGGGTTGTTATAAATGTGTATGGGTAGGGTTTTGTGGCCTGCCTTGTGCAGGAGGTCAGACTAGATGATCATATTGGTCCCTTCTGACCTATGAGTCTATGAGATAAAGAAGAACTGATCACAGAACTAACAGTTTGACCTAACTTAGGTTAAGTGATCATGATTAAATTAAATCTGTTATGTGCAAACAGAATAAAGCCCAAATCAGATTGTGTATACTTGGTGCTTTGAAAGCTTAAAACAATTAAGAGCCAAGTCAATTGGGAGAGAACTTAAATGGAAAAATCTGAACCATAATTGGGAAGTTTCTAAGAACATTATACTAGATCCTCAAAAAGCCACAATCAAGAAAAAAAGGCCTAAGTGGTTAAAAAAAACTAACCTGGCTTAGAGATGAAGTGAAAGCAACTAGATATAAAACTCATAACAAATAGAATAAAGGGGAAGTTTATAGTAATGAATATAAATTGGAAGCTAGGAATTGTAGAAAATTGATAAGGGATGCAAAAGGCCACAAGGCGATAACTATGGCTAGGTTAAGGACAAAAAGAAGGAGCTTTTAGGTATATTAGAAAAAAAGAAATCTTAATTACTAGATGATCCATTACTAGATGGAAATGGTAGAATGGTCAATAATGCAGAAAATTATTCAATAAATATTTCTGTTATATATTTGGGAAAGGCCAGATGATGTATTCATATCATATGATGTTGATGATGATGAAAGACTTCCCATTCCAATATTAGCTAAGGAAGATGTTAAGCAGCCACTGCTAAAGCTCAAAATTTTTAAATCAGCAGGTCCAAATAAATTGCATACAAGAGTTTTAGGATAGCTGGCTAAGGAGCCATCTTGACTGTTAATTATGGTTTTCAGTAAGTTTTCGAACAATGGTGATGTTCTAGAGGAAATCTAATGTTATGCCAATATTTGAAAAGGGTAAATGAGACAACTTGGGTAACTATAAGATGGTCAGCCTGACATCAGTCCTGGGCCAAATCATGCAACCGCTGACGTAGCATTTGATTAATAAAGAAATAAAAAAAAGCAATATAATTAATGCCATTCAACATGGGTTTATGGAACATAGATTTTGTCAACCTAACTTGATATCTTTATCAACCAAATCTCACTCAAAAGAGGTAATAGTTTTGAAGTAATATACTTTGACTGTGTACTGCTCAACTTTCAGATTAAAAAAGCAGAATCATTCACAATTAATATTGCAAACATTATATGGATTAAATATTGACTTGCTAATAGGTCTCACAATGAAACTGTAAACAGGGAATCACCACTGAGTGGATGTGTTTCTAGTGGGGTCCTGCACAGATCAGTTCTTGGCTCTACTCTATATAACATTTTTGTCAGGAAGGTTTCTCGATCTAGGAAACACACATACAGACACACTCTACAGCTGGGTTAGAGTACTGGCCTGGGATGTTGGACACCCAGGTGCAAGTTTCTCTTCTGCCTGACTTGGAAAAAAAATGTCATCCTCTGGTCAGCTCTAGAACATATGACCTCCCAGTATGACGCTGTGGCCAAAAAGGCTAATGTAAACAGGGGGGATATTAAGTAGAAGGTTATATTACTGCTGTACTTGACACTGATGCAACCAGTACTGGGGTACTGTGTCCAGTTCTGGTATCCCCAGCGAAGGATGTTGATAAATTGGAGAGGGTTCAGAGGAGAGCCATGAGAATGATTAAAGGATCAGAAAACCTGCCTTGCAATGAGAGACTCAAGGAACTTCAGCTTAACGAAGAGAAGGTAAAGGGATGACTTGATCATAGTATACTCTTCAATCTAGCCAAGCTGAAGTTAGACAAATTCGGACTAGAAATAAGGCACATATTTTTAACAGTGAGTTTAATAAACCATTGGAACAGCTTATCAAGGGTTGTTTTCCATCACCGGCAAATTAAGATTGGATGGTTTTCTAAAAGATATGCTCTTCTAGGTCAAACAGGAATGATTTGGGGGGGAGTCCTGTGGCCTGTGTTACACAGAAGGTTGGGTTAGATGGTCCCTTTTGTCTTTAAACTCTACAAATTGATAAATGTTACTTTTTTTAATCTACAGAAAGGAAGAGCACCAATGGGGTGGAGGAAAGGATTTGCTGGAATCATTTGTGTTTCTGCGGAGGACATAACTACTTGCCCAGAGAGGAAACTTACCGAGTATGCTCTGCAGCTTCCTAAAGCCGGTGTAGAAAGTTATCATTAAGGTTAGTTTTACATGTCTCAGCATGCCTTCGGCTGACTCAGTCTAAACAAGAGTCCCAGGTTTGGGGGCTGTTTTAAAGAAGTGCCATTTGCAAATCCATAGTTAAAAGTTGAGCATAAGCTACATTTGAAGAATGTTTAGAATAAATCATTTTTTCCATTCTTCATAATGGAAAGTTTCTTTCTTACCAGAGGTTGACAAATAATATTCTCCTTCAAAAACATTCATGCATTTTTGCCCACTTTCAATATGGCCATCAGTTCTTATTGTTTCCAGTGGGAGTGAAGCCAACTGGCCCTTAAGAAAAATAGATGTAAGATATTTTGAAAGAGGGAAATTCTTCATGGAATTCTATGAAGAATATTAGCCTTTAATGTCTGCTGAAGGAAAAACAACAGTTATTAAGAGTAAAAAATGACCAATAGTCATAAAAATGTCTTTTAAAAGAAACAATGCCAGTTGCCCCAGATCTACTCAACAATGGGAGCGAGGGGGAACATGATGAAGGGGATGGTGGTAGAAATTGAGGGGGGAGAGTTTGTGTGGAGGTCAGGAGCCAGGGGAAACTGGCCAATACACTCTGGCTGCTTTGCTTTAAGCCATTCTGGAGCACAGCAACCAAAGCACACTGTTGAATCTGGCTCTAAGAGTTCAATCTATGATTCTGTGAATTAAAGAAAATAAATGTAAAGATACATTGCAGTTAAAACACACAAACAACCTCAACTCCACCTCTTCATGACACCAAGAGGAAAAGAAAAAAAATGAAAAAATAAGACTGATCTATCTTTAAAAACAGTTTAATCTAATATGGGACTAGAAACACTATTATACATTCATCATAATTGGTGCATAACATATAGCATCACTACAGGGAACAGTTAATGTTGTTTAACTGAACATTTCCATACATTAACATGTTTGAATTTCTTTTAAGTTTAATCTGAGCACTCAATTTCCTGGTTTACAGTGCTTATGTTAGATATAATTACAACATCAACTGGAGTTCAGACTGACAGTTCCTATCAGTAACTCATGTGTACAGTGAAGAGTTCCCATTTGACGTTGCTCCAAAACACAAGGAACAGGTTGGAGAGAAAATGGTTGCTTTCAAGGCTCAATCTCCACCTTTAACTTGTTGCCTACAGGCCAGATTCTCAGCAACCATACAAACTAAGCAGAGGAAGTCACTCAGATCTATGCAAATGGATAAGGCTAAAAGGATTCATAGCTTCTGTTCACTGGTAAGGCAGAACTGTTTGGTTCTGAACCGAGGGGCTCTACAATTCCATTTCCACTTCTGAAGAGTCATGTGATATACATTATCCATTAGGCCACACTACAAACAAGGAAATGGTCTCTGGAGAAGATGAGACTGTAACTATCCATCTGAAACGCTACAATGGTGTTGCAGATATTATTAATTATGAATATGCATCATCTAGGCAGCAGTCTTTCTAGTAAAGATTATACCAATGGTCTCCCTATCTAATAGAATACTTTTTAAATCACTTCATAAACAAAACCAAGTGCAGTCTGAAATGCATTATTTGTAAATATGTGTATACTAAATAGTTTGGTGGTATTTCTCTTTCACAAGAACTAGTGAAAACTTCAATTTGAGGCTTTAATGCAATACCTTGGGTTTGATATTGTCTAATGCTTTCTGAAAAGAGAAGTTTAGTATGTACTATAGCAAAGAGTTAAGCACAAGGGTGGGGAAGCGTAAGAGTAACTGTCCAAAATTTGCTCAGATCCTGATTACAGTATGTCCAGAGATTATCCATTAAAATAGAATTAAGACTACTGAGCTTGGTATAAGGATCAGCTAATGTGGAAATGTCACCCCTTAAAGCACTGCCTCTTATGGCTTACGTTCTGAGAATAATGTCATGAAAATGGCAGTTTAGCTACTAAAGCACTTATACATAAACCAGGAATTCTGGAGACACAACTGGCTAATCTTGACGTCATTAGAATTGCACTGGGGGGATCTATTTTATTATACTGAAGACAACACCAACTAGGCATTAAGCTGCCTCATCCTTTACTAACACGTGATCTGCTAACTGTCAGCACATAGCTTTTGGTGCATTGTGCCAAATGAAATTCCAAATTTCTTCTAAAGAAATATCCACAATGTCATATCTTAAAGGAAAGAAAAATAACCAAACATATTAGCATGTAACAAAAGGAAACGTGAAAAAGTACAAACAATTCTGTGGACCAGTTTAAGCAAGTGCCCTTTCCCAACCAGCTCTAAAACAAAGTTCACACACTGTGAAGAATCAAAAACTTAACTCCTTCTTGCCATTTTGCTTTATTAATAAGGATATTAACCTGATAAAGTTTTTCCCAAGGTTGGCTGCTTCTATGTTTCCTCCCTCCGAGCATGCTCACATCCCTTATATCTGTGGGGGTAATGAGGCATCTTGATGAACAGAAGGCAAAGCACTCTTTCCCAGCAGAACTCTCACTTATGAACGCGTGGGATGTTTCAGGCAAACTGAATCAGTCTGTTACAAACAGCTAATGATAACCACTATGTGTAGAGAGGAATAAATACGTATCCAATCCAAATGATGACAATAAAAAAATACACCCACTAGAAAGGATACATTTAAAGTTAATATCCCTGGCATTGAACACAATGGTGGCTATAGTGTCAATTGACAGGTGTCTGTGTTTGCTCATCTACCTGCACTATTTTCATTGACTTTGGTGCTTACAGCTGGGTGGAAGTAATGCCATAGTTTTCCTTGTTTAAAGTGGTTGTTAAGATTGTGCTGTGGCTAGTCAGATGTCTCATAAAAATATTTTAAGAATAGACATTTTGCTATTACACCAAGAGTTTGATTGTTAACAATTACCATGACTATTAATAACCTCCTATGCGCCTTATATACACCAATGGAGGAATACAGGGTTAGGGTGCTTTTATAATATACATAGCTAGATAATGTGATAATTTACTTCAGAAGAATGAGGCAATTACTTTGAACTATGGACCTCGCAGCGAAGAGAAAGTAGCAGTCCACTGTGACAGTTTTGATATCTTTGGGCCAGATCCTCAGCCTCAAACTGTGTAGCTCTGCTGATTTTAATGGAGCTACACTGACTGGCACTACCTAAGGATTTGGCCTTCTGTCTTTCTGCTGGTGATAAATGGTTTCTTGAAACAATTCCAGATGGAATCTGAGCTAGAAGTAGATGTCACTGAGATGTCAGACTCCTCCAATTTAAAAGACATAGGGCCAGATTCACAAAGGTACTTAGGTGCCTACCCCTCACACTTAAGCACCTAAGTCCCATTTTTAGGTGCCACTGCAATCTGCAAAACTCCTGCTTCCCTGTTGAACCTACAGGTACCTAAACTCACTCACCAAGTACATTTTTGCAGTAAAAGCTCCCTAGATGCTTATGTTTCTGCCTCTGGGCATGCACCTTGCTGCCTCACTCCACATGTCTATCACACCTCTCTCTCATTTAAGCCACCTGACCCCATACAAAAACACCAGAGGAGCAGGCCTGCAGCACCTCCCTTATAAACTTTAGCTTAGTAGTTGGATAACTCACCCAGGATTTAGGAGACCACTGGTTCCAGTCCCCTCCTCCCCCTGATCATTTACCTTCTACTAAGGTCCATTGGCCAAAAACTTCCTTGCTCATCAGCTTCTTTTAGCAACTGACTAATGCAGTTGCTGAATTTACTCATTTCCCTTCAATCCTGTACTGAATGATTTTTGCATCATTACGGTTATTAAATGTTACTTATTTAATAGGCTTTTTTTTTGCTTTTCTAAGATATCAGATGCTTGAGTCATTATCTAAAAACAAATGCAGGTTTTTAAGCTAGTGACTTAGGGAAATATATTGTAACACACATATATTATTTCCTTCTCTTGAGAATGTGCACCTCTAATTGAGGACAGAAAAAAGTGTTTCACTTCAAGCATGTGCTTAAATCCATGTGGGACCTCAATGGGAGTTAAGCACATGACTGAGCACTCTTCTTGGACAGAGATACTTCTCAGAATCACTGCCCTTTTAACTTAGTCACAGCATACAGCTAACTGGGCCATGGATGGTCAGACTTAGTGGCTGAAACAGGAATTCAGCCTATCAGTTAGAGCTAGCTCCAGAGTAGGCAGAGTCCAGGAATGAGCCAAGGGTCTGTACCAGAGGAACAGAAGCCAAATACCAGAGTCAGGATCAACTAGAGTCATAAGCCAGAAGGGAACAGGGACTGGGGTACACGTTGACCATGCTACAGCTGGGGTACACATTGAACAGCCACTAAAGCTGCTGTGGAGGCCAAGCTTATAAACAGAGCTGCTAAACCAACAGCCAGTCAGGGGATGTGGCTGTTCATCAGTTCCAAGGTAGTCCAGCTCAGGTCACTGGTTGTCTAGTGGTGAAATTAGCCAGGGGGCAAGCCAGCAGCTGGCCTGGTTCCTGGCACAGTGCCACCTGCACCACTAGAGTGAACAGTGTGGAGTGCAACTCGCAATCAGTGCTGTTTTCCCTCTCAAAGATAAATGCAGCTCTTTACTCCCTTCACAAAAAATGAGTAAGCTTTTCCTAGGATAGGAGGACATGCTAGGTTAGTACTAGAACACTAATAATTACAGATCGGCTTTTTCTTAGTAGTGTCAACTTACTATAGCATTCATGTGTTTTATTGAACCACTTACTAGGTTAGGTTTGCTAACAGTTTTTTGCTGCTATTTTCATCTCATTTTGATGGGGTTGCATTTCCCCTCTCCCCCATGCTCTCACAAAATGTCAGATTCCAGCTTCCCTGGAAGGTATTTAGTGCACACATGGAAGGAGATAGAGGGCTTCATCTGTAGTATTTTGTTTATGAAAAACATTCTTCTGTTACCACATGTCTTCACTGACGGGTTGGTTTCATTTCAGACATTGAAGCGTGGGTCAAGCAAATGTTGCCAACACACTATTCATTGCTCTGAAATATCAGACTTATTTTGGAGACTATAGTCTATTTGTTTTGAAATTTCATTTGTTCAAACAAAAGCTGAAGACACCTGACAAACGATACCATCTGGCTTTAAGATGCACCACTAAGTTCCCAGGGGGCTGCTGGAAAAGTAACCTAACCTAATAAGATTTCAACAAATGCAAATAAGCACATCTGCCCAGTCTTTCTTGTGCCTGCCAGTGCAATCATGCACAGATTTCTGCTCTATTAGAAGTTGGTCAAGGGTATAATAAGGGGGTTTGAATAGATTAAAGTGGTAAGGAACTATGCAGCCTCTTGTAAAGCTTGAAAGTTCCCTGATATTTATCCATTGGTTTAGCCACCATTTTGCTTTGCTCCTTGAAGCTTGAGTTTATCAAACCAATTCAGGCAGGTGTGACAAGGAGACACTGATTACTTGACTGAGATCTCTGGTCTAGATCTGAGCTGAAGCAGATAGTTAAAAGAGGTGCGATGGATTGGCAGTCAAGTTAGAAGAAGCTCTTAGAGAAGCTGGATATTTTTAAAAAATCCTTATGTAAAAAAAGGTCTAGGAAAGGAACATTTTAATCTGTTAGGGGGGATAAAAGGAAAAAAGAGGTAAAGAATTTTTAATTACTTTTTAATGCTGGATCAGATGGGGATTTTGCAGTTGGATGCAGAGGGCAAAATACATTATTATTTTTATTTAAACAAATCAGTACATCTCTGGGATGAGTGAGTGGCATGATGGAAGAAAAAACAACTTGTATAAAGGTGAAGTTGTGCATATTGCCAAAATATTATAAACTTCTTATACACCGATTGCTCAGAACATGCTTGATCATATAAGGAAGAAGGCTTGAGTCTCTGTGGATAGCTCATTTCAAGTAACTGCCCAGATGTCAGAATGTGATCGTAGGATGTATCAGGGGAGGCATTTCCAGTAAAGAAAGAGAACTATTAATACCATCGTACAAGGCACTGGTAAGAACTCATTTGAAATACTGTGTACAGTTCTGGTCTCCCATGTTCAAGAAAGATGAATTCAAAATGGAACAGACACAGAGAAGAGATGCTAGGATGATCAGGGGAATGGAGGGCCTATTTTATGAGAGGAAACTGGAAGAGCTTGGCTTATTTAGTCTAGCAAAAAGAAGCCTGAAGGGGGATCCTACTGCTCTCTGTAAATACATTAAGGAGTAAATACCAGGAAAGAGCTGTTAAAGCTAAAGGACAATGTTGGCATAAGAACAAATGGATATAAAATAGCCATGAGTAAATCCAGGCTGGTAATTAGAAGAAGGTGTTTAACCATCAAAGAGGTGAGGTCTACTCGGAGTTGTTAGTCTAAACTTCATTAGTTTTAAGAGAGATGGACAAATGTACAAGCGCAATTGTATGATGGGGTTGCAGGAGGAGAGGGTTTTACACCCAGATCTTCAAACATTACCTCTAATAGCTTGGGTGATAGGACTTCAACGGAGCATGATCTTTCTAAATCTGTTGAAGTGCAGCAAACATTTATTAATGCTCAAAACCATCTACCAGAAAAAGCTACATTTTAAATGGAAAAGATTTGTTAGCTAGGCAATTGATAGGAATGTTGACCTAATCTCAATCCCCATACAACTTGTTGTGGAATACTTGTTGGATTTAAAAACAAGCAGTTTGTCTCTCTTATCTGTTAAAATCCACTTAGCAGCACCAACTGCATTCCATGCTTGCATTAATGGAAAATCCATTTCCTGGTACAAGTTGGTGAAAATTTTTAAAACGTTTATTGAATTTGTATCCCTCAGTAAAGGATTCAGTCCCTCCATGGAATTTTAAACTTAGTTTTAACACAACTTATGTCTCCCTCTACAGATCCTCTAACATAACTGGTCATCTTCCCATAAAGACAGCTTATAATAGCAATCATTTTCACTAGAAGATTAGTGAATTACATGCATTGCTGACAGATCCCCTTTATACTATTTTTCATAAAGATAAAGTAGTTTTTAGATTACACCTTAAATTGCTTTCCAAGGTGGTTTGAGTTTCGTGTTACTCAGTTTACTTGGATATCATCCTAAACCTCCTTCAAGTAAAGGGAAATCTAGACTATACTTCTTAGATTCAAAGAGAACACGCTTATACTACTTGGACAGAACTAGAGACTTTAGGTTGTCTTATAACTTATTTATCTCATATGCATCTAAAGTCAGGCCATTTCAGAATGGTCACTGTCCAGAGGGGTCAGACTACATATTTACAGGGGTATTAGAGTGAAACTTCATTCTTTCCTCCTGTTCCTCTTAGAGCCCATTCTAACTAGACAAGTCACTACACCTGGAGCATTCACTAAACATATTCTCTTAACCAAGAGGTGCAGGGCTGCTACCTGGAGTTCAAGTCTCACTTTTAAAACACATTATGCTTTGGATGTGGCATCCAGGTCTGATGCACAGTTTGGCAAAGCGGTACTGCCAAACTATCTCAAGAGTGTGAATATGCACAGATCACTTAAAGAACAAATGAACCAGAGTTCTTCAAGATGGACTCTGTATAGTCACACTCCCTTCCTGCCTTCCCGGCTTCTGCCAAATCCTACTTTTAGGGTTAATTGGAATCCCGCTTTAGCTTTCAGAAGGAACTGAGGCAGCAACGGGCACCACACCCTTTTTTGTAGCCACACCCTTAGAACGCACTCAGATGCTGCGGGGAAGAGCGAGGCACCATAACCACCACTGTTAGTAGAAGGTTCCACCATCCTGGCTGCACCTGACTGGCACATGGCAAGTTTGTGATGATGCAGAGTCCATCTCAAAGAACATTTTGATTACAAGCAAGTAACCTTCATTTTCATTCTAACTTTGTACCATACTCATGAATATCACTGTATAAAGTAATATGTTGTTGCTATAGTATTGTTCCACAGTTTGCCACCTTCTCAGACCCAGTTACTTAGATAAGAACATTTTGTTTATAATCATTCAAGTTCATCCTCTTAAAAACAGCCTTAACATGAATGCAGAATGTCTAATTATTTAAACCATCACCATTTCCCTAATCGTTTTAGGTGTAAACACTAGAGAGGAAAGCAGGTCATGATTGGCATCATTGATTTTCAATGACATGACCCATCTTCTAATCTGTTTTGCCTTATCTGTTCAGATCAACATGAAAACAATATTAATTTCAGCAAACGGAACATAATACTGCTCCAACCTTGATCTTCTAGAATACATTATTTTCAAAAAGTAGGTTAGTTGACAGGTCTTCCTTTTAATTCAGATAAATGAAGCTGATCTTGCCACTTAATGTATTGGATAATTAGAGAAACAGCAATATTTGTAATGGTTAGATATTTTCTGTTCAAACTAATGTTGTTTCTAAAGAGAGCTAGTTTGAATTCAGTGCTTCCCAGAGAAATTTCTCCTACATATTTCAAGGAGGGAAAATATTGCAGAATTTGAAACCCAATCCTTCATTGCCACCAGCATGGCAGAAGAAGCTCATATGGACTCCAGGTCAAATTCTCCAATGGCACAAGTAAATGGCATTGTGCCTGCTTATGCTACCAATAATAATGCCTAACTTGTATATTGCACTTTTCATCCATAGACCTCAAAGCACTTTACAAAGAGGGTCAATATCATCATTGCCTTTTACAGATGAAGGTCAGAGAGGTAATGTGACTTGGCCAAGATCATCCAGCAGCCCACAGTCAGAACTGGGAATAGAACCAAGCCCACTCCAATCCCAATCCACTGTTCTGTCTACTAGGCTGCTAGGGCTTGATCCTGCTGTCACTGAAGTAAATGGTAAAATGTCTATTGACTTCAATAGCACTGGATTAGGCTGCCTGCCCTCTGTAACGATTTCTCCATGGAATACATGGTCCTCCCTCTGTGGAACTCCCACCCATGTGAATGCCTGGCAGACTCCAGCTGCAGCTCATTTACAGCTTAGTGGAAGTCTTCCCGATTTTTTCAGTTTGTAAATGACCAATTTTGCCTCTCCCCACCTCCCAAGCTCATTTTTTGGGATACTGATTTTTGACCCGATAGCTCAGAAAATATCTAATTTTTCAGGCACTGGGCCCAGATTTTGATAACTACTGCATCACATTGTACAGACATCCCGGATGCTCCTCTTTGGAATCAATACTTTATACATACAAATAAAATAAACCATTTTAAATAGCTATGATTGATCCTATATTCACAGAATGGTCTGCGGTAAAACTACAAAGATACTATGTTTTTGTCCAAGACTTTTCAATTATACTGTGTAACATTCTTCTGCAAAAAGGAATATTAGACTAAGCACTGGTCATACGATCACCATACCAGAGCTTTCATATGTTAAATGCAAACAACTTTTTTAATACAACATTATGTTCCTTTTTGAGTGTCTTCCCCACATTCTCACTCAGATGGCATCTGCAGCCTTGGAGCAACAGGACACAT
This sequence comes from Chelonoidis abingdonii, assembly GCF_003597395.2. NCBI lineage: Eukaryota > Metazoa > Chordata > Testudines > Testudinidae > Chelonoidis > Chelonoidis abingdonii. Next base: position 233,199,824 of record NC_133769.1, read on the forward strand.
GGAAACTTCAGAGACCAGTGGCCATTAGGACATCGAAGCACATACTCTCCTGTCCTTGTGGCTGAAAGTACAAAGTGTCAGGAAATGCATAGGTGACTACACTCCGCAGGCTCTCCAATGACTACACTCCCCAGGCTCTCTACTTTCTATTATACATTTTACAGTATAAAAATAAATAAGTATGGGTGAAATCCTGTCCTCACTGCAGTCAATGGGAGTGTTGCCACTGACAATCTGCTGGAGTGAAATCCTGGTTTCCTTTAAGTCATTGCAAAATTCCCATTGACTTCAGTAAGGACAGAATTTCACCCTATAAGATTACAATATCTCATGAACCCTCCCTGTTATGGCACCAGGCCTCTCACACCCCTGTACCTTGTTTGTTTCTATCCTTTGCAGTTTAATCTATAAAAAACACCTCAAAACTTCTCCATGAAGGGATCTATCTTCATATTTGTCTGGAAAGTGGCATTCATACACGGCACTATACATGCACTCCAATTAGCAGTAAAGGGTCAGATATTTCCCTTGTGTGTTAAAACCTATGGGAGGCTGCAAGGGAGGAAATATTTATAAGGTCCCCTCCCCCCGTGGAGTTTCTATCTAGTCATTCCATCAGGGGAGTGGGTTTGCCCCACTACAGGTTAAATCATGCACATCTCCAGGGTGCTATTTGGGAATCTGTTTTGCAATTTAAACTACAGCAGAAACTATCAGTCCCCCACTCTAATAAGTGAACTAAATTCAGCCACAATTCATGTTGCCTTCTGCTTGCGTAAATGCATGTTGAGGGAGAAGTTGCAGTCATGCAAAGCTGCTACAAGCTCCACCCCAGCAGGGACTATAGGACCAGCACAGCGCAAATGATAGCTGGGAAAGGGACATGGCTTGCTAATGTGATGGAAAACCCAGCTGGAAGGCAGCACCACTAGAACCTTTGCCCTCTCTCAGGGTGACTCCCCCACAGGGGCACATGGAATCAGCCTGCTGCAGGAAGAAGTAATCTCAGCTTTAGTGAGTCTTGCCCAGCATTTTTACACTAACAGGAGCTGGGTAGAAATTCATCTACTGGAATTAAGTATCCTAAGTGGATCCATGTGTAATGGGTTTCTCTCTACATTTTATAAGACATTATAAATAGAGCAGAAAACTGGACTTTTAAGGACTCTGAACATGGAGGAAAAGAGATTAGAGGAAGAACTGCATAGTGAGACATGAAAAATTGCTGTCGAAAATATATACTGAATTTCCAGAGATGATAATATAATGCAGGTGCAGCTCTTGGTATTGAATAGAAGTTTTATTTCATTCAAATAAAATGATGTTAAAGAAGGGGGAAGATAAGTCATACAAAAATGTAAGTAATAAAGCAGCAGTCTGTCACATGCTATGTGCTGAACAATAGCACAAGATTTCTGGACAAACAAGAAAGCACAGTTAATTCCATGCTGAACCTAAACATTACCTCTAGTTCTAAAGCCTGTCAGCAGACCATTACAAAGGCATCACACTAACCTGACAGCATGTTGATAGTGTCTTTAAGTGTGCAAGCAAAAAAAGTACTAATAAATCTGGTTTGAACTTGGAACTCAGCTGGAAAGTTTACATCAGACTCCTGAAAGATCACATAAACATGGAAGTTATTACCATTTATATGCAGAACTGAAGCTAAATTGTTCTCCATTATAGTCTCTCAAATCACAAGACTACAATGAATTCAACCCTGATGTAAAGTTCATCCCATTGGTTTCAGTTGATTTATTATTAATTTATGGTAACTCCCACAAGACAAGAAGACATGGCTCCTGCAACAAGGAGCTTACAATCAGGGCTCACATCAGAGATTAAAGGGACAAGTGGCTCTTTGCTGACATCAGTGGATAACTACAGTAACCTTTTTTGTTTGTACTGCTGTCCTAAATGAATAAATTAATTGAAATATCAGTTTAACAATGAAATGTAAACCATCAGAGTCAGATTACATTTAGAAAATGAACGCAGACATTTATTTTTGAAAGTTGATTATAATTATGGATTATGTTATGCTAATATGAGACTATTTGATTTTATAGAAGAAAGGCAGCGAGTGAAATGAAATTGTAGAAGAGCTGACTCACCACAAATGTGGCCCTGAGAGCTGGGCATGGCATAGCTGCTCTTTCCTCTCTAGCACCCCTGCCTATGCTCACTCCAGTCCCTCAGAGGTCCACCTCTTCTCACAACCCGACCCTCCCACCATGTCATGTTTTAGCTCCACCCCTGCTGGTACAAAAGAACACTCTTGTAACAAGATATCCAACAAATAGCCTCAATCCTTTATCTGGTCTTCAGGTTTCATCACTGGTCTTCATGATCTTCACAGCCTTCTCTCAGGATTTTAAATTGTTTTTATCCTCTTATGTTAGTGGGCTTCTTTCCATCTTCCCACTGGCAGGTGGGGGAACCTGGGCCCATTCTCTACACTAAGATGCAGTCCAGGGACTGTAGGGAAAAGTTTGTTCCAGCAGAAACCTTGCTACTATTTCCCTGGACACTTTCTTACCATTAACCTTTCCTCAGCCCTTTTCCTCATCACTCTATAACAAACAGCACCTCCCAGGTTTTCTCCCCAGAAGTCCAATTTCTACCCTTAGTTCAGGGTCAACCCCAAGAACTTGCTCCATTCCTGTGTTTTTCAGGTATCCTGCCCTCATGGGCTTCTTCCTCACCCCACAAAATCTCCTTTATTCCCCTTAGGTCTCTCCACTCCTTACTACCAAGGGAGTGACTGCAGAGTTCTTCCCTCTCTCACTTTGGTCCCTCAAACTTTAGTCCAAATGCCCCATAGATTTACCATTACTGTTCCTATCCTCCTCCTGGCTCAGGACAATCTGCCTCTGGCCTTAGGCTTCATTGACCATGGTCTCCCAGGCATTCTTCTGGCTCAGGACTCTCTAGTTCTAGTCTCCCACACTTCTCCCTGCTTTTAGCCCAAGAAAAGAAACAAACAGCTCTCCCTTCTTTATCTCCTCCCTGGCCTTTTTCCTACTGCCCTTTGCTCCTTCTTTTTTGAAGGCCCAGCTCCTTTCCAACTGGGTTTGATCACCAGTTATGCCTACTACCCCTCCAGTTGCCACCCAGAAGCCTAATTGGCCTTGGTCTCCTATTAACCCATAGTGAATGAGTGTGGGGTTTATCACCTCATCACAAAAACATACAGTATTAGGTAGAGAGAAATAATAGTGTCTCAAATAAAAAGCAAAGGAGAAGTAGTAATTCTGGAAACTGAAATAAAGATGGTTAAACGACTGACTTTAGCAGTAATACAATAAATCACCATAACCCAGTTGTCATCACATCACAAATAACTAACACTGAAGATATAGTGGTGGCAGGCCGTGAATGCACAATGCTGAAACAAGTTCATAAAGTGTTAAGCAAACAAATTCTTAAATAGCTGCCTGCAGAAAAAGAAAGAAAAGAGGCTACATTTGTTTAGTAAATTTTTCACTATGAAGAGCTTGACCAAGTATAATTGTGAGGTCTACATTTATTGTGCCTCCGTGACTTAATGAACAAAACTGCTCAGTTTGAAGTTTGCTTTTTCTAATTGCCTGAGCTGCGAGCTCAACATGGGATCTAAAAGTCAATCTGAATTCCTTCCATCTTGTGCACCAACATCTGTCAGAGAGATTCTGCTGAAAAATATCGCCGACTCTTAAACCTAGACAATCATGTTGTCCACAGATTCCAGTATCCATTGAAATCATACCTATTATAGCTGAACATGCACTTTGAAGCCTATTGGGTTGCACAGAAATCCTGAAACTGACACTTTGTTAACTATTCTGTTGACAGAGCATGAGTCAAAAAATAATCATTCATACTGCCAGACCAGTGTTGGCTCTTCAGGGCCAACTGTAGGAAGGAATGGGCAGGGGGGGGAGAAGGGGGAATTCCTTGCTGAAGTAAATTGACATGTCTGAAATGCACCCTAGTGCTGAAGGCAGTTTCACTCCCCTTTGTACTGGGGTGAATTTCATGCAGGAAGTAGAACGGTGGCCCAATCTAACTCCCATTAAAGAAGATGGGAGTCTTTCTACTGACTTTAATGGGGATCGCATCAGTCCCCTGTTGAATACGGTGATACTATTAAATAATGACTTTACACAATTGAATTACACTTTAAACCAAAGCCAAACTAGAGTATAGTTCACTTTTAACAGTGAGCCCAAGCTTTGTGTGTTAGTCCCCTCATTATTGGTTGGCTTCCTGCAAATAGCCTCATCATTTTTATTCAGCCATGATTCTATTAATATTTTACTCTTGCGCTTTTCCTACTCCCCCAAATAAGTCATTGATGTTCAAATTGGGGAAATAAGTCCTGCCATATCTCCCGCCCCCAGGCCACAATTAGTCAGAAGACTTTGCTGATCATTGAGATCCCAAAGAACACAATCAGCCTGAAAATTCTCTCCTTCCTCTACACCCCAGTGTTCCCAACTGTCATAATTTTATTGCAAATCTTGTAATATGTGGTATTTTTGTTAAAGCCCCAGCTGCTGGAATGAAGCTTTTGCATAAGCATCCCAGCTATCATTTTTTTAAAATTGGAAATTTCTAGCCCCCATAGTTGCAGAGAAAAGCTCAAAAATGTGATACAAGTGTGTGTACTCCTAAGGCTCAGAAAGCAAATGAAAAGAACCTCTGATATTTTTTTTATTTTTTAAAATGCCATTCTTAAGGCAATCTCAAGATTTTAGGCATCTGACTCATGATTTTTGAATATGCATGGGATTGGCAATACTGAAATCCCCTTGCATATTGCACATGGGGTTGTGGTTTTTATCCTTGTTCCCATGGTTGCTATAACAAGGGTGAAAGTCAGAGAAACTGAATAATTTAGAGAGAGGCAGTTGGTATGGGTGTGCACCTGTATTCCACACTGGAAAATCTACCCTTGTGGCCTAATGGCACATGTCGGTTCAGTTGGAGCAGTGGTGGTTGGCCTTCTCTGAAACAACCACAGCCATTCCATCAGAAACCAAGCTCTTTATTCAGACTTAGGGTTCTCTGACTCTCATTGAAACAAGCTAATCACTTTGCTGGTACAGGTGTCAGCAGAGGGGAGGTGGCTTGTACCTCCCCATCCTTAGCCTGCCAGCTCTCACAGATGCTCCTCAGCTCTCACAGATGCTCCAAATTACACCCCAGCTACAGTGGCCCTTTCAGCAATACATAATCACCATGACACAGGTCTGCCCACACTGCATCCCCAGCCCACCTCAGAAGGCCACTTGCTCCTGCAAAAGGAGTGCACAGTTGGTGGAGCTAGTTCTCCATTTGCTATACAGGGATCTTATGTTAGGGTTGTATATTGCCTCTCATCACCATAGTATCTGAGCAGCTAAATTTTTGCTAGCCTAGATGGTGAAAAAAGTCTCCAGGGAAATGATGAACTAGGCCCGCTGGTATCTCATTGCTTTAGCAGCATGCTCTTTTCCAAGCCCTAAAGGTAATCTTTTCAGACTAACCAGACCTTTTGTCTCAGGCATGAAGGATTCTGCCTCTCTTCACTTGACAGTGTGGGCATTTCAGTTGGTTGGAAAGTTGTGTGCCCAGCTGAAGGATTGGAGGCTCCTTATTCCCTACTGGCATTTCCTGTGTTCCACATGGAGCAGCAATAGGGAGGAGACAGTTTTACACACTCTAGGTCAGTGGCTGCTTATATGGCATAGGAGACCTGATTGGCTGGCTACCTCCACTCCTGCCCGGGGTATTTTCCACCTGGGCAGTCCCAGTTACCATTCCAGCTCCCATTTTTGCCCTATCCCTATGCACTGCTTGTTGTCAGAGAAGCCTTTTCCCACAAAGTAGAATTGACCTGAGCCATGTGGGTCTTTGAGCTCTACAACACAATAGTTTGCCTGTGGGCTGGAGATGCCTGAGCTAAGCCAGCCCTGATTATAAGATGAGCCTCACCTGAGGGGAATTAGATGATCTAATATAAAAGGCAACAAGCAGCTGCTGGGAAGGTGGTGTGTGGACTGATCTATTTGTCTACAGCCACAGGGGGTTGGGAGCCTCAGGTAGAGCAGACTGACCTAGTCAGAGCTCTGGGTGTGGCTGAAGAATCTGAGCTAAATTTGAACTGGTGAGTTATGATTTTTGTGGGGGGAATTTGAGGATTATTTTGTGATGAGGATTCTGGGGGCTTTATTTGATATTAAATAAAAATGGTGGGCCCCAGCAGAGATTTGTCTAGAGAGTTTTAAGATCTTTGCAAGAGGGTGGCTAATTGGGGTATGGTGCTTATAAAGTGATCTATGGCTATGAGGGGATGCTCAATAGGTGTCTTCACCACTACAGACTTCCTCAGCATTCAGTGTGAATTGTGGTGTTGCAAGGTTTAGTCAGCAAGGTTTTGGTGTAAATGGAGTTGGATGATTTGAAGTCTGGTCTACAGCTGGATAGCTTGGAGACATTAAGGTATTTCTTACGGCAACAACATCTAAGTAACTTTTTTTTTTCATCTGGCTATTTAAAACTAATAAAGTTGCAACCTCCGCTATAAATTACACCTTTGCATCCTGTGTTGCCTTCACCTTATTTATCAGGGTGAATAACTGATATGACTAAATAGTTTTTAAAAATAAAATTCTGCTATGAAGCAAGGGGAAGAAAATGCACTGTTAGGGTATCCCCTCCATTTACTGTACTAGCTTCTTAAAACTGAAAATACATCACCAACCAAATCAGCCATGAAAACTTTCTCTGAAGAAATACCATTGATAGCGGATGCAAGTATATTGTGTTACTTCAAGTGAGGGGAAAGAGAGAGAAATCCATGTAATGTATGTAGAATATGATGCAATGTTGTGGCATTAATACATATTTAATAATCTTAAATGTCTCAATTCTTGCTCACATCTCAATCTAAAGTTTTATTCTGGGAAATTAAATCTACCCACTCTGCAAAGGTGGCTTGCTTCCTGCCAATCGGTGACTGAATTTGGCAGGCTGTGGTTACTGGGTACCCCAAGGCTGGTGCTGCACTCTGATGTGAAAATCCTCTTGCTAAGAAATAAAGGAAGCAATTTTTTAAATGCCACAAGACATACTAAAGAACAACTTTTTTTACTCCTTCATTGAAGTTAAAGGAAACTTCTGTGTACTAGATCTATCAGAGGGCAGCATTTGACTTTTAGCATGCTTTGGCTGCTCGATATTTTTAAAAAGGGGAGAAAAAAAAAAGCTTCTATAACATACCAAGGAAATCTGTTTCTTAGAGCAGCATTTCTCAAATGCAGCCACTGTGGCCGCCTGTGGCCACCAGGGGTTTTTTGGGTGGTGATGGCAGGGGGACAAAGCATTGGCCCCTCCCTTGTTGTTGCTCCTAGATGAACCATCCTGCACCACCTCTGGAGACAGATGGTGCAGAATGCTGCAGGAGCAAGGTGAGCTCTTAACCCACCGTGAGGAGGGGACGCTGGAGCTTTGGCTTTCACTCTGGGGTGGCTGAGTGGCAGGCTCTAATGGTGGGACCTCAGGAGTCTGGTTGTGTGGCTTCAGTCTATGTACCCTGGCTCTGGCAACCCAGCAACAGGTGCTGATCTCCAGCTGTGGCCATGTGGCCCTGGCTTCCGGCCATGGGGCTTTGGGTTCTGTCCTCCAGCCATGCAGTAGCAGGCGCTGGACCATGGCTCTGGTCCTGGGTTTCCACAGCATGGTGGCAGGAGCTGGACCCAGATGCTGATCCCTGACCCAGGCCATGCAGTGCTGGGCTCTGATGACTCTCAGCCATGCAGCAGCAGGCACCAATCCCTGGCCTCAGGTCCTAGTTGTGCAGCAGAGTGTGTCAGTGGGCACTGATCCCTGACTCTGACCATGCACTCTGATTCCCAGCAGTGGATGCTGTTCCCTGATTCCAGCTGCACAGCAGAAGTGCTTACCATCCTCCCCCTATTGCGCTGAGTCCCCCCTGCTGCCTCTGTCAACCCTCCCCCATCACCTTAGGCCCTGCATCCATCCCACCATCCAGGCCTTAATTTGTCCTGGGGCTTGCTTAGAAAAGTGATCTTAACAAACATATCACTTTTTCACAACAACATTTTTATTGAGTCCACAAGAAAAAACTACATAAATAAATTACAATGATTTGGATGTGCATATTTGTTTTTCCTAAAGTTAATTATTTTAGGAAAAAGTCAGTGTGGCCACCATCAAGAGTTGGTGGAAGCGCTCTGAGGCCACCAGAAAAATGTGTTGAACTCCTGTCTTAGACCATTTAAAACTAAAGGAGATGCTATTTACATAACCAGAATGCTAGTCTTCAGAATTTCATGTCTATGCTCTTACTTAGATTCACAGCAATGAACTCAACATGCAACTAGGCTCATAATTTAGGAGCACATATACCATATTTTGGTGGTTCTTTGGGAATTTAGGTGCTTAAATTTTTCTTTTTGGCATGTAAATGGGTACCTAATTTATGAAGTCAAGTTTGGTTTTGGTGGTTCAATAACTTCTTTTGGTGTTTGAATAGTCCGGGGATCACAAAGCAGTTGTGATACAAACACCCAGTGTTTAAATCAAAGTAAGAATTATGATTACACTATTTCAAAGATATTTATAGAAATACAGTCCATCTCTACAGAAAACAGATGGTAACATAACCACTGATTGGTCTGGGGTTTTTATGTCTTATTCTTTTGTCATAGATATTCAGACACTATGGATTTCTTTTATATAAGTTAAAAAACATTGTTTGTGTTTTGCTGTTTAAGTGATACTGCAAATGGAATATCTCAGTGTAATAAGCCTCTGTCCCAAATCTGGACCTTAGCGTCCAAAATCTGGGTGCTTAGCATGAACCTCCAAGCTTAATTCCCAGCTTGGATCTTATCTCGCTGCCACCAATCAGGATTCTGAGTACCTGATAAACTCTCTGGTCTCCCCAAACCTTTCCCTGGGGGACCCCCAAGACTCAGATGCCCTGAGCCTCCAACAAAGGGAAATAACCCACTTCCCTTCCTGCTCTTTACTTCCTCCCAGATTTTCCCGCCCTGGGGATACTAGGAGATTTCCCTGCTTCAATCCCTTGAAACACAAAACAGAGAGGACGATTTACCTTCCCCCCTCCTTCTTCTCCCCCCTCCCAGTCTTTCCCTGAGAGAGACAGTACTCCTGGCACAGAGATTCCTATCCCCTTGCCTTAACTAGGAAAAGAAAATCCAACAAGTTTTAAAAAGAAAGCTTTATATAAAAAAGAAAGAAAAAACACATGACATGATCACTGCATCAAGATGACATAACACAGGGCTATTGCTTAAAAGAAAATATGAATAATCAGCCTTATTCAAAAAGATATCCAATTTAAACATTCCAGCAACTCCACACATGTAAATACAAAATACAATATAAACCTATTGCTTTTCCTTTTGTACTCACAACTTGGGAACAGAAGGGTAGAAAGAAGCTTGGAGATAGAAAAAAAAAAAGCTCTTCCCTCATAGCCGAGAGAAACAAACAGACAGAACAAAGACAAAACACACCCAGAAGTTCCCTCCCTCACTTTGAAAAATCCGGTTTCCTGATTGGTCCTCTGGTCAGGTGTTTGGTTCCCTTTGTTAACCCTTTACAGGTAAAAGAAACATTAACCCTTAGCTATCTGTTTATGACACTCAGACCATGTTAGCTGGGATATCTATTGTATCTTTTTTAACAAAAAAAAAAACCTCTGAAGTTTCTCAGTGTTCTAGTTTTTATACACTGATCTGCATTTGAAAGCTCTAGAGATAATTAGAGTTGTGTGATTGCCACAACACTTACTTGTTCCCCTTATTCAGGAATAGTCATTTAATGTTCTGTCATGACACTGCTCTCCACTTTTGTCTCCCTGCTTGCAGTTGCTTTCAGATCTTGCTGATGGGTAACATCATTAAAGGAATTGTTGGCAAATGCCACCCTCATTAATCAACGATGGTTATGAAGTGTCTATAGAGCAAAATATATACAGTGTATGCAGAGACCACTTTTCAAGCAATTAAGATAAAAGAACTACCTTGTCCTTTGATATACCCATCTATCCCTAATCCAGCTAGGGAAACAGTGAAGCCAAGAACCTCTGTTAGTCATTCCTCTTTAGATGAACAGCTACTTTTGGTTTTGATGTACAGATAACAAGGAAAATATCTATTCAATGGCAGAAGAAAGAGATGAACTTCAACTGTTCCAGCGTTACAGGTGACAGGCTGGAGGATATTAATTCAGATTCCTGAACATAATGTTTTTCCTTCACTCTAAATCATTGGTAATACAGGGCTGGAGAAGTTCTGTTCATTTTCAATTGAATTAGGTACAGCTGCTGTTAGATGGATGTTTGTTTTTCATCTTTGTCAGTGGATTTTATTTTATTTTTTTTTAGTGTCTATGAAAATAAGAGGCTAGTAGAACTGGATAAACTCATCCATGGTGACAAAATATGTTATTCAAGCTTTGCCAATGCATTGCAAATTCAACCCTTCACTGTTTATGCTGCCAGGGATCCTAATCCCACAAAGACTGATACATATTAAAGGTTAAACCTGCATGTAAATTAGTGAAATGACTGGCAGTCCCTCACTAGAAAAGATACAGGGCTTGGGCCTGATTCTAGAGAGGGACTGCCAGTCATTCCAAGAGGGGTAACAATTTGGTGCTGAGGACAAACACCTTCTAGTAAATAGATTTAGACCACCAGACTCCTAAATTTTGACCCATCATAGGATTTGAACCCAGGTGTAATAACATGGAAAGCTAGTGCACTAAATCATGATGCAATTTAAGACCACTGCCTAAATTAAATGAGAGAGCTCAAGTTTTGCAGCTGTTAAGGATCACCCACACTTCTGGAACTTGAGACTAGTACTGTACATAACAATAATGCAAACTGCTTAGCTGGGAGCAGAGTCTGGTAAGGCAAACAATGTTTTTAAAAAGTGCCTTTTTTTATACTAAACACTTTTGGGCTAAATTTATATCTTAAAGGCAGAGCACAATTAGGGGCTATTTAGCAGTGCACCACCCCACAGGATAACAATGGGAATAAGGGGAAATGCAGCCACTATGCCACCTTTAAAAACAGAACTAGTGTAGTGTCTGCCTCTCGCTCTAAATGGGGATAAGAATTTCACAGCTGTGAGCTACCATAGCTAGAGGCTTGAGACCAGAAGGTATTGTGCTTAGATCTAGGAAACTACCAAAAGCTCTACCTCCTAGTCTACCACCACACTTCAGTGGCTCCATAATGAGTCAGTAGAAAGTCAGTAAGATTCTGTTACACTCATGCAAAGTGAGTTATACTGGAGAAATATACTGAAAAATGTGCAGGTTTAAGAACTTAACAGCAGCTGAAGTCTACAAAGTGTCTTACAAACTATCTGATACAGCAAATCACTCACTGAGAACTTCTTTTTTTGTTTAGTTCTCTTGCATGAATTGAAACTCAGCTGTCCAGTTAAGCTTGCCAGGGCAAGTGTCACACTTCAACCTATGTTGACAGGCTGTAGCCTCAGCAAGGAAAGAGAAGCAGGGGCTTATTCTGCAGGCAGAACATGCTGATACCCAGCACAGACCAAAAAAGTGGTGAGAGAGCCCTACTATGTCAATCCTCTTATTGATGGTCAATAAACATTATGAAATAGAGAGAAGATTTTGCTTTTACCCAGAGTCTAAAGAATGACCAGCCTACTCTTTCAAGGGCCTAAAAAAGGCATTTCACAGAACTATTTGTTTTCCTTTCTAATTAGAGTTGAAAGGTTAGCCTTTAACTTGTCCAGAGGACACGTTTAACCTAAACACCAAGTTTTCCTGTGGAAAATGTACAGGTTGCCTGCAGGCCAGAACAAGAAGTTCTTGTTTCTACCAACACATCCACGCGCCTTTAGAAAGACCAACCAGTGCAGTTGATAAGACACTAGCTGAGGAGTTGAGAAAAGGGGTTCCCTTCCCAGTTCTGCTACTCATCTGTTCTGTGACCCTCTGAACCAGTTATTTTACCTCTCTACCTGTTCCCCACTCATTCCACTTATCTACTTAGATTCCTAGCTCTTCAAGGAAGGGACTGTTGCTTACTATATGTTGTATGGTACCTCTCCTAATGGTACTTTGATCTCTCCTAGAGCCTCTAGCCACTACTGTAATATGTATAATTCCAATGAATTAGGCCGTAACAAACGGAAGAAGGTAGAAGTCTAACTTAAATGATACAACATGGGGATTTTAAAAATACCAACCTGCAAGGCTTTCCATGGGCCCTGTGCAGTGAGGTCCTATGCTCAACTTGAGGGTATTTCTGCTTATCTGTAAAGTGATAACTTTTGAACACCACATTCGATCAATTCCAAAATCTTGGGTAATATTCTAGGTATCAAACGCGAGAATGGTGTTGACTGTGGTGGAGAAGAAGGGAGAAATAGCTCTAACCCACTGCAAGGATTTCAGTGGGTATCCTATCTGCATCAACTATGTTACAGGGCCTGACCCTTTCTGGGGAGTCTGTGACCAGTCTATTTGTAGTGGCTCCACTGAGGAGAATGAGCCAAACCAAATCCATCTGTGAGTAACTACCAAGGATTTGGGAGGCAGTTAATTAACTGGGTAAGGAGCAGCTGAGCCTAACAAAGGCTTATAGGAGCTCAGTTGGCAAGCCACAGAAAGCTTAAAGAGAGGGCCTTCTCTGGGGAGCTGGTTAGAGAGCTCCCTAGGAAAAAGGACCTAGCCACTGTGCTCCTGGAGGGACCAGGTTCTGAGCGAGCTATGAGTGGGAAAGGCCTGATCCCAGTGAAAGAACCTTAACAAACAACAGCAAGAGAGCCAGGTCACTGGGGAATTACATACAGCTCTAGAGAAGAGCTGCAGGGGCCCAGAGTCCTAAGGAGGAACTCTTCCCCTGGTGATGGTAGGAGGCCTGACTTCAGAAGGGGATTCAGGGCTGAGGGAGCCTTACAGTTGAAGAGACTGAGGCATTCAGCAGGAGACAGACATTAACTCATCCTCCCTCTCTCCCACCCCCCAACTAGGGATAAAGACTTGCTTGCGTGTCTGTTCAGCCTTTGGTTAAATAAACTAGACCCCTGAAGAAGTACTGTTAATTACATATAAGCCCTATGCAAAGCCCATAAGGGGAAACTGAGGCAGGGACATAGTTGTTGCTCTGCATTAGGCTGCCAGGGGGCATGTGACACAATGCTAGCAGTGACACAAGGGATGATCTTAGGCAAGTGCCCACACTGTAACAAGCCACCTATAGCAGTCTAGGTTAAAACAAACTGATAGATACCATTAATCTTTCAGTTAGAGCTGTCTGGAAACACTTTAGTTTTTACTACTGCCATGTGAAATTATGTCAAGGTTGCAGGGGGGAGGGGGAGATTTAAAGAAATTCCAAGTTTAAAAATTCAAAAAGGAAACAGTCAGCTGTTCCAGAACAATCTCTTAAGTTCCTTGTCATGGGACATTTTTAAAAAAGTTTTTGTTCTAACTTAAAATGAAACAGACTTGTTAAAGTCCCATGATACAGAAATTCTGAATTTTAACCATCTCTTTTTCAAGCATAACACCACCTCGGCTCTGCCTATTGCCCTAACAGAGTTTAGGATATTGACATCCTGAACTATTTTCTGTCTGGGAGAAAATTAAGAATGGTAGGCTATGAGGGTCCACAAACCTGGTAGGGTGAGAATAGTGAACCCTAAGAAGGGATGGATGGGGGGGGGCACAGATCACACCTGACATGGTGTGGGAGGAAGATGGAGACACCTGGAGTACTTTGCATGTGGTTAAGGGAGGAATGGGTGGCCCTGGCATAGGGTAAGGAGGTTGCAAGGAGTCCCTGAAATTGAGGTGGATGGGAGGGTGGCAAACAGGGAGTTGGGAGTGGAAGAGGGAATGGAGGAATGCAAAAAGACCCTGCTGTGTGCAATGCACTCAGCCCTCAATGCAACAAAGGGTGCAACACTCTACTTAGACACATTTCCCTTTCATGTATTTGATTCCAAGTTGGGCGGGGAGGAGATTAAAAGCTCTCAGACAAAACATTTACCTTATAGTTCCTCATGGTGTGGTACTATGTGACATAGTAGACACACTGCAGTCGCATCCTATACCCTAAAATAACAATGGGCTATGTCATGACATGAAATAATAAGCAAGTGATGCATCACAAATTAATTCCTAAAAAAGGTGCATTTGCTGGGCATGAGATGCCTTAGCCAATGGTGTTATTATTCCCGTTGGAACAGTTTGCCATGTCTCATTAATAGTTGCATAATACTGTTTTACAGTACCCTAGAATACTGCAAATCCCCCAAACCTGAAGTACAGATTGGTTGATGTGGACCTTTAATTTCTTAATTGGATGCATGCATAAAGTCTTTCCCTAAACTCCCAAGCTTATAATCGGAAACAAACTCCCCACAGAGACACTCCAATTCAAAGCAGCACCAGACTTGACTAGAATAGATGCAAAACCTGTGAATGTACCTCCACTGCTATGATGATCAATATCTCCCTTCCTCTCCCCAAAAAAAGCACCTTTCAAGATCGATGGGTCCTACACACTCCTATCACATGTGCTAGTGCACTGGATGAAGTACAAGTGCCCCACTAACTACTATATGGGTGAAAGGAAACAATCGCTATGCTCTGGAATGACCTCCGATAATTGATGAGACAAACACTCCATATCTGACCTTTCAATCTTCATCCTCAAAGGAAACCTCTAAAAACCTTCAAAAGAGGAGCCTAGGAACTTAAATTCACAACTCCCATAGTATCAAAGGGGTAGCCATGTTAGTCTGGATCTGTAAAAAGTGACAAAGAGTCCTGTGACACCTTATAGACTAACAAACATATTGGAGCATAAGCTTTTGTGGGTGAATACCCACTTCGTCAGACATATGTAGTGGAAATTTCCAGAGGCAGGTAGAAATATTCAGGCAAGCATCAGTCTAGAGATAATGAGGTTAGCTCAATCAGGGAGGATGATTTAAAGCTAGCCATCCTGCAGCAAAAAAACTTCAAGACCAGACTTCAGAGAAACTGCTGAGCTTCAGTTCATTTGCAAATTTGACACCATCAGCTCAGGCTTAAAAAAAGACTGAATGGCTAGCCAACTACAAAAGTAGTTTCTCCTCCCCTGGGGTTCACACCTCAACTGCTAGAAGAGAGCCTCATCCTCCCTGATTGAACTAACCTTGTTATGTCCAGACTGAGTCTTGCCTGCATATTTATACCTGCCTCTGGAAATTTCCACTTCATGCATCTGACAAAGTGGGTATTCACCCATGAAAGCTCATGCTCCAATATGTCTGTTAGTCTATAAGTCTTTGTCACTTTTTATAACTCCCCTAGATACAGTCATCGAATTAGACACTGGATTTGTAGGGCTCTTTACAACAATTTGTACCCAACTTTGTCCTAGGACTGTAATTAACTGTTTACTTCACCTTGAATGGTCTCTTGCAACATCTGTTCCTCTTCCTCTTGTATTGAGCTGTGACACTGAGTACCTATCCAAGACCTGAAGAAGAGCTCTCTGTAAGCTTGAAAACTTCTTTTGCCAACAAAAATTGGTCCAAGAAAAGATATTTCTTGCTTTTCTTTCCTAGGCAGGAGGGATAGCTCAGTGGTTTGACTATTGGCCTGCTTAAACCCAGGGTTATGAGCTCAATCCTTGAGGGGGCCACTTAGGGATTTGAGGCAAAAATCAGTACTTGGTCCTGCCTAGTGAAGGCAGGGGGCTGGGCTGGGCTTGACTTGATGACCTTTTAAGATCTTGTTCTAGGAGATAGGCTATCTCCTATTAACTCAGCTGCCTTGTTTCTCTAATGCCTAAAATTGGGAATTCAGTTTGAGTGGTGTAGATATACACCTATTTCATTGAACAATTATGACTGAGTTCTTCTCTAAAACCTTGACTGTTCATCTTCTGCAACTCATGTCTTTGACCTTCAAGATATATGGTGGCACATCAACTCCAACAAAACCTTTTTGCTTTAACAGAAATAAAGACTTTGAGGCAATTCATGATGCTATATTCCTACCTCTCATCTTAACAGGAAGGAGATTTTTAATTAAATACACAGTTGAGACATGGATTTCACTGGCACTGTGTCAAAGTTTTTGGTTTTGCAAGCCTCCCTTTGGTTAAACCCTCACCTTTGCATGGGGAAATCCTCTTTCCTTTGGGAATTGTGGATAACTAGTGGCATATATGTTTTGGCAGAGATGCTGAATGAGGATATTATATGACAACATATATGATAACATTTCAAGAATTTAACCTTTCTTCTCCATCACAAATTTGAAAATACTTACACTGCTGTGTGGAAAAGCATTAAAAACATTCATCCCCATTGGCTATGGTCTTGGAATGGAAATATTTGACTGTTCTGTAGCCAAAATTAATGAATGTTTAATGGAAAGTCCCCTACTTAAGAGGGAAGCTGTATTATTATTGGCAATATTTGTTTCATCAATTTAGTTATTCCGTACTTATGAATCCATGGCATATATCAGGGTGGCAAAACTGTGGCTTGTGAGCTGAATGTGACTCTTTTAGAGTTAAAGTTCGGCTCTCTGAGCCTGCACCCCCACCCCATGTCCCCCTATTCTCCACCTACCAGACTTCGGCAGGGGAGGGGAGAAAGCTTGTGACCTCTGCCTTGCAGCAGGGTGGTAGAGTAGGGGCTTTTGCCCGGGGTGGGTGGGTCCTGGGGTTTCAGCCCTGTAGGGCACACCTGACAGGGCTTGGGGCTTCAGCAGGAGTGGGGCTAAAGCCCAGGTAGATGTGCTTCTTCTCGCAAACTTCTGAAGACTGTCGTGTTTGGCTCAGAGGGTCAGTAAGTTTGGCCTCCTCTACACTGAAATAAATTACCCAGAGGTGAAGGTGTAGTAGTGAGAGAGCTATATACAAGCAGGGGATGTCCAAATATTATCATTTAGGAAGTGCTGGAAACCTGCTATGACTACCAAAGTGTACCCCAGGAAAGAAGTAGGCGCTTAGCAGTAGCTCCCCTTTTCAGCAAAATGTTCAAGCATCTGCTTTAGCCCGTCCCTATTCAGCAATGTCTTCATGTACTCCTAGGTTCATTGATGTCCATGAAACTTAAGCACATACTTCCCTGAATAGGGATGAACTTATGAAGCTGGACCTAGCTGAACACATTCTTGAATCTAGAGGAACCAGAATACTTCAGCTTGGTGTAATTCCAATGGAGTTACACTAGGAATAAATTTGGGCCTTCATTCTTAATTACATGAGTCACGTGCTTGGATAGACTTTGACTGAAAGATGCCGACTAATTTGCTTCCAAACAATGCAGTCATTCAGCTTCATCAGTGTTACTGCCACAGACTTGGTAATTTTGAAAAGCACACTGCACCACAGTATTGCATCTGGGACTGTCACTCTATTGCATTTCTCTGCTACATCTCCCACCTGCATGGCCATTTACATGCTTGATGTTTAATAGTCGTTTTGATGGGATAACTCTATGCACAATGTGAGATGTTTTCTCACATTCATATACAAATAGATGTCTCCCATGTCACTGTGGCTCCAATCTTGCAAACATACATGCTTAACTTTGCTTCCATGTATAGTTCTACTGCAACTTCCAAAAGTGTTGAACACACATGCTGAAAATGAAACACCATTAAGTGCTCTCAAGTTGAGCACCCATAATCTGAGGCGCCCAGTCAGTCACTTAAAAAAAAGTCTTGGCCACTTTTTAAATGAACCTTTGTAATATGCTACTAAAACAAGATTATATAAATAGAGAGAGTGTGTGTGTGTAGGGCAAATAAAGGGCAATTTCACAAATGACTCATACATAAAAATGTGGATCATGGGTCTGATCAAGATTTAGAGCCCTGGAGGTTATATGAAACCTATACTACATCCTTTACTTCAACATTTTTCATTGATTTTTTTGACTTGAGTGGTTTTCAGTCACAGGAGGCTAAGGAAGAAAAATTTGTTCACTGAAGAATGATGCAGATAAATATTTAATAGTTCTATTTTTACTATGAAGCTTTCACAATTCCCTCTTTTACTTTAAAAAATAGATTCCCATACTTTACCAACCACAGAGAAGAACAACCAACTGGCCCCACATCCTCAATATGAATCCTACCATATTTGTGCCCCTGCAGAGAGGTCCCACTGAGTCAAACAGCAGCCCCTGGAATCAGGTTGTGGGCTCAATGCCAGCAGAGGTTCCAGACAGAGTTTTCTGACTTGTAACGGGCAGTGCTTTCCTGAACTGAGGGGAACTGTGGCAAGTCCTAGCCCTCCTACCTGTAGATGATCTTATCAGTTGCAGTTGAGCCTGGTTATGCTTTGAAACTGGAAAGGTGCTGGGTCCCGCTCCCTGTCCTGTTGTGTAAAGGAGCATTCCTCTCCCTTGTTTTCTCAATGAGATCAACAGACCAGACAGAGAGAGAGAAATGTTTCAATGTATAAGGACCGTTCTGCTACATGAAGGAAATGTAACCAGATACTGGTAGTTTGCCTTTATTTTTAAAAAAATCAGAAACATAAGAGAATCTGCTGAACCTGGGCCTCTTGCAGAGATTTCTTTTAGCTGTGTAGACCTCTGTCCTGCTGCTCTATTTTTGCTTTAAATTTTAATTAAGGGGCAATCTTTTCACAGCAGGATTCAATCATATTTGGCTCTGTTACATTGTAGACTTAATGGGTGTGAATAGGAACTGAATTTGGCTGAATTTTTTTTTCATGTACCTTTATGCAGTGAGGATATACAAGACGGAGCAATTTGACTGGATGATTAATGATCCATAAAATTATGGGACAACACAACAGTACCTGAGAACTTAATACCAGCCTGTCAAAGATTAATAATTCCAAGAAATGGAGAAAAATAAGTGATAAGATTTCTTTTCTTTAGAAATAGAAACTCCAATCACTCTCTTCTGTAGCAATTAACCTCTTCTGAAAAGATGTGGTGGTGGGGCCAGGGGACTTAAAGGAGAGATTTTCTGTAAGTCAATAATAAAACTGAGTGACTTCTGTGACCGCAATAGCTGTGCTGCTCTCCACCCCTCATTAGAGGAGGAAATATCCTCATTAGCTTAAAAAAAATTAAATTCCAAATTTTGCTAACCCTAGAGACAAAACCAGCTAATAATATATTAGTGGGGAGGAGATTTCATCGGGAAAGAGGCTAGGTGAAAACTGAAGAGAAAAAAAAAACGTTTATTCTAAGTTAGTCTTCAGTGTTTCCTTCCCTTTAATTCATTTTCTAAAATGTGAACAGCAAAAAAAAAGTTGTACACAAGTGTTTTCTGAAAGCAAATGTTAATATGGCATGAATTTGTGCTTCTACTGGAAGTGTTTGGGAGGCTGTCTTGAAATCATCTGATTTTCCTCCTTCTGTTTATTAGTGTTATCGTAGCCCTTTGAAGTCCCAGTCACCGACTAGGGCCCCATTGTTCTAGGGCCCTATACAAACAGAATAAAAAGACAATTCCTGCCTCAAAACAGCTTAGACTATAAATATAGACATTTTAGTCATCTCTCAATGAGGGTACAGAACCGATATCCTGTGACTTACGTGCCCATTCACCCACCATAAACAATGAATAGCAAATAGATATTTGCAAAATATGCTGTGCTTAACAAGTTATAATTATAGCAGGTTTTTTTCTAGAAAGCATTAAATACAATGTAGAGAGGATTGTAACACATTTTGTTTTTCAGATGGTCTAAAGTAAGAATGGATACACAATAATGCTTTGCATTTCTATAGTACCTTCTGTCCAAGCATCAAGACATTTTATTAATAATGAATTAAGCCTTACAATAGACTGGAACTATGTAAAGATTTCTCTGCTTTCGGAGTCCAGAGGATAAAGTTTTCGAAAGTGCCTAAGGACTGATCTCCAAAGGTTTATAGCATTTAAAGGCACCGAGAGGAATTTTGTGCCTTAGCAGATTAGGCACCTACCTTCCATTTAAATCAATGGGAGTTAGACCCCCTAATCTTCTATGGCTCTTTTGAAAATCCTACTAGGTACACATCTACATCTCTAAGGACCTGAAAGCCTTTGAACATCTGTCCATAAGGCCCATTTTCAAAAGTAACTTAAGAGAAACCTACACCCTCCCTGACTTCACAGAAAACCTGGCCCCACTGAAGTCAATGGGAGTTTTGCCATTGATTGCAATGGGGTCAAGACGTCAGCCTTGGTCTACTAAATCACTTTTTTAAATGGGACCGAGTCCTCTAAGTCAGTTAGGTACTTCTGAAACTGATGCAACGGCTGGAGTGGTTCATAACCAGAGATCAGCACCGAGAGATAAAGAGGCAACTTTCATGTAATCTAAAACAATCACATCCAAATGATAAAGGAGATAAAGGTATAAAAGGGCTTGTCTACACTTGAAATGCCATGTCACTTCAGTGTCTACACTGATCTATGCCAATAAAAGGAGTTCTCACATCAGCATAGGTAGTCCCTCTCACCAAGAGGCAGTAGATAGGTCGATGGAAGAATTCTTCCATCGACCTAGTACTGTCTATATAGGAACTTAAGGCTGCTTAACTACGTTGCTCAGAAGTGTGGGTTTTTCATATCCCTGAGTGATATAGCTGGGTCTATCTCATTTTCCAGTATAGACAAGCCCAAAGAGAGACTACCAGACTGACAACTCAAAACCTCTAATACGTAATATCAGAATATTTGTTTTTATTCTGAGCTGTACCCCATTAACAAAACTTAAGATATTAAAGTTTCAAAGTCAAGCACTCAAACTAGGAAATGTAGCGCTTCTGTTAGATATTGCTTTGTAGTCTAGATGCTTTAATTTCCTAAGTACATAAAATACAAAAGGGGATATTTTCCAAGCGCGAAGAGCATTTAAACACCCAACTCCCATTCATGCCTTTTAAAATCTCTTCGTAAGTAAAGCTATGTACTCATTTGACCTGACTGCAATAGGAAGTAGAAAGCAAGAGAGAGCCTTCATATAAAAAAAAAACTTAAGAAATAATAAGCTTACCTAACCATGGCTAGTCCCTCTTCAAACTGACTACCACTCCATGCACCAATTGCCCACAGAACTTGACTAAATTGTACATGGAAAGCGATCACATGACTTTAGAAGAAAGAAGCAAGTTGAACCAAGTGAGTGAGTGTCAGCAAATTTGTAAATTAAAACCAATAGGCTTGGAGGATTGTTAGCTAGAGTTCAAAGGCAAAAATCTTCTCTGATATAGTCAATGGAGTTGCATCTACTCACATCGAGTGAATTTGGTTCCATATCTCTACCATACCAAAACTCCAGTTCATAACCTTATAATTCTCCAGCCTTCTGTAGATAAAATACAAGTACAGTATAGTTGCTATGCTAGGTAAAAGGTTCTGATACTCTGAGTGCTGCTTTAGTAGCTGACAAGTTCCCTTAGTGAATTGTTCTGATGGCAAGGCACCAGTACAGAATGTGATGACACTTTTACACCTATTTTGCAAATCCTGGAGAAATCAGCTTGAATTTGGACTGTTAACAGTCTCAATACCTACAAAACTGCCAAATTCTATGAAGTCTTCAGTCACTTACTTCACTGACACTATCCCAGGCTAAAAATGGTCCAAGTGAACTGATCTAACACTAATGTACATGGATATTTTCTGACAACATGTGATGGCACCTCTATATCTCAGTCAGTGAAGGGATCAACTTAAAAATGTGTCAGCACAGAATCTCAGCACTGTTTTAAAAAAGAGTGGGGTGAGGGGCAAATTCTATCAAAGCTTTTGCAGTTGTTTACATATCCTGGACATTATTGAATATTGTCGTGCATTTGTATTGAACTACTCCAACACCAAATTGCTCTGAAAGATTAGAACCTTTCACCACAGACGGCTCTGATGTTAACCTGCTCAAATTCTTCTTGACAGCATAGGTTCGCTAACATCTTAAGAACCATCTTTCATCAGCTGTCCAAATATTCACATGGAATTGGACATACTAGCAAAAATATCAAGAACTCATCATGTTTTAATGTTTTTTAAATGTCTTATTTTATGGAGACCAACTAGCTAATTCCAGGGATTAGAAATGACACTAGTCCTGTGTTCAGAAACAGCTATCATTAATTTTGGACATGTAGTAACAAAGCACCTTTACACTGACAGCTGAAGTCCAGTGTTCTGTGTACTACCAATAGCTAGAGTTAGAGAGGATACAAAGAGTTGATTCTAGGATCCAGGTTTCAATTAAGTCTAAACAGACATTTGGAATGAAGACTGAATAGGGTTCAGGTTTGGATTAGAGAGTGCTGAAATCTTGTGACTGTTCTTCAGCCCAGAATGATGAAAATCTTCTCAGCACCTGATTTTTATTTTTATATTTTTAGATTTCTGACATCTTGAATGCTAGAAATCTTGCCAGATCAGTTTTTTGTGAGATTTCTGTTTTGGGGTTGGAATCTTGGGGGGCAAAAACAGCTCATGTGACTTCAAATGTATCCAAATAAAAAGGTTACACATACTGACTACACCCTATTCAAGCTTTTTCAGAACTGACAAGATCGTATCCTAAAATGTTATGGTAGCATGATTTTTCTCTTTTTGCATATAATTCTCCACTTATATTTTTTTTTATTTAATGAACCCTTTTATGGGAGTTTTACTCTGTCATAAGGTATGTTTTGATAACTGAAGGGTGTTTGTTTTGTTTCAGTGTATTCATATGAGTGAATATATTGATTTATGGCTTTGGTAATACAACCAGTATAATGCATACGCAGTGCCCTACTCTTCGTGACAGGAATATAAAAATATCAAGATGTGATTCTGCAGACAGCTCACTTCTTTCAAGAGATTTTGTAGTTTAGACGCTGGTAAACAATATCCGATATCAGAAGCAACAAACAAGACTATAGAAGCACAAAGAGAGGCTTTTTCAAATCGTGATGTTTGGTCACTAAACTTTAGAATTGTGATTTATATCAGGCCTAAACATAAGAGAAGCACCTGAAAAGGGCTAAAGCATCAATAGCCAAATGTCTTGATAAGATTTTCACGTACCCTTAGCTCTACTCAGGAAATCCACACAGCTGTTCAGTGATAAATTCTCCTATAATTCATATCAGAGTCTGCATCCTAATGCATATACATGAGTCTCTGTAAAAAATCAATTGCATTGCTTTGGATCATACACTTTATCCTCAAGTTCCTTGTGATAAATAAAAAAAAGACGTGTTTATGAGTGACAAGATATTGAAGGGGAAAACATTCCTCATCCCATCTGATGGAACTAGTGTGCTTTTCATTCTTATGAAAGTATCTGCAGTATTGACACTTGATTTATTTAGCATATCCAGGAAGGGAAGATGTGTGACAAAGAGAAACAAATATTGTAAACTTAACAGAATAGTTTTTAGCATTCTACAGTCCTCATCAGGAAGGTATTTAAGCATACACTTAAGTCCATCCTTATTCAGCACTATACTTAAGCACATAACTAGTTTTAAGCACATTACGTACTATGGGGAATTATACAATGCTTAAAATGCTGTACTGAATAGAGATGCTTTCCTGAAGAGGGGCCTAAATGAGGAGGAATTCAGGAGGTAGCATGAAAAAAGGCACAAAATTTTTAACAGTTAAGATAATTAACCCTTGGAACAACTTACGAGAGCCATGCTTGATTCTCCATCACTCAAAGTCTGTCTTTAAATCAAGACTGGATATCTTTCTAAAAGGTATGCTGAAGGTGAAACAATAGTTACAGGCTTGATGCAGAAATTACTGGGTGAGAATCTCTGCCCTGTGTTACGCAAAAGGTCAGACTAGATTATCTGATCCCTTGTGGCCTTAAAAATCTACAGTAACTAAAAATATGTATTGTGAAAGACTAGGAAGAGGAGGCTGAAGGAGATAATGATGGAAGCAACAAAGGGAAGGAGAGGCTTGTGAAGGGGACTAGCAGGGAGGAATAAGGTGGGGCCTAGGGTTAAGCAGTGTGAGGGAAGTGAAAGTTACAACCCATGAAAATCCCAAGTGGACTAGGGAGGCTGAAGGTCCAAAGGCTGGCTCCCTGGGTTGGCTGGAGTTGTTTGCTCTTCAGCTTTCACTCTGTCATCTTCCGCAATACCTGTCATCTTCCCAAAAAGCTAATTAACCACTGTCTGGAAACGTGTTAACAAAGTATTGCAGCAGCCATGGAAAAGGAAACAAACAAACAACCTCTTCACATTATTAGAAGTGGACATCCAGCAGCTTCAATGGAACAGCAGCTGACATATTGGAAACATGAGACTGTCCCTTGAGGGGAATACAGTTTTTGTTCTTTAGCCTTGCCTTTGACATCTGGTGCTTCACACTAGGGTTTACACGAAAGTGATTAAAAAGCAACATCATCTAATCTGGCTTTCCTAAATTATAGTTGCTCTTCTAAGAAACAGAGAAGTCCCAATATTTTTATGATTCTCTCTAAACAGGATCAACGTGATGAAGGAATTTGTAGAGGTCCTAGGCAAAGCGGAGAGGACAGGGACGTACCAGAGACTTGGACACAGGCAGTCACATACAGTGGGTAGAGCAGGAATCAGTAACCAGGAGTCAGAGGCCAGAGTTGGGCTCAGAAGTCAGTGTTGTTACCAGAAGTGAGGCTGGGAAAATGCAGGCACAGATGCTGCTGTGGCTATACACAAATACTTTGAGTGGTCATTAAACTGCTGCTGAACTTAAGAGCTGGTCTGCTGACTCTTCCCACCAATCAGATGGCATATCCAGTCCTGCAGGCTACTACAGGCCAGCTATGCTCGTTAGCTGCAGGCCCGGAATCCTGACAGGTATGCTACATGTCCTGAGATGTGAGCAAGCATGGAAATGTACAGAGCCTTGTAGGGAAGAACAAGAAGATTAATTCTGAAGTTCAACACTATAGGGAGCCTATTAATTTATTCACATTTGGGGGAGTCATAAGGTACAAATCAGAAAACTGATTTTTCAGCAGCTGTTTTTGAATGGAGTGGAGAGAGGTGAAGGTAATGTTGACTGTTAACTGCTGACATCAGCAACATGGTTATGAAGGGGACAACCCTGCCTCCTGATCTCCAGTTGCCACCACACCCCCAAAATCACTGATTGCTAGAGAGCAGGCAGGAAATCCTGCCTCTACTTCCTCCACTGGAGGATGGGATTGACACTCCAGAGCGGGTCAGTGCTGCTGCTGGGACTGTTAATTGGTTTCAGGCTACCTGTCCAACTCTGGGCCGGATACCCTAGAAAAGAGGCCTGCACTGCCAAGAGAAGACCATGCAGTAGCGGCCATAGGTGGTGGGAGGTGCAAGTTGATGTCTACAAAGTCCTAGCAGGCCCAACTTTAGCCTTTGCTTTCCTGGTTATGAAACATTGATTGGAGGCCATAAATCACCTTAAGCAGGTGCAGCATGCCTGGTGCGTGTGCCTTTAGTAAGCGGGAAGCAGGCTAATAACCTGCTTCAAGCTTTCACGACAGCCTACCAGTAATTAGAACTTATATAGCATTTTTAATCCTAATGCACAGCTCTCAATGCATCTACCATTGTAAATAAGTATCATTATCCCCACTTCACAGAGAGCCAAGACACTTAACCTCTCTGCAGCTCCATTTCTCCAAGGTTGGTCACTAAGCCAGTGTCTGAGCTGGGAATGGAGCCCCCCACTAGCCCCATATCCAGTCCACTGGAACTATTCTTTTTAAATACTCTGAAGATTTTTCACCCTTAAAAATGAAACGCTATATATAGGTTCTCTGGTAGCAGCTTAATTACATGAACTCCACGTAAAGGAAAATGAAAGTGCAAAAATGCCCTGCTTCAGCTTTTAAGGCAAAAAAATGTAACGGGTTTCTTTCTCCCACCAGTACCAGTTTAGTCCTGCTGTCTCTTCAGCAAAAGAAGAAAGGATTCAATTCTGATTTTACCTGATCACTCCAGGAGGCTTATTCTTCCCTGCAGAATACAACTAACGTCCATTGGAGGCATATTAGAGTGTCAGTGGTAGCCCCTCTTATCCCGCAGGGGTACAGTTTTGTTCAGCTTTTTCTCCACTGATTATGCTGCTCTTTTCTGGGGGCATCCAGAAACAGGATGAGCTGACACACACACCAACTGCAAATGTGCCCCCACCCCCCAAAGTCTAATGCAACACAGCCATTTGGTCTCGCTCTTGCAGAGAAAACTGTTTCATGCAGAGAAAACTGGTTTTACACCTCCCATCACAATTTTTAAAGTGAGACTAATCAGGTTAAATTTGGCTCAAAAATGTAATCAATATTAAGGTAAAATAAGAATAAAATTATTATAATTTTTGTTATGTCTTTAAAGTTGCCCATGCCTTTACTGAAGTGCAGGATATATTTTTAATTACTTTCATACATTTAGTGCCTGGAGAAAACTACCTGACATATATAATATAGGCACGGGCAACTCTATATATAATTTGTTTATATAATTATACAAAATATTCAAGTTAACCAAAAGAATTCCAAGAGGCTTCTCCTTTTTGTCACCATGGAGATAAACAAAACCAAAACAGTGTTTTGTCTTGACCAGGACATCTCCCTTTATACAAAATATCAGTTTGGTACAAATGCATTAGGAAAAGACCCAACTGTGACAAGGAATGGTAGGGTTGTGTTATGAGATCGATAAATCTAGATGTACAGCGGGCTTTTTCACCCTCCCAAGAAAAATGTCTACGTAAACCTATGCAAAGAATTCTAGAAATAGTCTTTTTGAAAAGACTTCTATAGTCCCTCTAAAAATGCCATTCAGAAAAGCCTCTGTAACAAACATGTAATTGAAAATATTTAAACTTTGTATACTTCTTAAATGTTGAAATGACGAATTGTTTTGAACGACATGTTTGCAAGTATTTGTAACTAAATAAAGAAGCATCTAATGTAATTTACTAATATCATTCCTATTTAAATGGTAAAATGCTTTATATACCAACATGGAACCCAATAATCTTGTTAAACAAATTATTGATTTAAGAAGCCATTTAAATATAGAAAAGTTATATTAATGAGGTATGAATTAATTACTGGCAGTGCTCAAACACCCAACTCACAAAGACAAAGAGAATCATCACTCCAAAAGTTGTTATAAAGAATCAACAACTTCCTTAATATCTATTTAAGCTGAAGACTATTTTTAAGGGTTATTGACTTTTAAAAAGATTGTTTTGAGAATTAAAAACAGTTCTCTGTAAATAATAGGTGTGTTTAGATTGTTTGAAAACAGAATTTCATTTTCTGTTGAGCTCTACTAAAACTATAGACATATCTCAGAAATTGACTGCATAAAAAATGTAAAACTCTAACTTTAAAGATGCCACAAAAACAATAGAAATAAACGTCAAGGAAGAAATTATAACCTTAATGCATATATGCTTTAACGAACTACATGTTCATGAGATGCAGAAGCTCCTAAAGACAACCCATTAAGTGCTGAGCCAATGAAAGAGTGACAGCAGTCGATTTGAATTTAAACAAGGCTGAAAGAGGAGCATTTTCCTATAATTTCAAAGAAATAGAAAGAAGAGCATAAAATACTGTGAAGTGAGCACCCCATGCATACACCCTCTGCTACCCTACTTAAACAGCAAGCACTCCACAACTCATTCTGTCTCTACAAGCAAGCCACTATGGACAGCTAAGAAAAACAGGAAGACTTGAGAAGAAACCAACCCTTGGAAAACTTTCCCATGCCTTCCACATGGATTGGTGCCTTTTGTCAATGCATCTGACATTGGTCATTGTATTCATGCCAGCTCTTTCAGCTTTTTTAATATTTTAATAATCTGATGCTTTCCTTAAAATTCCATCTGCTTGAGTCAGACAACTGCATGAGAATTTCAACACTCTGTAAAGTTTCTGTCCCTCATGGTTGTACAGAAAAGCTTGAAAATGTGAAGCAAGTGTACCTAAGAGGCTCAGAAATCAGAAGGCAAATAAACAGAACCCTAGACCTATTTTTAAAACATGATTGTTTTTAAGCAAATCTCAACTTTGAGGGCCTTACTCATGATATCTGAACTCTTTAGATTGGTGATACTACAATGATGGTGACAGGATCCCAATCTAGGTAAATCCTTGGCCTGGTTGGGTACTGCATCAATATGGGGAAACTTCAATGGTAAGGTTTTTTTTCTTCTAAGGGGAGTTACCAAAGAGTAGTTCTGGCTATAAGAAGGGTGTGCTTAAGCCTTCTGGCCTATAATGGGCAGTGCTACCTGTCACTCATGTCTTTAGAATAAACTAGCTTTTTTTCCATAAAGCCACTTACAGTACATATCACTAAAACGTCTACCTTTGCAAGGGGTATCAGGCAGCTTTTTCACCCTCCCAAGACAAACGTCTAAGTAAACCTAATAAATATATACTTAAGCCACTGTATGAGTGTGACAGATATGTCTCCATTGGTCTCATCTAAGTCTCTCTCTAGTCCTATTATTGTAAGCGGGATGACATGGCTCTGAGTCACTTCAGTGAGTTCTTTAAGGAGCAGTCCCACGAGTAGAGGAAGCAATCAGAGGGATTCCTGAAATACAAGAACAAGTGAGGGGGCACATCGTTCTGCAGGACGTCAAGGTGAGCCTCAAATCCAACATATCCCAAGGAAAGGGGAAGACCTCTGGGAACAGGGTTAGAAGTCAGGGCTATTCTTCTTCAGGACACTAGAACATGACAACATATGTGCTCTGGGAAATGCTCAGCCCGAAGAGTAGCTCCCCTCTTGTCTGTCTCAGGAGTAGAAGATCCTGGTGTGCTGATACCATCCCTTAAGTGCCCTGGCAGAGGGGTCTGTGCAGGTGGGATGTGTGGCAGAGCTCCTGTCAGTGCCACCCCATCCCTCTCCTCTGTGAGCACTAAACTCACTGACTCTTCATTACAAAGTTAAAATTAACCTCTAGCCATTAACCCTTGAGGTACTGAGGTGAGTAACAGCAGAAAACAGTGTTCTAAGGGCTGGGCTGCAAGCTATGGGTGGGTTTTGGCAGTTGACAGAGACTTCCTGTTCAGAGTAGAAACCCAAATTGCATTCACACTATTGCAAAATCTTCTTCTCTGTGCTTTACAGATGGTGGGTCTTGGTGCTTAGGAGGCTTGCTGGTCCTGGAGAGATCCTGGTAGCAGAAAAATGGGTTCACTCTGAGGTGGATTGCCAAGAGGTTGCTTTTGGGAAGGTGTTGGTTCATGCAGGGAGTGAGGTGATTGGCCTTTCAAGAAGGTTAGAGGTTTAGGCACTTGTGACCGTCATTGTGGCTTGGTGAGGGCTTATATCTGTAATAAGGATGGTTCTCCTCCTGGTTCAGACAGGGAGTGGAATGAGTATGTAGAGCTGGATGGGGTCTGATCTCTGGCTTCAGGGTCTCCGTATGTTCGGGACTGGGTTTGAACAGAAGCCAGAGCAAAATGTGTGAGGTAATGGTCTAGAGGCCCTTCAATCAGCTCTGCAGCTGGAAAAAGAGATTGAAATAGGCCCTGCTGGATCTGCACAAACTGGCAACAGAGAAGAGAGACTCTCATGTGAGGGTAATGGGGACAAAGAAAAGGTTGAGGGTATACCTAACATTCATATCTGGCCTTGCTGCTCAGAGGAGAGACAGACACTTGCCCTCAGTTCCAGACAGCTCTACACTGAGTAAAGGAAGCCCTCATTGTGATGGGTTCGGTCACAGAGACCCCCTTGGGACTGTCACCTGATGTGCTGAGACTACCTCTAAGCCTGTTTTCTCTGCCAGTTTGGACCTTCAGAACCCTGCCTTGTTGAGCCAGACACGCAAGCCTGTTGCACACAGACCCAGGGTCTGAACCACACCCCCAAAACTGCAAACTTAACTGAAAACAGCTTAAGAAGTGCTCCTGTCTCCAGCACCCAGATCCCAATAGGATCCAGACCCCAAATGAATCAGTTTTACTCTGTATAAAGCTTACACAGGGTAAATTCATAAATTGTTCGCCCTCTATAACACTGATAGAGAGAGATGCACAGCTGTTTGCTCCCCCAGATATTAATTACTTACACTAGGTTAATTAGTAAGCAAAAATGATTTTATTAATTATAAAAAGTAGGATTGAAGTGGTTCCAAGTAACAACAGACAGAACAAAGTAAATTACCAAGCAAAATAAAACAAAACATGAAAGTCGAAGCCTAATACAGTAGGAAACTGAATACAGGTAAATCTCACCCTCAGAGATGTCCCAATAAGCTTCTTTCACAGACTAGACTCCTTCTTAGTCTGGGCCCAATCCTTTTCAGACCAATGTTGTGGTTTATGGTCTCAGTCCAGCAATCACTCACACCTCCGTAGTCACAGTCCTTTGTTCTAGTTTCTTTCAGGTATCTCTTTGGGGTAGAGAGGCCATCTCTTAAGCCAGCTGAAGACAAAATGGAGAGGCTTCCAGGGCCTTTTATAGTCTCTTTTCTTGTGAGGGGAAACTCCTTTGTTCTTCTCTGCAAAATCACAGCAACAAGACAGAGTTTGTAGCCACCTGGGCAAGTCACATGTCCATGAACGATTTAGCTTTTTGCAGGCAGACGCCATTGTTTACATGTTAGTTTGAACGTTCCCAGGAAAGCTCAGAGGTGGATTGGCATCTCCCAAAATTCATTGTCAGTTAAGCGTTTCTTGATTGGACACTCACTCAGAATAGTTCTTTCTCAAGAAGCTGGCCAAATGCCACTTAGAATCAAACATATTGAGATACAAGTATATAGCCAATATTCATAACTTAAAATACAAAAATGATACAGACAGTATAATTATAACCAGCAAATTACAACCTTTCTGTAGACACCTTACTTGACCTCCTTTGTACAAGATTTGGTGCAACTAGAGAACCTTGGTTGCAACAATGATCTACATGATCACAGTTCATGTTAATAATGTCACACTCATGATTCAGCAGGTGTGAAGTATTCTCTTCCCACAGGGAGAGTTGGGTTGTAAGGATGGCTCTTCAGACAGTGAAGGGAGCACCTGTTCCTTTCATAGACTACTGGCAGGCATGAGATGAATTTCCAGTACTTCCTTTTCTGGAACTCCTGGCAAGAAAAGGTAACTTGCTGATTCTCCATATGGGGTAAGGATTCCAGCCATGTTGGTATCTTGAACACTGGCATCTCGTCACCTTCATGCTCCTCATGTCAAATATCCTTCACAGCAGTGTGGCCACTGAGGATCATGGGTGGCTTAAAGTAGGATTTGTTTACCTTTGAAATTAGAGGAGGGAAATTCTCTAGACTTTTTCCTTGAGGAGATGGCAGTTGACACTTGGTCCTCCCCTCCCATTTATTTATTCTCTTCATCCAAGCCATGTTACATCCAGGGCATGTCAAAACATAAGCCAGGCATTCACCCCTAACATTATCTTGCAGCTCCATGGCTTTCTGGAGTCCCATTACCTGAATGAGTGTGTGACAGCTTTCAAACAGCTGGGAGACCACTATCACCAACCTGAAGCGTCTAGGAGCAGCTCAGAAGGCCATGAGAGAGTATCTGTTTGACAAACATGCACTGGGAGAGAGCAGCTAAACATCCCACTACAGACAGAGAGTACTGTGAGAACCTATAAGGCTTCTGTTGCGTGCAGAGTATAGCACAAATATGTAACCTGAAAATACTATAAATGAACTCTGCTGTTAACTCCAGCTGGAAGTCAGGTTTCTGTTTCTGTTGGGGGCTGCCATAAAGAGTAACTGGGGGGAGTAGGGAGGAGAGAGACTTCTCTGGAGATCTCTGCGGAGAATAAACATAGTGCCAAAGACTGCACTAAATCTGGACAGGGTTTGGAAGATGGAATTACAGATTTGATTTATTTGGGGGGGTCGAAGGAGGAAAGGGAATGCTGAGGTTGGGGGAATGGGATAAAATGTGGCAGGATTAAATGCTAAGGGAGAGGTGAGGAGTACTTCAGAATGTAATTGACTGGATGAGGGGAGGAAAGAGTAGATCAGAACTGATAAGAGGTGACAAGTAGAGTAATGAAGTGGGGTGGAGCCACAGACAAGACTGTGAAGCTCAAAAAATCCACGGGGAAAGAATTGCCTGTGTAAAAGAGAATCCGGATAAGGGGCTGTAGGTGGCATAGAGACTGAAGTAGGGGTGTGGTAGAAGAAAATAAAGAGTGAGTTTATTACAGTCTCTCCATGCCATACCTCTCCCTCACCATAGATCAGGGGTGGGCAAACTATGGCCCAGGGGCCACATCTGGCCCTTCAGATGTTTTAATCCAGCCTTTGAGATCCTGCTGGGGCATGGGATCTGGGGATTGCCCCACTCTGCACATGCCATGGCTCCTGGAAGCAGTGGCACATGTCCCCCCTCCGGCTCCTACTTGCAGGAGCAGCCAGGGGGCTCTGCACACTTCCTCTACCCCAAGTGCCCCACCCCTGCCCCTGGAGCAACCATTGGCTGGGAACCTCATTTCTGGCCCCACCCCAGAGCCCTCACTCCCTCCTGCACCCCAACCCCCAATTTCATGAGCATTCATGGCCTGCCATACAATTTCCATACCCAGATGTGCCACTCGGACCAAAAAGTTTGCCCATCCCTGCCGCAGATACAGGAAGATCTCAGTTTTTCAATCCATTAATCTAAAAATCTGCAAGGACAACATGAGGACAGACTATCATAATGGCCCCTTCTCATGTCAGAGTCTATGGATGTGCCTACATGCAGTTGGGAGGCATGATTCCCAGCACAAGTAGGATGCACTACCTCACCTAGAGCTAGCGTGCTGAAAACAGCAGTGTGGATGTTGCACCCTGGGCAGCAACTAGGGCTAGCTGCCTGCGCTCTAACCCAGGAGGTCAGGAGGCTTGGATGTGGGGTGCTAGCCTGAGCCTCTGCCAGTACAGCAATGTCCATACACTATTTTTAACGCACTAACTTGAGCTGAGCCAAGCCCAAATCTGTCTGCCTGAGCTGGGAATCAACACCTCTCAGACGCAGTGTAGATACACCCTCAGAATCCTACTGCTTCCCCATGCCTGGAACAGCTTTCTTAATGCAGTACTCCATCCGGCCTCACTCTCCTCTTTGGAAACTCACTCCTCTCAGTAAGCCTTTCACTGCTCAATTCATCTCACTTCTCCTGCCTGGCCTTCCAATCATTTTACACTGGCTCACATTCAGTTTACTAAAATATTGTTACCTAAAACTCTTGATGCAGAACTGCTGAGTCACACTGCATCATTCAGGCTCAACTTTGCCAACAGCAGCCTCTGAACTAGCCGTGGCTGTTGTATACTACAAATGAGACAACCCAACAGCAGGGTGGATCCTGGTTGGCACAACTTTCCCCTGCTGATCCTATAGGGAAGAGCACTGTTAGCTTGTGGGCAGGGTACTATGAGCAGAGACCATACACTGAATGGCACATTTGCTAAGCATTCTAGCCACTGCTCTCTAATTTTGAAGCCTTGTGTGATGCTGCTGCCTTCACCCTTGCACAGAGTTGCCAGCAGTGAATGCCCAACACCCTAAGTAGCATCAGGAGAAATCAGAGTAACCTGTAGTTGAACATGCCCTTTGGCTATATCTGCCTCCTGAAGACATATGCTCACTGAGGGGAAGGAATCTGTCTTTGTGTACTTCTGAGAATCACTGTACACATCTAAACACTAAAGAAGTACTATTGCATTGGACACTTTCCTAAAATAGCCCCAAAACTCTCAATTTGACTTCTGAGCATAAATACCAGATTACAAGCATGCAAGCTGCCCCTTCTTTGGATGACTGCAGTCTGTTTCTAGAAATCAGTGTTTAATTATACATGTACAAACCACCCTATTACAAAAACTGTGTGATTAAGCCAAGCCATTCACTGTGCAGCTTCTTGCAAGAACTTCCGTACATATTCAGAGGTTGCTCTAGCTATAAGCAAATAGGCAGCTGCCTGGGGCAGCTGGGCCAAATCTGAGTGTGTGGAATGGAGGTAATATGGGGTGATAGCTACACTCAGGTTTGACCTGGCCAGGTGACTTTGGAGTGGGTGGCGGTGAGAGTGCCAAAGTGAAGTTTTGCATAGGGCAGCAGATTGTCTTGAGTGGCATCTGTCCATATTTAGCATGATCTGGCAGCTGAATCCACCTCAGATCTACAAATCTCATTTTCTTTTATGTCACTTGCTTTGGAAATGGCCAGTAGAGATGCCCCATTTAAATGTTCTGTGAAGTCTTCTCTGGGAAAGGATGTTCAGTATGGAAATTAGTATGTACAACAAATAGCTACTAGACTATAGGTGTGATTGGATGGAAATGAAACCTCTGTGAGGCTTCATTAGTTCAGTGTACACACTATAGCAGCAGCTGTGCTTTCTAGTCACATTACTAAACTGATTCCTTTAATGAAAGCCAAGACAACAAAGAACTAGAGCTACTGCTATACAGTTTAGTATGTGGGCCTTGAACTGCTGTATGCTAGCATCAGTGACCGAGAATAGCTGAAGTTACCGCAGAAGACATGATAGGACATGTTCAGCCACCAGAATATAATTTGAGTAAATCAGAAGATCTGCCAATTCACAGATAGCACTTGCTAGTATGATCATCTTATCCACTGACTTCATTTCTGAGAAAAGATTTACAGCAAAACTGCTTACACATTCTTAGTCTATTTCTTGAATATTCTGTTATGTACAATCCCTTTATTTTATTGGATCCCATAATGTTACATGGCACCACAATCTACTATATATGGAGTGGTTTGCCATCGAAATAAATTTTTTTACCATGGAAGAAACTCATGACATTTTTTCAGCTATATCACCCTAGGCTGTAATGTCATCCACTGTTATAATGCAATTAGAGTTGGATTTGGTCAATATTTGGATGCCACACCACTACAAGAAATGCAGATGCTGCATGCTGGTGACTCAGTGAGTAGTGCATCTCCCTTTATATTTGAATCATTTAGTTTAAAAGTACATGGCTGGTCTCTGTGTATGGAAAGACAGAACACCTTTCTTAGGGGAAAAATACTATAAGTGCACCAGCTTGCACTAAATACACTTCCACAAGCATATCTCAGCCCACACTGATTCCAGCAGCCCCCATTGCCCCAGAGCAGTGATCTGCAGCCAGTGGGAGCCACAATCTGCCAGACCTGCAGACGGGGCAGGTAAACCCACCGGCCCGGCCCACCAGGGGCTTTTCCTACACAAGCGGCAACGCCTGTTTGAGAAACCCTGGATTAGGCAATGTGTTGCCAACTTTCATGATTTTACTGTGAATCTTGTGATATATGGATTTTTTCTTAATCCAGAGTCAAGGTATTATGTAAGAATATCAGTTTTCATTTTAAAAGAAGTTTCTAGCCCTTTTGGTTTCAGAGGGAAACTTGAAAAGATGACCCCACTGTCACCTTTAGGATCAAAAACCAGAAGGCAAAGAAAAACACTCAATCTCATGGTTTTTTGGGTACTGACTTGTGATTTTTGAACACTTAGAAGTGGCAGTACTATAATCAGGTTGATAGATATTCTGATTTGTTATTTCAGGAACAGCCAGATGATATTTAATCTGTTCAGATGCCTGCAGGGCAGCATTGTGCAATAAAGATGCCATCATGAATCAAATTTTTCTACCAAGTATAAGCAAGCAAATAACTTTCCCTTTTTCTTCCACCTTCCCTTCAGTCTCTTAATAACTATATTAAATGCTTTTTATATATTGTAAATAATCCTATATTACTGGACATGCTGCCAAAATCACTGATTATAATCCAGAATATTGTACAAAATCCCTGCTATTCTAGTAGGGTTTTGTGTTTTTTATTTTCTTTTTTCCAGTAAAGGTCACAATGACTGAGTTATAGTGAGTGTGTGCGTGTTAGCTCTCTTCCTACTGCCCGTGCACAGCAGCTGTTGTGCATAAATGCTCCACTGAAATGTGAGCAACTACCTATGTACATTAATCAGCACAGCAGCTGTGTTCAGCCTAGATGTACCTGGAACATTCGGCAGCCGTCAAGTGGTTTATGCCAGTGTAGATAATGTAATTGTGACAAGGTAACAAATATCAGAGCTACATAAAACAGGGAGCCATCAAATAAAATCATTTGAGTGGATGCAATGGATAGTACATTGGATTAGTAATGGAGTTTTTTGTGTAATTCTACCCTGAAGAAAGCAGCATGGCCAAACGATTACCTAGCACTTTCCCCTGAAATATGAACAGAAGTTTTTATCACCCTGAATACATGAATAGATTTCTCCTTGTTGAAATCTACCGTAGCTCAGTTTATACTACATGGATTACCAAGTGTATTATGTTGTACATTAGCCCTTCTAGAGCGACCATTTCCTTATGGTTAGATTTCATTCAACAAAGATTGAAACACTGAAGTACTGGTAAAGTTATAAATGCATATTACATATATTGTATTGGCATAAAGCTCCAATTAAGATCAGGGCCCCACTGTGCTAGATTTCATAGATTCATAGATTCTAGGACTGGAAGGAACCTCGAGAGTTATCGAGTCCAGTCCCCTGACCTCATGGCAGGACCAAATACTGTCTAGACCATCCCTGGTAGACATTTATCTAACCTACTCTTAAATATCTCCAGAGATGGAGATTCCACAACCTCCCTAGGCAATTTATTCCAGTGTTTAACCATCCTGAGAGTTAGGAACTTTTTCCTAATATTCAACCTAAACCTCCCTTGCCAGACAGGAGGCAGCTGCTGAGGCAGCCCAGATATAAGGAAAAACAAGGAGGAGTCCTTGTGGCATATTAGAGACTAACACATTTATTTGGGCATAAGTTCATGTGTTGCTCTCTAACGTGCCACAAGGACTCCTCGTTGTTTTTGCTGATACAGACTCACAGAGCTACCACTCTGAAACCAGATATAAGGAGCAGAGGGGAATGTCTCCCTGACAAGCAAGGGAGGAGGGCTGGCTCCCAGGCTCAGCACCTGAGATAGAGCAGTGCTGGGTAGGCTCAAGGGAGCAGAGGGTGAGCTCTGGCTTGTTACTTACTAGGCCGCAGGCCCCTGCCAGAAAAGGCCAAGAAGGTGCAAGGGCCAAGGGGAAGTGGCCTAGGGGCAATAGGCAGACAAGGGGAGAGAAGGAGGGCAGAGAAGCTGCTGCTAGAGGGTTCCTGGGTTGGGACCCAGAATAGTGGATGGGCCTGTGTCCCCCCCGCTTGCACTGGACCTGGCCATGAAGGAGCATAACCAATACAGACTGCAACTTGCCCCTGAAGTGAGGGGCTAGACTTTGGGTTGTGGTTGGCCCCTGCAGTGGGTGCAAGCCGAAGGATTGCCATTACCCCCAGAAGGGGAGAGAACGGAGGGGGCACTGCCAGAGGGCTGTGTCCAGAAGAGGAGCAAGCCAGGGAGCAACGCGGGTCCCAGACAGTGGAGTAGTGCAGATAACGGGCTAACGGGCAAGACACCACCCGCAGAGGATGCTCCGGACCTGGACTGAGCTTGTTCCCAGAGCAAGCAGCAGGAGGCTCCGTGGTAGTGAGTCCAGCAACCCTTTACCTGGCCAGTTGTGAAACTGCACAAACATATGAAAGTTCAAGATGGAATTGTCCACTTGACTAGCTTGAAATCACCCTCTAAGTTGTAAAAGTCATCCTATCGAAAAGTAGAAATGATACATAAATGATAGCTCAAATTCCTTAGAAATAACCATGTAGATTACTCTGCAGGGTGAAAATGATGTGTTATCATCTGGTTGGTTCCTTCTCTCTAGAGGATGTCAGCATTGTATGCGTACAGGGGCATATTGTGAGTTGAAGGGAGATGTTGTCATGGGACCTTCCCTCTTTCTCATATGTGAATGTAGACCTGTGCAAGGCTAGTGCTGCCCATACTGCTTACTTTCCCTACATGTTACAGTGAGAATAGGGCTGTGACGTCGCAAGTACATCCCCCTTCATTGGCCAGGACAGCTGATAAAGAGCGGAGAGCATGCTGCACCTTTCACTGAGTACCAGAGCACAGCATGCAGTTCCCAAGAACCAGAATATATCCTTGGGATTCCTTCTTACAGCAAAGCCCTCCTTCATCCTATCTTATATCAACGTGGGTCATGACTTTAAGCCACAGGGCTCTGTCCTTAGTCTCCTTCTCTCTGTATATACCTTATCTTTAGACAATCTCATCCACAAACAATAATTCAACTATCAGATCTATGCTGATGACTCACAGGAGTGGCGCCAGACTTTCTGGCACCCTAGGCAGAACTTGGGGGGGTGGCATTTTGTGCGCTCCCCACGGGGCACTTGGGAGCTTCCGGTTCCACTCCCATCGCGCCACCAAAGAAGGACCGTCTGCCGAAATGCAACAGGTGACAGTGGCAGTCATTGAGCTGTTCAATTGCCCACTGCTGTTTTCCGCAGCACGTCGGCAGAAGGTCCTTCTTCGGTGGCGCATCAGGGGCGGAACCGGAAGCTCCCATGCACCCTGTGGGGAGCGCACATAATGCCGCCCCCCAAATCCTGGTGCCCTAGATGATCACCTAGGGTCACCTAATGGAAGCGCCAGCCCTGATGACTCTCAGAGATATCTCTATTCCAGAACTGTCTCCTCTGTCCACGCGAAAATCTCAGCTTGTCTCTGTAACATCTCCATGTGGATGTCTAAACACCAACTCAAGATCAACATGGGTAAAACAGAGCTCTTAATATTCCCCTGCCCCCACACCCTCCCTGACACCTCCTTTCTTGATCATTGTGGACAATACCCCCATCTTCCTTAGCACACAGGCCCATAACCTGGGTGTCATCTTCAACTCGGACCACTCTGTAGGTCCAAGGTTATGTCTAAATCTTGCCCGTTCTTTCTGCACTTGGCCTTTCCTATCCATCCACTCTGCTAAGGTCTCAGTCACGCTGTCCTCAACATCCTTCTCTCTGGCCTTGACAAACACAATCTCACCTTGCTCATATCCATTTATTGCTGCTACGAAGATCATTTTCCTAGACCATTACTTTAATCGTATCACCCCTCTCTTTGAATCCCTCCATTGGCTCCTTCTCTATCGCATCAAACATATAAGGTGCTTGTCTTCACTTTCAAGGCCCTTCACAATAATCCCAACCTATCATTTCTCATTCGTTATCAAGATGCTGGCTCCCACCTCCACTCAGCCCATGATCTCAGTGTTCATTGCCCATTGGTTAAATTTTCAGACAAGCACCTTCATGCTTCCTTCTCTCCTTCCCCTCCGGCTTTACAGAAAGGAGCTCCTTTTAAATATCCACAAAGATACTTCATCCTCCTTCAAATTACTCTTTAAAACTCTCCTTTCCTGTGATTTGAAAACTTGATAAGGGTTAGGCTGTTGGTGTGGTAAGACTAATGTCTATCATGCTGACTAATACTGTCTCATCATTTCCCTGTACTTTCCTATCAGTCTATCTGTTGTCTCTTGTCCTATACTTAGATTGTAAACTCTTTGGAGTAGGGAACATCTTTTTGTTCTGTATTTCTACACCATACAGCATAATGGGATCCTGGTCCATGCTTTGGGGCTTGTGACCAGGTGTATAAACCCTGCACGGATACCAGAGAAACTCCATTTTGTTTCCCTGACTTCCATTTTAAATAAGCAAGAGTCACTCCACTGTTAAATGGAAGCTGCAGGTCACGTAGGACTGGCAGAAGATCTGAATTGGTGGGGAAAAGGATGGTAACAGTAGATCATAACTCTGAGGAAAATAACAGTGGCAGTTAGAAACAAGGCTAAAAATCAAACTGACCATTTGGTATGTGTTGGCATGCATCCAAGGAATGTTACCAGTTGGCATGAATCCAAAAGAAAATCTGACAGAAGGATATAAGTAGAAGTGTCCAGACAGTTCTGCCAAGACGATCTAAAAGTTAGTGTGTTAGTGGGAAGTTGAGAGAGTAAGAGCTGCAGAAGCAGAGACCTGAGAGCTGACAGACAAGTAGGCAAGCAAGCACCAGCAGAAGCAGCAGCAGCACAGGGAATCCTTCCACTAGAACAGATGGAGGAGAGACAGGAAGAGAGAGAGCGTAGGGGAGACAGCATAGTGAAGTCAGCAGACAGGGTAAGCTTGTCAGTTATAGAATAGTATAGTGTTATTGTATAGTATAGTGGGGGGGGTTAATAAAGATATAGGAATGTGTGTTAATTGCAGGAGGAATTTATATATGTAAGACTTAAGGTACATTAAAAACTGCTGTCGGCGACCTGTGAAAAACTGGCCATCTGTAACAGGGCACAGCCACCTAGGGTTATCTCAACT
This sequence comes from Chelonoidis abingdonii, assembly GCF_003597395.2. Taxonomy (NCBI): domain Eukaryota; kingdom Metazoa; phylum Chordata; order Testudines; family Testudinidae; genus Chelonoidis; species Chelonoidis abingdonii. The sequence continues at coordinate 233,240,101 of NC_133769.1, forward strand.
GTATGTTATTGTGGTTTGAGGTGCTCTTTAATTTGCTACAATGGATTTGTTATATTGTAATATATATAAGGTGACCAGATAGAAATTGGGACTGGGTGGAGGGGTAATAGGTGCTAATATAGGAAAAATCCCTGAATATCAGGACTGTCTCTATAAAACTGGGACATCTGATGACCCTATATATAGAGAGAGAGAGACAGAGAATACCACTTGTGTCAATCATTTATTTATCAGAAGGCTGTATCCATGTCATCCAGGTGTTTCCTTAGCCACCCTGGAGACTCATACCTAATGAGAACCAATTAGTTGTATGTTTTCAGGGTAACAGCACCAATGATAAAAGGGTTAAAGAGCTGCTTTGGGCAAGGCTGGCCCCATCAATCATATCAGTGGTAGAATAAGGGCTTACAAGCAGGAATTCCCAGGCAGTAGCTGTGCTGCTCTGGAAGCAGATAATGGCTCTACAGCGCCCAAGAGCAACTCCTGAAAGCCTTCAAAGGAACTGCCCTCATCAATGTCCCCATGCCTACAAGGAGAGAACAGACTCTGATATGCTGCCCAAGTAGGATAGGTTCAGCAAGCCCCAAGGTGAGACATTAGGTGATTGGTACCACTACCCTCTACTTCTTCTGGGGTTAGGGAATCTGGGACTATACTAAAGGGACTAGGGGAGTGGGAGACAGGAGACCCGTTCCCTTCAAACACAATCAGACTAGTTGACTCAATTTGTATCACAGAGACCCCTGCTGATGCAGATAGGGCACCCTAAGGACTTTTCAGTGTCCAGACAACAGGAGGTGCCCATCAGCAGCCTGAGAACTGTAAGAGGGCTCCTAGGCTTTACAGCTATACAAATAATAATACAACTCACAGATCGTAAGTGCTTCACAATCCTTCAAAGACTCTCTGTGAATGAATGAAACATTTACTCTTATTATTATAAGAATTAATCTTTTAGAGAAAAACAGAGGGAAGGCAAACAGCACTTTCAGGAACAGTCTAACAACATCAAAGGGGAAATGGCTGCCATGTATTTGCACTAGCTATACATTTAAATACTAGAATATTTTCTGAGGTAGCAGAATGAATGTACATTTAGGGGAAATGACCAAACAGATCATCCTGAACACTGCTAAAGACAAGAAGAAGTGGAAGTTTAAACCCGGATAGGGTTCAAGAAAAGGTCTTGAAAGAGTCTGCAGTAGAAACACCAAAAAATTCACTAGGGCAGCAGTTACATAAAAGGATTTTGTATACTAAATGATGATATTACATCATGCCATTGAATCTCACTAGATAGGTCTCCAACCTCATGTTATAGAAACTGGAAATGCATCCAACTGATTTGTATTAGCTTTTATGAGTGGATGGCTGGGCTAGTTTATCACCAAAGCCAATCTCTGAGCATCAGCAGTTCTTGTTATCTCAAGTCTGATGGAATGAGAGAGGGGTGGGGAAATCTAGCTCCTTTGGTAACCAGCAGCAGATTAATTTTAATCTGGAAAGTAAAGTGCTTTTGAGTCTCCAGAAGGCCTCTGGTAGGTTATTTCTGTCAGTGTTGCAAACAACTAAACTCTTCTGTCCCACATTGTAAGGAGGCGCCCTGGCTCCCCACCGCGCCTGAGGGGGACGAGCCAGAGTAGGCACCTCTGTGGGCGGAGCCAACACCACCTATCCCCGCCCCCCGGAAGTCAAGGGGCGGGACAGGAAGTATAAAAGCCCGACCCCAGAGCTCAGTTGGGGGCTGGCCGCTGAAGAGGATAGACGCTGAGGCCCAAGCTCCCACTGGGCCCAACCTGCCCCATGCCTGGTATCTGGAGGAGCGCTGGCCGGACCTGCCTCGGCCCCGGTACCCGGAGGACCCCTGGCCTGACCTGCCCTGCGCTTGCTATCCAGAGGAGCACTGGCCAGACCTGCCTCGTGCCCGGTATCCGGAGGACCCCCAGCCTGACCTGACCTGCCCTGCGCTCGCTACCCGGAGGAGCGCTGGCCGGACCTGCCTCGTGCCCGGTATCCAGAGGACCCCCAACCTGACCTGCCCTGCACTCGCTATCCGGAGGAGCTGTCGGAGTGTCCTGCCTCCTAGTATCCAGAGGAACCCATGGTCTGGGACCCCCCGAACTACGCCAGCGGAGGCCAGGTACAGGGAGAGGGGGGAATTGGAAGTAGTCCGGGGGTAGCTGACCCCAGTCTGGCTCCTGAGGACTGCGAACCCATGTCAGTGTGTTGAGGCCTGGATTCCCCACTGACTGCAGCGAACCCTTGTCACTGCTAGGGCCCCGGGGTGGGGCGCAGTGGAGTGGGAGGGCCTGCGTCCCCCCTGCCACCCGTCCAAGGGTGGCAGATTCCCCCTCTCTGTGGCCTGAAGAGGCCTTCTGTATAGAGTTGCTGCTTGTACTGTGTTGTGTTTGCTCAGCCCCTGAGCTGAGCCTGAACTATTTGCTGCCCCGCCCTGACCAAGGGCTTGGCCTATAGACTGTGTCTGCTCAGCCCCTGAGCTGAGCCTGAACTATTTGCTGCCCCGCCCTGACCAAGGACTTGGGCTACAGACTGTGTTTGCTCAGCCCCTGAGTGCCAGAGCCGAGCCGGAATCATTTGCCGCCCGCCCTGCTCAAGGGCCAGGCGTAGACGCAGACTGCTGTGTGTAAGGAGGTGCCCTGGCTCCCCACCGCACCTGAGGGGGACGAGCCCCAGCTTGACCGGTTTACACACACATTTTATGTTCTTCTGCATTTTCATAGAATTATAGGACTGCAAGGGACCTCAAGACGCCATCCAGTCCAGTTCCCTGCATTCATGGCAGAACTAAGTATAATTTAGACTATCCCTGAGAGGTGTTTGTCTAACCTGCTCTTAAAAATCTCCAATGATTCCACAACCTCCCTAGGCAATTTATTTCAGTGCTTAACCTTGACAGGAAGTTTTTCCTAATGTCCAACCTAAGCCACCCTTGCTCCTACTTAAGCCCATTGCTTCTTGTCTTATCCTCAGACATTAATGAGAACATTTTTCTCCCTCCTCCTTGTAACAACCTTTTATGTATTTGAAAACTGTTATGTCCTCTCTCAGTCTTCTCTTCTTCAGACTAAACAAACACATTTTTTTCAATCTTTCCTCAGAGGTTATGTTTTCTAGACCTTTAATCATTTTGGTGCTTTTCTATGGACTTTCTCCAATTTGTCCACATCTTCCCTGAAATGTGGCAACCCAGAACTGGACACAATACTTCAGTTGAGGCATAATCACCACAGAGTAGAGTGGAAGAACTACTTCTTGTGTCTTGCTTACAAGACTCCTGCTAATACATTCCAGAATGATCTTCTCATAAACAAACTAGGGATCTACTACCTAGATGGAGTCACTATAAGGTGGGTATATAACTGGTTTACTGTTGCAACAGTGTTACATTGTTTAGCTTGTGATTCACTGTGACTCCCAGATCCCTTTCCGCAGTACTTCTTCTTAGCCAGTCATTTCCCATTTTGCATGTGTGCAAATGATTATTCCTTCCTAAGTGGAGTACTTTGTATTTGTCCTCATAGAATTTCATCCTATTCAGACCATTTCTCCAGTTTGTCCAGATTATTTTGAATTTTAATCCTATCTTCAAACACCTGCAACCCTCCCAGCTTGGTATCATCCACAAACTTTGTACGTGTACTCTCGATGCTATTACTTAAATCATTGATGAAGATTTTGAACCAAACTGGACCCAGAACTGATCCCTGTTGGACCTCACTCAATATGCCATTCCATCTTGACTGTGAATCATTGATAACTACTCTCTAGGAAGGTTTTCCAACCAGTTATGCACCTACCTTATAGTAGCTCCATCTAGGTTGTAGTTCCCTAGTTTGTTTATGATCGCATCAAAGATAGTACCAAAAGCCTTACTAAAGTGAAGATATACCACATTTACTGCTTCCCCCATCCACAAGACTTGTTACCCTATCAAAGAAAGCTATCAGGTTGGTTTGACATGATTTGTTCTTGACAAATCCATGCTAATATTACTTATCACCTTATTATCTTCTAGGTGTTTGCAAATTGATTGCTTAGTTATTTGCTTCATTCTCTTTCAAGGTGCTGAAGTTAAGATGACTGGTCTGTAATTCCCTGGGTTATCCTTATTTTCCTTTTCACAGACAGGCACTCTGTTTGCTCTTTTCCATTCCTCTGGAATATCTCCCCTCTTCCATGACTCTTTGAAGATAATCATTAATGGCTCAGATACTTCCTCAGTCAGCTCCTTGAGTATTCTAGGATGTATTTCATCCTGGTGACTTGAAGACATCTAACTTGTCAAAGTAATTTTTAACTTGTTCTTTCCCTATTTTAGCCTCTGATTCTTCCTCATTTTCACTGACATTCACTGTGCTAGACATCCAATAGCTACTAACCTTTTTGGTGAAAACTGAAACAAAGTCGTTTAACACTTCTGCCATTTCCACATTTTCTATTATTGGTTTTCCCCCTTCATTGAATAATGGGTTTACCCTGGCCTTGGTCTTCCTCTTGCTTCTAATGTATTTGTAGAAAGTTCTTTTGTTACCCTTTATGTCTCTAGCTAGTTTAATCTCATTTTGTGCCTTGGCCTTATTTTGTTTTATATATATATATATATATACATACCCTTTGTAATTTGACCTCATTTCCAGTTTTTGTAGGACTCTTTTTGAGTTTCAGATCACTGAGGATCTCCTTCAATAATTGAAGATCTTCAGATCATTGAAAATCTCCAAATCACTGAAGATTTTGGGATTATTTGCATTATTTTAATGACAAGAACATATTGTTCACCTCCTTGTATGTTAAAATGCAGTCATACTGATGTGCCAGTTATCAAAAATCAGCTACTTAATAGAGGAAAAAATAATGGACTTCATTTAGCATGTTGAGGGCTTGTTGGCTCCCAAAGATACACTAAATATATTTTTGATAAATGAAAAATCTGATTTTTTTTTTTTGCGGGGGCGCAAGGTGTGTTAAAGTCTTATGGTAGGCTAATGACATTAATAAGCATTAACTTTGTCTGTAAACTGAAGACCTGGAGAAGCTTTTGGTGTGGTTTGTTTTGTTCTTTTCTTAGTCACAATGTGAATCAGAGTGTAATCTTACTCTGGGACATGTCACTATGAACTGTGCAGAATCACACTGGCCTTTTCATTACTCTGTCTCATGGCAAACTCTGAGCTAAGGTCAGAATGACCCCGGGGCATTTTTGGCATTACTGACTTCTGAACTGTGAACATCTGAGTTTCCGATTATTTTTCTCTGTAAATTTTTAAACTAGCACTATTGCAAGTTGAATCCCATTTGATTTTCCGACCATGGGCCTGCTTCTGCAAATGCACGGAATAAAAGATACTTGCATATGTATTTGAAGGAAGAGACTCTATATTTCTAGCCTTTCTGGGTGTCTTTGTATAATTTCTCTACCACCCAATTTAGTGTCAGCTGCAAATGCAACTTGTGTTCTTTACTCCCTCTTCAAGATCAATCCTGTTAAAGACTGGAGCTGGTCAGGAAATTTCCACTGACAGTCATTTTAAGGAAATATGGAAAAGATTTTCCAACCATTTTTAATAAATACATTGCATTTAAAACACATATATAGAACATAGTTGCTTAGGTCTGATTCTTTACACGGGTAGATGGTTGTAAGGGAGTTTGCTCAGAGTTGTGTCTGGGGTAGAACAGCTTTGGTATTTCAGACCTTATCCACATTAAGAGCTAAATTCTGATCTTGCTTACATGAGTGTAACTGAGATCTGAGTTTGATCCTATGTTTGAAACAATGCTAGCAACACCCATGTTTAAGCCTGGCTGTTACTAGCAAGGAAATTGTACTGGAACCCTGACCCTCATGGACAAAGATTTATTTACAATGGTAACTATATGTTCACTGGATTGGATTTGGAGTAACAAAGTACCTCACTTGATAGCATCAATAATTCTAAAATCTAATTATCTGTTTTTTCTTTTAGCCTGTCATCAGTCTAGCTTTATGTTGCCATTTGTATCACTTCAAATAAACTTCAAAATTAATTTCCTTTAGCCATTTCATTGTTTTTCTTATAAGACACTGGGATATAATCATTTTTGATTAATAGAAAATACAAATTCATGACATAGAGCAAGAAAGGCTGTAATCTAGTTTTATAAGGTAAGGCAATATAATGTAATATTGTGGATTTTAAGGTCAAGAGGTGTCACTTTCACAATGATTAAATATTGAAATGGATTTTATTGTTACCTAATTTAATATGAGACAAAATTAAGTGAGTCAGCTGAAGATGGATCAGCAAGATTCTAGGTAATGACAGATCAGGCCTGTGTTTCGATTGCAAAACCTTAAATCAGTTTCATTTTGGGGAATAACAGAATATGATACAGCTTTCTCAAGGCAGAACTGGGAAGAAATGATGGATTGGCAGAGTCCCCACACACACCTCTGGGGTTCACCTTCATTGTTAATTTTACTAAAAAACAAAAAAATCCATTTAAGTTTTCTCCTGACCATGACTTGTTCCTAATGTTTCATCTTACAAGGCCCTTCTATTTCTGCACTTCCTTCCCTCTTGCCCCTCAGAAAGACAGTGGCACAACTTTTATTCTGAACTGAAACTAATCAGCTTGTAGCAGGTTAGCAGTTTTTTTTCCCTGAGACACTTCACCCTGTTAGCATATGTTGGTCCTGCTGTCTGTGATCTTAAACCTGGTCACTGTTTCATCCTTTCTCCTTCCCACCTCAAAGATACCATCTAGAATGTACATGCCTTTGTTTTCCTCTGTGCAATCCACCTAGGACCCAGCTCCCAAAATCCCAAGTTGCTGCCAGAAGGGTCTCCTCCCTGCCTGTGGCATTTCCCCTTACCATGCCCATGAACAAAAGCAGTAAGAGGTTTGACCTGAACAGAGCCCCATGAGTCTATGGATGGGGACTGTCACCAGACTCCATCTCCACAAATGAGCTTTCAGGATCAGGACCTTATTTATTAAGATTTCTATTATTTTATGAATAGAATTATTAATTAAAAGAGCATCTACAAAAATAAAGTTGCAAAGCTAAAATCAGATGTTGTCAAGAGCACATTTGGCTGCTATGAAAACACTTATACTGACAAACACTTCTATAAAAGCTGAGAGCCCCTGCCATCACCCCATCCCTGATGGTGACTTAAAGGAACTAGAGACGGGAGGTAAAAAAGCCTTTCCCTTCTCAGCTGGAACAAAATGTTGGGGTGATGGGGAGGCTCTTGCTTTCTGTGAACCCTAGTTTAAATAACTTTTTTCTTTATAGTACTGTGAGTTGGAATTAAGGTTCTATTTATTACTTATTTGATGAGTTCTATATTTTTTCTCCTTGGAGTGAATTTATATTGTGATGAAGCTCAAGAAGTGCTTAGCTGAAGCTATTCCTAGTAGTCATTTTATTGGGATACAGTATATAGGCAGATCATCCTGCAATTTCTCTGAGTGTTCTATATGCTGTCTACCGTTGTTCTTTTTCTATATCCCTGTTGTTGAAGGTGTTCAACACAAAGCAGAAAAATAAGGGTGAGGCTTATGTAGGATGACCAGATGTCCTGATTTTATAGGGACAGTCCTGATTTTTTGGGTCTGTTTCTTATATAGGCTCCTATTACCCCCCCCCCACACACACACTCCTTGTCCTGATTTTTCACATTTGCTGTCTGGTACCCTAGGCTTAGTAGAAAAGTTTATAGCAGTAGATGCCTTTGTTACTCCAAGTGGGACCAAAGCTACAAGGAGGCAGTTCTGTTAGCTCACACGGATGATCAAATTCCCTTTAATCTACCATGATACATGAAGCTATTAAAGTGGTCCAAGAAATACCAGATGTTATGTCTTTGTTTCTAAAGCTCTTCTAAGGTTATACTTAAACTACTTTGGGGGGGAATGCAAATGTAACCCTTCTGCCCTCTGAGTGCAGCAACAAGGGCCAGGTTCAGTATCCAGGGGTTCCGTTCCAATAACACAAAGCATAACCGGCTCGAGCCCCCACCCAGTGACTTGGGACACTTACACACATACCCTCCTGGGCGCCTCTAGGAGGCAATACTTCCCCTCCGCAAGCACGGAGTCTGAGTGTAGCGAAATCTTTTTAATAAAGGAAGGAATCAGTGTGGCATCCCATTGGAGAAACACCACAAACAGAGTTATAACACAAACCATAACCACCCCCAAGTACATTTGGGCAATGTCCTTTCCCCTTAGGGTCTTAAGTCCAATCACTCCAAAGTCCAACAACCCAAAAGTCTCTGGTCATGCCACCCCAGAATTCAAGAGTCTATCTGTAGAGGTCCTCCCCCAGCCTGGGTGAAAGGGGCACCTTACGTGACCAGGGCCAACTGCCCTGCCTCTCCGTGGGTTCTGCTCCGCCTTCTCCACGAACTGCTCCCGCCTTACCAACCGCTCCACTCTGCTCCTCCGGCCGTCCTCACAAACTGCTCCGCTCCACCAGCTGCCTCGTGAGCTGCTCCAGTTTGTCCCAGCAAACTGCTCGGCTCCGCTCGCTCTGTGGGCTGCTCCACACGCCCCACAGCTACCCGCTCTGCCAGCCGCTCCACTCCACCAGCTGTCCTGTGGTCCGCTCCAGCCATCCCCATAAACTGCTCCACTCCGCCAGCTGCTCTGTTCCACAGTATAGCTTCAGGCTCCCCCACTAGTTAGCACAGTACTCAGTGCTCCCAGCTCAGTAATTTCAGCTCTTTTGTGATTTCAGCTCTTAGTGATCTCAGCACATAGTAGGGGAGCCCAGTGCTAGTGCACCCATTAGCCCAAAGTGAGTTCAGCTCAGCAACCTGTATCTAGAGTCTTAAGGGAAAAAAAAATCAACTCTGACATTCCACAGTGGAGAGAGGAGGGGTGCAACTGGTGCTTCTAGCTCCACAAGGAGCCTGCACCACCAGGCACAAATACCTGTCCCCAACCTCTCTCCCTTCACAGGGTTTTGGAACCCATGTCCCTTGTCTAGCAAGTACCACCCAACTGAGGTTGAGTCATTTCTGTCACAAAGCAGTCCCCACAGCTCGGCAGTCATCGTTCCAGTCTGGGATGGGGTTAGGCGTGCCTATGCAAATATTTGAGATTTCGCATTCCAGACATTCTTTCCACACTTCCCATACTTCACCACCAGATGTCAGGGTACAGCTCATCCTGACTCTGCTTACATCTTCCCCCAGCCGAGAATTTGTCGTCCCGACAAATCACATTCCCTACTATACCAACTCACTGGTCCCCTCCAAAGGGCCTCAGATAGCCCACTTTAGCTTTCACAAACCTGTGTGCTAAATGTATTGGCTCCTCACTAATCACCCCAGGTGCATCATAAGTTAACCGTTTCACTGGTCTTATTACCCTGTCTCGCCTATTGAGAATCTCTGTTACTGGGGTAAGGGGGATCCATCTTGAGGGATGGATGGGGAGGTTTCCTGTGAGTTCCCTCGGATACTGGCATAGGCCCCTGCATTTCTAGTTCTAACAGTGGAGGGTCGAAGGTGCTCAGGTCATCTTCCATCTGTGTGTCACCACTGTCCAATAACCTGTGTATGTCATCACACGGGGGTCCCACCAGTGGCTCAGGAGTGTCAGGAATGGGCCTAAATACTTCTGCCATAGGGTTTAGGGCAGAAGAGGAGGTGCTCTCTTTTGATTCAGCTGATTGAGACTGGAATCTTGTCTTCATCCCAGGATACACCATGGTTGTGTCTTCCTCCTCAGACTCACTGTCAGATGTGCTGAGTAGGGGTAGGTTAGTTGCAGGAGGCTGGCTGTCCACGTTGGAAGGGCTTTGGTACAGCACCTTCGTTCTGCCCAGTTGCCCTCTTGTGACCCATCTCATAAGGGCTGCCTACCAATTCCCCCACAGGGAGCAAAAGGTTTCTATGCACGGTTTTGGTCTGCCCTGGACCCTCTTCAGGTTTGATCTTGTAGACCGGCAGGTCTCCTAGCTTTTCCATTACCAAGTAAGGTATTGCCTTCCATCTGTCAGCTATCTTGTGTTTCCCAGCAACACCCAAATTTCGCAGCAGGACTCTGTCCCCTGGCTGGAGCTCTTGCAGGCGCACCCTAGCATCATATCGCTGTTTGTTGCGGTCTGCGTTCTTCCGAGCTGCAGACGTAGCTAAGTGATAAGCATCCCGCAGCTTTTCTCGTAGTTGGGATACATATTGCTGATGGGTTTCATAGCTATCGCCATCCTCTGATACTCCAAAGCACAGATCTATGGGTAGTCTTGGTTCTCGCCCAAACATCAAGAGATATGGGGTGACTCCCGTAGCATCGTTCTTTGTGGCGTTGTAGGCGTGCACCAGAAATGCAACATGTTGGCTCCAGGTTGCCTTCTGCTCTGGCCGCAAAGTCCCTAACATATCTAATAGGGTTCGGTTGAACCTCTCTGGCTGAGGGTCACCTTGCGGGTGGTAAGGCGTTGTCCTCGACTTTTTAATACCTGCTATCCTCAGCACCTCCTTCAGAAGGTGACTCTCAAAGTCTCGTCCCTGATCTGAGTGTATCCGGGCTGGGAATCCATAAACTGAGAAATATTTTTCCCACAATACTCGAGCGACAGTGGTGGCCCTTTGATCACGTGTGGGATATGCCTGCGCATATCGCGTATAATGGTCAGTCACTACTAGGATGTTCCCAATATTCCTCTTGTCCACTTTAAAGACAAGAAATCAATGCAAACCAGCTCCAGAGGTTTGTTGCTGGTGATGTTCTTCAGATATGCAGCCCTCGTGGGCAGAGTTTTCCTTTGAATACATCGCGCGCAGGTCTCACATTTCCTGCGAACATCTTCAGCCATCCGTGGCCAATAGAATCTACTGCGGATAAGTTCCAGGGTCCTCTCCATCCCTAAATGTCCAAAGTCATCATGCAGGGCCCTCATGGCCAGGGCTCTGTACTCTTTTCGGCAGCACTAGCTGATTCCGTTGCTTTTGTAGAGGGTCTGTGGTTGTGCGGTGTAGCACTCCCTGAATCAGTTTTAGTTTGGTCCATTCTCTCAATAGTAGTTTGCCCTCTGGGGTAGGTGGGACAACCGCAGCTGGGCCTTGCCCCTCCCTTTTGGCAAGTAGTGTATCACGAATGTCAATATCTTGCAGCTGGGCTTCCTGCCAGTCAGCCGCATTGAGCATGGGCAAGGGAGATTGGTCCAAAGCAATATAGTTTACTGAAGCAGAAGGCACGCATTCAGGGGGTAGGCCCAAAGTTTCAGCAACACATCCATGAAGGCTCTCATGGGCCTCCGGCCCTCGGCGACTCACACTGCAAATAGCTCTCACTCCATCCGTGGGTATCACAGCAACTTCTGGTGCCTGTGGACGCCTGGACAATGCATCTGCATCTACATTGCTTCTCCCTGATCGGTACTGAATGCTGAAGTCATAGCTAGCCAAAGCGCCACCCATCTTTGCCCTGTAGCATCCAGTTTAGCACTTGTTAACACATAAGTCAGTGGGTTGTTGTCTGTCCACACCTGGAACTGAGCCCCATACAAGTAGTCTCGAAATTTCTCAGTGATGGCCCATTTCAAGGCCAAGAACTCCAGCTTGTGGGTGGGATAGCGGGTTTCACTATCAGACAGTCCTCGGCTGGCAAAAGCTACAGGTTTACGCTTGCCTTCCACCTCCTGGTACAGTACTGCCCCCAGACCCTCCAAACTGGCATCAGTATGCAGGATAAATGGCTTGCTTGGGTCAGCAAAGACTAGGACTGGGGCGTGAGTTAGGCAAGTAATGATTTCTCGAAAAGCCCTTTCAACATCTCTCATCCCACCGTGGCCCAAAGGGTTCGAAGGGGCCATAGTGTCTCTGCACGGAAGCCTTTTATTCTTGGTCTTAGATTTGTCCTTGCTGGACTGATATCCCCTGGTAAGATCATTGAGGGTTTTACAATTGAGCATAGTTTTTCACAAATCTGCGGTAGTAGCCACTAAACCCAAGGAAGGTCTTGAGTTCTCTGTAGTTGCTTGGACGTGGCCATGTAGTGAGTGCTTCTATTTTATCAGGATCAGTACTCACCACCCCCTCTTGGGACACGATGTGGCCCACATACTTCACCGAGGTCCTGCAGAACTGGCATTTGTCAATTGAAAGCTTCAAACCATAATCCTCCAGCCTATCAAGCACTTTAAGAAGTCTTTCTTCATGCTCCTCCAAAGTTCTTCCAAACACAATCAAGTCATCCAAATAAACTAACACTTGCAGTAAATTCATGTCTCCCACAACTTTCTCCATAAGACGTTGAAATGTGGCAGGTGCTCCAGAAATCCTTGGGCATGCGTTCGAACTGATAAAATCCTAATGGGCAGATGAAGGCTGTCTTCTCCTTATCTTCTTCCCCAGGGGGATCTGGTAGTATCCACTCCGAAGATCCAACAAGAGAACCACTGGCTTCCCAGCAAACAGTCTAAGGCATCTTGGACTCGAGGCATTGTGTACTGGTCAACCACAGTACGGCGGTTTAGGGTGCGGTAGTCAATACACATCCGGATTTTCCCATTCTTTTTACGAACCACCACAATGGGTGAGGCGTATGAGCTGCGGGACTCTGTAATGATGCCATTTGCAACCAGCTCTTGAAGATGTTGTCGCACATCTTCCATCTCGGAGAGAGCAAGCCTTCTAGATCTCTCTCTGAAAGGTCGAGAGTCATGTAGTCTGATGTTGTGCTCTACTCTTTTGCACATCCCACATCCCACTCATGCAATGAGAACACCTTGGCTCTTTCACAGAGTTTCCTTCTCAGGCGATCTTTCCACTCCTCGGACAATGGAGAATCTCCAAAATCAAACTTTGCTGGGTCTATAGTCGGTACTTGAGTCTCACACTGGGGTTTTACAATTGATTCAGGCTCAAAGAGGTCTGCTATCTTTTGTCCTTGCCTCACAACAACATCCTTACTTGTTTCATTAGCAATCAGTATAGTCACCTTTTCCTGGGCTTCAGCAGGTAAGGTTATGACTCCACTGGGGACCAGCACTCCTCCGGAAGCTCTCCTTCAGTCGGCTGCTCTATCATTGCTAATGCCCTTTACTGCCTTTCAGCTTGGTACTCATGACAAGTACTTCTTGCTCCGTCCTTGCAGGCACTACTAAAGGGGTTGGACCCATGTACTTCAGCGCCCCAATTGGTAGCTCAGATGTCTCCTTTTTAGCGCTCTCAATCTTCCTATAGGCTTCAGCACAAAGCGTATGGATCATCAGGGTACTCAGGTACTGGTCCCCAGCCCGTCGTCTGCAGTAATCCGCGAGCACCTTGAAGAGACTGGAGTTGGTCCCTATCAGCACAGACACATCAGAGGTCCCTTTTGGGTCAGGGCATATATTAAAGCAGCTGTGTCTACTCTTGCTTTACTCCAGCAACCTCCTCTGGGAATTCCAGGTGCACTATGACATACCCTTGATAGGGGTATTCATCCATGCTGAGGCCACACAGACCAATGCCAGTCAGTGCCTGTATAGGCAGGTGCCTAAGCATCTGTTGGTAGAATGACTGAAATATAATAGTCACTTGAGATCCAGTGTCCAGCACGGCTTTACACTCCGCCCCTTCGATCCTCACCATGACCTCTGCTCGAGGCCCTATCAGTCCTGCAGGATCCCAGCTGGATGGTCTCTTCTGGGGGAATCTTCAAAATCCTGTATGCCTAGGTGGTCTCCGTCCCCAGACCTTCTGGCAGCTACTGGGTCTCTCCCAACTGATCCTCAGCTTTTCATACACTAAGGAGGGGTTCTCTTCCTTATGGCAGTTAGCAGCACTGTGCCCATCCTGACCACACCGGTAGCAAAAGAATTGTCCTTTCCCCCTTCGCCGGGGTGGGACAGTGGCTCTGGATACTGACTTCTCCCTCGTCACAGCCTGAGGCTCCTTATTCCTGGAAATCTTAGCTCGGTCAATGATGCTTTGCAGCTCAGCTATCCGTTCCGTCAGGACCTGTATTTGTTGGGCAAGTTCCTCTGTGGTGCTCACCATCAGTACACTGGCCATTGGCAGTGGCGTTGTGCTGGCTGGTTCCAATGTTTGGGCTTCCCAACACTCGCTGGCCGCCTGCCTTTCTTCCTCTTCCCTGACCTCCTTTATCAGCTGGGAGTAACTCGGGGGATGTTCCTGCCGTTCTCTTAGTCGGAGATGAAGTAGGATCGGGTTCTGATACTGAGTCCCTCTTACAACTTGAGCCAGTCTGGTCTGATCCATCTGCTCAGCAGTCACTGGGATGGGGTAGGCGTGCGTGCCTATGCAAATATTTGAGATTTCGCATTCCAGACATTCTTTCCACACTTCCCATACTTCACCACCAGATGTCAGGGTCAAATATTTGAGATTTCGCATTCCAGACATTCTTTCCACACTTCCCATACTTCACCACCAGATGTCAGGGTACAGCTCATCCTGACTCTGCATACACAAAGTTCGGACATTTGGTCTGATTTCATTGAGAATAAATTACATTATATTTACAAAAATATCTGAGTGGAGAGAAACAGGCAGAGCTAGTGGCAGCAGGGAGAATGTTCTCCTCCCTACATGGGAAGCTACTTAACTGGCTGCCTGTTTAGGTGCTAGACCGGCACCCTGGAGGGTAGGAAAAGGCATTCCCCTTTGTTTTGTGTTGTGAATTTGTTTCCTGTTGTTTACGGGAGGAGTACTCCTTGGGCCTGCCCCGAGGCAGGAGCAAATTTACCATGAAACAAACCATGTGGTGGGATGTGGCCCCCAACAACATGAGGACCCCTAAAATGCAGGACAAACCTCATCTGACAACCTGCCCCCAAGTCCTGGCCAGCGGCACAGCAGGGCTCAGGCAGGCAGTGTCCCCCTCTCCCCCAAAGGGCACGCAGAGATGTGCCAGCAGCAGGGCTAAGGCAGCTTGCTGCCCTGTCTGCCTCCCACCCTCCATGCTGCGCTGTTCCTGGAGGTGGATGGCATGTCCCTGTGGCCCCTGGACGGGGGTCTCTGTGCACTGCCCCTGCCCAAGGGCCAACTCTGCAGCTCCCATTGGCTGGGAACTGCAACCAATGGGATCTGCAGGGGAGGCACCTGCAGGCAGCCATGCGCAGAGACCCCCTGACACCCCCGCGTAGGAGCTGCTGCCAGAGGTGGGGGTGTGCCAGTCGCTTTGGGAGCCACACCACCCCAGGTAAGTGCCACCCCTCTTCCCCCCTTCTGCACCCCTGCCCCAGCCCAGAGCCTGCACCCTGCACCCCAACCCCCTGCCCCAATCAAGGTACCTCACTTTATTTTCAATTAATTCCCATTACTTATAATATAGGAGGCGGAAGAAGAAAAAAAATGAAAAAACAGGAGAGATAAGAGAGAATGTTATTTTTCTTGTCTGGGTCCTCAGTGGGGTGCCCCAAAAATGAAGCTGCACACAGGACCCCACTAACTCTAAATCAGCTATGGCCCTGAGGCCTACCTGGAAAATATTGACAAATAAACCCCAAGTGGGAAAATAAATATTATCCAGAGTGGGTCTGATTTACTCCAGGCCCCTCACTGCCAGACAGGGAAGTGCTGAGCCCAGTGACATGGAGGAGGTACCTTGCCACACCACCCATTTTTGAAAATCCTTGCCCCCTTTCTTTTCTGTTGTGTACAAAAGTTTTGCCTACTGAACTATTCAGACATTTGAAAAGAGACAAACAGGATATCTTAGGTCTTTTCTTAATATTTTACAGACCCCACAACTCCTTTTCTGTATGACAGTATATATATATTTCCTCTAGAAATCTTGTTGTAACAATCTAGATAATATATTGTACAGAAAAGATAAAGAAAAATACATTTAAATGGCATTAAAAAGTAAAATAAAGCCACACATGGCAGCCAGAAATAGACTAGTTCCCAAGGTGTGACTCAAAATACAATTATTGTGTCTGGGCCTGTGAACATGCCTGGAAGGAAAATGGAGGACTCTGAGGAATTTGAGCAGTCATTCCTTGTTTGCCTCACATACAGCACTTTGCTCAGAGATCTCCATAGGCTGGATATGTTATGGACTTTAACTCTTTTTTCAGTCTTCCATTTAAGAGTGTCATTCCAAGTTCTTCTACATGTACCAAATAGATAGGCACCAGCCATTACATCTTGGTCATCAGAGGCGGATCAGGGACATTCAGAACTAAATATAGGCCTCTACAGTTTGAGCCAGGGTACTGTTTCCCCTGCCTGCAGGTGATTTATATCCTCTGGAGACAGGGCAGGCTCTAGGGACCAGCAAACCAAGCATGTGTTTGGGGCGGCAGAATTCCAGGGGTGGCATTCCAGTTTTTGGTTTTGTTATTTTTTTTGCTTCAGCAGTTGCGCTGTCAGAGGTTTGGGGGTTTGTTTTGTTTTGTTTTTGTTTTTTTCTTTGCGCTTGGGGCAGCAAAAAGCCTAGAGCTGGCCCTGTCTGGCACCATCCTGCAAGATGAGCTGTATATTTTTCCCCAAAGTGATGGTTTCCATTTTATGCCTCTGTCTAACTTACATGGAAAATAGTAGGGTGGAGGTAGTGTCTTTCCACTGAATGAATTATGAATTGGATCAGTCAGTCACTTAATAAATAAGTATATCGGAAACACTGATTTAAAGTTCTATTCATTACATTGATACAAAATATGTTAAATGTATGGGCACAGAGCAAAAACAGGTGCACAAGTCCTGAGCTCTCCACAAAGAGGCAGCATACTCAGTCCTTGGTAAGAAGGGAACATTTTGCTTTGTTTTCCTGTGACATCAGTTGCCTGATTGATAGGATAGCACTGATGGGCATTTAACTGTCTTACACAAGCCAGCACCAGACCCTGTTGTTACCTCAGTTTCTCTTTCTTGAGCGTCTCACTATCTGCATTCAGATATTCAAGAGTCAAAGACCTCTTTTTGTGGTCAGGTGTCAACTTAAAACAAGCTTGACCCCAACTCCACAGTTTCTTCAGCCCCTTACTGGGCTCAAGTTTTGTTTTCTCCTCAAAACCCAGGTCCTGCTGCCTGGCACTTCCTCAAGCCTCTTCCTCGTTAAAGCTTCTCCTCTTGCCCCTCAATACAGTTAGTTCCAGCTACGCCTTTTCATCTGGCTTGACACCCCAGTTAGGTGCTTAATTTCCTTTATTATATTTGTATTGTGGCCTTGCTGTACAAGACATTGTATGCACATGATGAAAAATAGTCCCTGCCTGTAAGACTTACAACATAAGTATGTATTCAGTGTAGTTGCAGCCACGTTGGTCCCAGGATATTAGAGAGACAAGGTGGGTGAGGTAAAATCTTTTATTGGACCAATGTCCACCTCACATTGACAGAAGTTGGTCCAATAAAAGATATTACCTCATCATAAGTATGTTGTAAGACATGAATGCAACAAACAGATGGGAGACCACGAAGTAACAGCAGCAAGGCATTTATGATTAGCATAATAACCAGTAGTTGCAGCACACTAGCTGCCTAGCCACCTTATTCTATTCTCTTCTGTTCCATTTGATCAAAGTAATTTTGGCTATAAAGGGAAGAAACTCCCTTGAGCCTGCAATTTCAGGTATGAAGTCAGTTTTTCATTACAAAAAATGACTAACAAAATACCTGTGATTGAGAAATAGAAAAATAAAACACAATTAAATAAGATGATAAAAATGCAAAACAGGCCCATTCCTAGCAGCAATATTAGGAAGTCATCCCTTCAGCCTAGGCCAATGCTAGAAAGAAGGAAAAGCCAAAATCTCTTCTAATCCCCATCCTTTCTATATAAGGTGGTTTCCCAGAATGCACACTTGAACTTCTACTGTCTGTCTCATGATTTAGCTTTCAGTTTAGGATCACATTTCTCAGGATGCTCTTCAATGAAACATATACTTTAAGGTCAGAAGGGACTATCATGATTATCTAGTCTGACCTCCTGCACATTGCCACAGAACCTCACCCACCCACTCCTGTAATAGACCCCTAGTCTCTGGCTGAGTTCATTAAATCCTCAAATCATGATTTAAAGACGTCAAGTTACAAAGATTCACCATTTACACTAGTTGAAAACTGCAAGGGACCCATGCCCTTGGCTGCAGAGGAAGGCAGAAAACCCCCAGGGTCTCTGGCACTCTGATCCAGGGGGAAATTCCTTACTAACCCCAAATATGGCAATCAGCTACCCCAAGTATGCGGGCAAGACCCACCAGGCAGACACCTGGGAAAGAATTTTCTGTAGTAACTTAGAGACCTCCCCATCTAGTATCTCATCTTTGGCCTTTGGGAATTTTTGCTATTGGCAGTCACTGATGGTCCACATGCCATTGTAGGCAGTCCCATCGTACCATCTCCTCCATAAATTTACCAAGCTCAGTCTTGAAGTTAGGTTTTTTCCCCACACTGCTCCCCTTGGAAAGTTGTTCCAGAACTTCACTCCTCTGATGGGTAGAAACCTTTGCCTAATTCAAGCCTTCACTTTTTGATGTCCAGTTTATATTCATTTGTTCTTGTGTCCACACTGGTGCTTAACTTAAATAACTCTTCTCCTCCTGGGTATTTATCCCTCTGATGTATTTATACAGCACAATCTTATCTCTCCTCAGCCTTCTTTTGGTAAGGCTAAAAAAGCCAAGTTCTTTGACTCTCTTCTCATAAGGTAGATTTTCCATTCCTTAGATCATCTTGATAGCCCTTCTTTGCACTTGTTCCAGTTTGAATTCATCTTTCTTAAACACGAGAAACCAGAATTGCACACAGCATTCCAGATGAGATCTCAGCAGTGCCTTGTATAATGATGCTAACACTTCCTTGTCTCTACTGGAAATACCTCACCTGATGCATCCTAGGACTGCATTAGCATTTTTCATAGCCGCATCACATTGACAGTCCAATCACATGGGTCTAAATAGGTCTTTAAACCAGCCTCTTTGTTGGAGGAAGTGACCTTTGGAGCAGAGACTGCAACTGAAGAAATTGCACAAACAAGCTTCCCAATTACATGAATTCTCAAGTGACAATTAAACATTCAATAGTAGAGCTGATGGAAAAAATGGAGAAAAGCCTTGTGACAATTTTTGCGACATGTTCACCCTGTTTTGTGTCACAATTTCAAACTTAGATGAACAATTTCACCAGCACAAGGTGGGTTTGGCATATGCTGTCAAAATAGGGAATTAAAAGCCTGAGATTTTCTTCTTGGCTGACACTATTTCCCAAGCTGCTTTTGAAAATAAAATGTTCAAAGAAAATTCTGTTTATAAATTCAAAAACATAAACTATCCATTATCTTAAGTAAATTAGGGAAATTGTCGAATTCTTGAGTCCCACTATCATTTCTTGACAACTGAATGGATGGGAACTGCCACTTTTCCTCCTCTATTGACAGCGGAAAAAACTCAGCCATAGCAACTGTGGCCATGGTGCCACTGAATGTCTCCAGACCTTGTAGGCAATGTTTGGGGTTTAGGAAATGCCCCAAAAGCCTGGGCCAGATATGGCTTAGCAGAGAAGCATTCTCAATCAGTTCCTGAGTGACATGTTCTAATTCCCTCCTGAGAGGAATGGAGAAATTCAAGTCTCTTATCTCTCCCAAAGAGCATACATTTCCTTATGCTTGGTCACATGGAAAGTTGGTGCCTGATTTACTGAACTACTTAGGCCCATCCTCTGAGAAATTCATAAACACAGACTCACTGACAGGTTTGCCAAACACAAAACAATACCCTAAGATAAATGATTAAAGCAAAGAACAAGAATAGAATAATAAAGGAACATCCACAGGAGCAAGAATTCTTAAAAGGTGAAAAGTCCAGTTTGCAAGAGAGCTTTAAAATAGACTTCCACTTTTTCATGTATGCAGTACTGTGCCATTAAATAGCTTTTCTAGTAAAAGGGCCATGACATCTACGTTCTTTTTGCTCCTGGAGAGGTAATTGCTTTTCAACACAAGTCATTTCAAGCTCTGTGCCATAAACTGAGTGACACGCTGGACAAGTAATATTGTGTTCCCACAGCACAAATTAGGGAGGCAGCAGACCAAGAGAGTGACCATATGCCCACCATTTCCCCTGGATTTCAAATTGCATCTTGTGAAGCACTAAAAATCCCTGTCCAACAATTTGTTACAAAATGGATAGTATTCCAGCCCATATTCTTTTAGAATAATTCTGGTGTAAACTGGTTTTCAGATGTACTGTGAATACCGGCTGCTTCAAACAGGAAAGGTTTTTATTGTTCATTTTTAAATGTCTTTTGATTGTTCTGCATTTGAAATTTGTTTCTCAGCTATGTCAGACATTGTGACTGTGTTTTATAGTGATTTCAGCTTCAAATTCCCAGCTCAGAGCTGAGTGAAATGAATATGTAACCCCCTGCTTGCTCAGAGCAGCGCACTGTCCCGCTCTAGTGGTGGCTAGGCCATCTAGAGAATGATGAGCCTGCTACAACCTTGACTAAGAGAGCTATGTCTTTTAGCTCATGCAGTAGAAGCTCATGTGTTTAGCTCCAGAGATTCCCCAGGTTCGATCCCCACTGCTGACGCCCATGTGCAGGTTGGTGTTACAAATATATAAAGTTTAGAATATAATATCAAAAAATTATTTTAAAAGAATGTTAAGGTTGCAGAATCAAGCCCTCAAACGTAAGGAGAGGCTAGAATTCAGGTTACCTGTGCAACCTTAATTTCAGCCACCTTGTACACATGCATTATTATGCAATCGTGAATTACATAACCACATACTATCTCTTCCACAGGACCCCTGCTTCATTCAGTGTACAGAATGGATGGCACTCACTTAATGAGCTGCTATTCAATATTTCATCTTATCCTTATTGCTCAATGTGTGGCCCTATGTCTTATTTACTGCACGCTGTCCTGAAAACATCATTATTATCATCCTCGTAGGCTTTTCTGCGGTGCTTAACGCTATAGTATCTAAGTGCTTCATAAACATGAATTTATCTTCACCATACCCCTGTGAGGTAAGGGGGTGGGAGGTGATGGGATGTGTAAACACCACACTGGGTTCAAAGGAGTTAAAGGAAAATATTGGGCCCAGGTAGCTCCACCCCTGAAGATCATGATCCAGCTGAAGAGAGAGCTTAAAAGGGAGCAACTCACTCAGAGTGAGGAGCAAGACAGATCTACAAGGGGGCCAAAGAAGCCTCCCTCTGGGGAGAAGGATGCACCCTGAGCCCAGCTGGGGCTGAATGTTTAGTTGTATTTTCTTTTGATATCTTATGTTGTACTTGGAGCCATGGGAAAGATGGAGTGTAGAAAAGTGACATAGGGAGGCACTAAAATGAGCCAGACCCTGATTGGCTCTCAAAGCCCTGGGTGAAAGCTCATTGGAGTGGGAGGGCCCTGGTTCCCCTACCAACTGCCTCTGCTGCAGAAGGGACATAAGTCTCATTCCCACCCCACTCACCCTCTTGTAAGGAGAGGACAAGGACAGTGAAAACACAAGGTGAACCTAAAAGCCCATATGTTGATGAGGAATTGGAATGAAAAACCATCCCATTGGAGGATGAGGCTGGATCAGAGATGATGGGTACCTGCTGATAGTGGGGGAGCACAATTTAAAGGGTCACTCCCCAACGGCTTGAATCACACCCCTCCCAGGCATGCCTCCCCTTACCTTCAGCAGCCCCTCCCGGCAACTTCCAGCTGTTTGCTGCTGCCGCCTCTCCCTACAGAGATAAAGCAGTGGCCCTTCTCTGCAGCTCTGCCTCTCCCTGTGGCTGCAGCTTGCAGCTCATCAGTTCCATGATCTGCTGCACAGGAAGGGGCCCCAACCAGCAAACTCTGGTAGAAATCAGGGGTGGGGACATATGTCCTCTTGTGATCTCCCCCCCCGCCCCGCACATATGCCACTTCTGGGTGGATATGGGATGTGCTACCTATTAGACTATGTAATCCTCTGAGGACTCTGTTACAGGAATTATTATCCCTATTTTACAGATGGACACCCAGATGGGTGGCGGGTGAACCTCAGGTTTGGGAGGCTAGCCCCTGGCCTGGCCTGCCCCTTTTACCTGAGATCCCACCCTTCCCACTGAAGCCCAGAGTCCTGACCCCCCTCACACTCATCAGCTTCCCACCCCCCCCAGCCCCAGAGCACTGGGGGGCGGGAAGAGGATGACATGGCCCACGGTCCCCCTTCCCTAGCCCTGGAGCATCGGGGGGGGGGCAGCATGGCCCATCTCCCTCCATCCCCAGAGCGCAGGCCAGCCCCCATTAGCTTCAGCCTGGGGCCACAGCCGTGGGGGGAGAGCCCCCAGCAGCACAGCACCGGGAAGCAGGAAGGGGTCTGGCAACGGAGTATGGGTGGGGCCATGCAAGGCTGTTTGAGGAAGTTCAGCCTTGCCCTGGCTTCAAAACCAGCTGCCCATGGACACCAAGGAACACAGATGAAGGTCAAAAGTGTCCACTAGTCTGAGACACACAGGACCTGATTTTTCAGAGTATTTAGCATGATCTAGCACATTATATGTTCAAAGTACAGCTCCAGTTGATTTCTGTTGCAGTTGTGAGTGCTCAGCACTTCTGCAAGTCGGACACCAGTGTCTCAAGGCAGGCAAAAAGAAAATGATGAACCCATAATTAGTGACTACCTGAGAAAAGTTTTGTTTAAGTGACTTAGCCAGCGTTACATGGGAACTCTATGGCAGAACCAGGGACAGAATCCAATTTTCCAGGATAATATTCAATTGTTTGGTCCCAACTTCAAACTACATGCTATGTTTCAATTCTGAAACATCACTGCGATTTTCTAAACATAAAAGTGGCCTTAGTGATCAAACAAATAGAAAGGGAGAGGAGAGAATCTCAAAATATAGTGTGGAAATAGAATTAAAATCAGTTAAGATAAATGAGTAGGCGAAGGACAGCAAAGGGGACTCTTAACACAAAGCTATTTTGTTCATAAAAGGTGAAATTCAGAAATGCACACACACAGCCTGAGTAATGGACTATGTGGGATGCTGCATTAGCCTTAAGAGAAACCAGAATCCACCACTCTAAGCTGGGGGCAGGTTGCTGGTATGTCTGTCCTTCACAGGGGCTGAAGCAATATACAATTCCCCTCCATGCTCCTGTGTAGCTATTCCCAACACCATATTTAAATAAGCACCAATCTGTAGCCCCACCTCCAATATGCTCCTCCACTCTGGTATATTCAGAGTGATTAGAAATCCATCTCCCCAGTGTGCTAAGGATGTTTCTCCTCACACCCCATCCCTCAAACAGATGCTGCAAGTCTTCTGCAACACAGAGAACCTCACAGAGCCTTCTTCCAGGGAAGACTTTAACCCAAATGGTATCAGAGGGGTTACTATAGGATATAATTACATAAATGTTCAGGGAGAAGTTTAATAGATCTCTCTATTGGTTTAAGTAAGAATCTACAGGGCTAGAAGGGGGGAGCCAGGAGTTCATGGACCACTGATGCCACCATATCACCACTGTCTGGGCTCCTGTATGAGGATCTTGGGAAACTGGGCTGGCAAGAAGTACCACCCAGCAGGACCTGAGTGGCAGCTCCTTGCAGCACACTGATTTGCTGGTATCCGTACTTAAGCCAGGAAGACATGACAGGGAATTTTCTGAACAATACATACTGCCCCCTTGTCTTGTTTCAGACCCTGCACGTGAGATTCCAGACTCCAGCTTCTGACCCTGCCTGCCTCCTGGCACTGGTCTTGGTTTATCCTCCAGCTTATCTCAGACTCTGACCTCCTGGTAACTGGACCCTACCTGTCTTCTGATGCCTGAATCTTGATTTGCCCTCTGGTACCTGACTGTAGGGGGTGATCACCCACTCCAGCCCTCAGGAGTTTAAAAGACAGCCCTGGGAAAGGGCTATGGCAAGGGAAAAGCTACTAGGCTGATTGGGGAAGCAGCTGCAGCTGGGCCACGCCCTAATCAGGCCTCAGCTGGCCCTATATAAGAGGCTGGGAGCCAGGTGCTCACTAGTCTCTCTCTAACTGTAGAGGGCAAAGGGCCTGGCTGCAGGGAGCTGGACACAGGGTACCTGAGTGGAGCAGGGCTGAAGAAAGGCAGAGGAGCTGGGGAGCTCCAGCCTGGAAAGCCCCAGGCTGCAGCCTAGCATTAGGCAAATAGGTACTGGGCATTGCAGAGGCAGCAGGTCCAAAGCCCTCCTTGCCTGTGATGAGTGGCGTATACTGTAGTCATGCCATGAGCAGCATCTACATAGCATTGTGCAGTCCAACAGCCCTCAGTTCCTTTTCAGCTGCTTTGGTCTGGGACAAAATCTTGAGCAGAGCCCCTCGTACATCCTTAGCCTTTAGCAATAATAGTGTTTCTGTTTATAAGGTTGTAGATATTAGCCATTTCCTTTATTTCTCTTTCCCCTGGAAAAAACAAACATTTTCTTGCTCTTCCCTGCCTATTATTTTTTAGCTTAACATAGGTTTCCTTTCCTACACCCTTCCCGAAATTCTCCCTTTTCAGGGTTATGCCCGGATCCCCTGGGTTCAAGAGGTGCCTCTTCTGTCATGAGACCATCTCCATGAGGAACAGTCACTTAGAGTGCATATGCTGTCTCAGTGAGGGACATGTCTACTGCCTAAAAGTGAACCCACTGCCTAAAAATGAAGGCTCAGTACAGACCTGAGGCCAAAACTTTTACAAATGGAGAGCTCTGTGTGACCAGCCTCAGAGCCTGACTCTGATACCTCTCCTACACAGCGATTGCCATTAGCATAGTCATCAGCCGACCCTCGTTCACTGCACACCACCAAAATAAAATCTACTGTCTCCTGTCCAGACAAAAAGAAACAAGTCACTAGTTCCAGGGCCGGTGCAACCATTTAGGCAAACTAGGTGGCCGCCTAGGGCGCCTATTGGTTGGAGGTGCCTAAAAGTCCCCTCAGGCGAGGAGGTGGAGTGGAGGTGACCTGGGTGGAAGGGTACGGGGGTAGGGCTACCCGCAGTAATGGGGGGGGCCCACACAGGGGAACAGCTCCCTGCCCCAGCGCACCTCCTCTGCCTCCTCCGCTGAGCACGCAGCCCCGCTCTAAGTCTCCTCCAATCAGCGCCACAAGCCTGGGCGGGGAGGAGAATTAGAGCAGCGCCAGCGTGCTCAGTGGAGGAGGCGGAGCCAAGGTGAGCTGGGGCCGGCTACCCAGGCAGGGTTAGTTGCCATGGTGGGGGGGGAGGGGGGAAGTCTCCCCAGGCAGGATTAGCTGCAGTGGAGGGACAAGGGGAGTCTCCCTGGGCGGGGTTAGTTGCCGTGGGGGGATGGAGGGGAGAGGGATTAACTGTCACGGTGGGGGAGGCTGAGTTAGCTGCTGTGGGGGGGCTAGCTGTGGGGGGCGTGCAAGCTGGAAGTTTGTCTAGGGCACAAAACTTCCTTGCACCGGCCCTGACTAGTTCACCCTCTAAGGAGCTGCCTCAGAGAGAGGCTTCTCCTGTGAGGTCAGTAGCCTCAACATCTTCAGGGCTGAGACTTAGCTCCAGCAATCAGCCAGGCACCTTCAGTACCGCTGATAAGGAGAGGTCCAAGGACCCTAAACGGACAGGACCACAGACAGAAACGGTCACCCAAGACCAAGAAAGACAGTGCAATAATTTCAAAACCAGTACCGACCACCTCAACCCAAAAACAGAGTGCTTCAGCACCTAGCAATCCCTCAGCACTGAACAAGACGTCGGCACCATCTACTGGCTGCTCAAAAGAATGCACTCCACCCTTGGCACCAGCAATGCTCTCAATCTCTACACATCCACCCGTGCTGATGATATTCCTCACGGTACCACAGGAGTTTCAATATCCCAGAGACCTGATCATCTCTGACACTCCAGAGTCGCTGCTTCTCCATAGTGAACTCCCTACAACTCATGCCTCTTCCTCAGAGACACAAAACCACTCTCCTTCATCACTGAGGATCGCACCACCCTTCTCTAGCAAGGAAGGAGAGGAGGAAGAGGAGAAATACTCCACTGCACCATGCACTCCACCAGCATATCAAGGGCAGCCACACAGAGAATCATCTCAGCCTTGATATCCAGAGACCAGAAGCAAACCAGGCCTCTGGTACAGACCTTCATGGATGCAATCTCATATGCCAGTGGTTTTCAAACTGCGGGTTGTGACCCAGTACTGGGTCATGGAATGTAAGGCACTGGGTCGCAACAGCTCTGATCAGCCTCACCAATCGGACCATTAAAAGTCCCGTTGGTGGTGCTGCCTGGCTAAGGCAGGTTAGTTCCTGCCTGTTGTGACATCTCACTGCACCCCAGACGTGGCCAGCAGCAGGTCCAGCTCATAGGCAGGGGGGCCATGGGGCTTTGTGCACTGTCCCCGCCTTGAGCACAGACTCCACACTCCCATTGGCCAATGAGAGCTGGGGGGGGGGCCTGCGGGCAAGACCCACACAGAGCCGCTTGCGCACCTCCATCTAGGGGCCATACCTACTGCTGGCCACTTCTGGGGCACAGCACGGTCTGCAATGCCAGGACAGGCAGGAAGCCTGCCTCTGCACCCCCCCTGCACCACTGACCGGGAGCCACCTGAGGTAAGCCCACGCCCCAAGCGCCTACCCCAGCCCTGAGCTCACCCCCCAAACCTGGAGCCCCTTCCTGCACCCCAAACTCCTCATCCCTGGCCTCACCCCAGAGCCTGCACCCCCAACCTAGATCCCTTCCCACACCCTGAACCTCTCATTCCTGGCCCCACCCCGCAGCCCTCACCCCCTGTCCCCCAACCCTCTACCCCAGCCCTGAGCCGCCTCCCACACCTCTTGCCCCTCATCCCCATCTCTGTTGGGTTGTGGGCATCAACAATTTTCTTCAATTGGGTCGCCAGAAAAAAAGTTTGAAAACTACTGTCATATGCCAGTTTCCATACATTGGCCCTATTGGGACCCATGGGCTGCATATAAGGTGCACTTTCCCAAACCACCTGCAGAGCAGAGACAGAGATAAATACACTCTCTGTCTTAATCAGCTCTATACCACCTGAAACTGAACCAAAAGAACTAGAGAAGCAGGAGGAAGAAACTGATGTAGAGGTTACATCGCCAACCCACTATTCCTCATCTTCCCCCAGTGAGGCCATCATGCTATCACCTCCAACACTGGAGGATGCTTTTAAATAGTTCCAAAAACTGTTCCGCAGGATTGCAGACTCTTTCCAAAATCTTCCTCTGGGGGAAGTCAGAGAGAAACAGTCAAGTTGCTTGACACCTTGCAGGCCTCTACATCAGCAAAGATAGCACTCTTGATCAATGAGGCCTTGTTGAACCCTGCCAAGGTGATCTGGCAGACCCTTGCATCAATACCACCCACCTCCAAGTGAGCGGACAACACTATGTCCCATCTAAGTGCAATGAATTTCTCTTTTCCCACCCTACTCCAAACTCCCTTGTTGTCAATGTGGCACAAGAACAAGGGGAAACACCACCACTCTAGGACAACTCCCTATGACAAGTTAGACCTCTTTGGTTGTACAGTAACTCCTCGCTTAAAGTTGTAGTTAAGTTCCTGAAAAATGTGACTTTAAGTAAAACGATGTTAAGTGAATCCGATTTTCCCATAAAAATTAATGTAAATGCGGGGGTTAGGTTCCAGGGAATTTTTTTTTCCACCAGACAAAAGACTATATATAAATATATCAGAGGAGTAGCCATGTTAGTCTGGATCTGTAAAAGCAGCAGAGAATCCTGTGGCATCTTATAGACTAACAGACGTTTTGGAGCATGAGCTTTCGTGGGTGAATACCCACTTCGTCAGATGCATCTGATGAAGTGGGTATTCATCCACAAAAGCTCATGCTCTAAAACGTCTGTTAGTCTATAAGGTGCCACAGGATTCTCTGCTGCTTATATAAATATAATACACACACACACACACAGTAAAAGGTTTAAACAAACAGTTTAATACTGTACACAGCAATGATGATTGTGAAACTTGGTTGAGGTGGTGAAGTCAGAGGGTGGGACATTTCCCACTGCTAAATGATGAACTAGTACTCAGCTGAGTCCTCAAGGGTTAACACATTGTTAATGTAGCCTCACACTCTACAAGGCAGCCCAAATGGAGGTACGGGAGACAGCCTGGCAGATAGAGACAGAGCAGAGCCGCCCAGAGGATTCAGGGGACCTGGGGCAGGGCTGGGTCTTTGGCGGCAATTCGGTGGCAGGTCCCTCTCGGAGGGAAGGACCCGCCACCAAATTGCTGCCAAAGAATGAAGCAGCAGCAGTAGAGCAGCCTAAGTGTCGCCGATCATGACTTTTTTTTTTTCCCACCGCTTGCGGTGCTCGTACTTACCAGGCGGTGCTCCAACAGTTCAGCAGCACTTCAGTCGCAGGTCCTTCAATCGCTCCGAGTCTTCTGCTGCCCTGAAGGACCCACTGCCGAAGACCCAGGGTGAGTGAAAGGCTCGCTGCCAAAGTACCGCCAAAAACCCGGAGTGGCTCGCAGGGCCCCTGCAGGGCCCGGGGCCTAGGCAAATTACTCCACTTGCCCCCCTCTCTGAGTGACCCTGAGACAGAAACACACATCCTGTTTGTGTGAATGAGAGAGAGAGAGATGCACATTGCCCCTTTAAGTACACTGACCTCACTTTTGGTACATTGCCTTTTTAAGTAGATCAGCAAGTGAGCCCTGTAGTGTCCGGTCCGGTAAGCGAGGGACAGAAGCAGGGGGGATGGGGGCACCCTGACATTAGTCCCCCTCCCTTCTGCCCCCCCTCAGCAAGCAGGAGGCTCCGGGGAGCAGCTCCAAGACACGCGACAGGAGCTGCACATGGCAGTGGGGGGACAGCTAGCTGAACTGCCAGCAATTGATAGCCTGCTGGGCAGCTGCCTCACAGGGAACTTAGGGGAGCAGGGAGTTGATGGGGGGTTGCCGGTCCACCCTGTTTCCAAGCCCCCACCAGCTAGCTCCAATGGGCTCCTCTTTCTGCAAGCAGTGGACAAAGCAGGCAGCTGCCAAACAATATTATAACGGAGCATTGCACAACTTTAAGTGAGCGTGTTCTTTAATTGATCACCAACATAACAACCAAACAACTTTAATTGGGAAGACTTTAAGTGAGGAGTTACTATAAAACATATTCTTCAGCTACACTCCAGTTCCATATCACTAACTACAAGGCACTTATAGCCAATTATAATAAAAAACTATTCCAAATTCTAGGAATTCTGTCAACACCTCCCAGATGACAAAAAGGAGCAGTTCCAGGCACTGAAGACTCCGATCCCAGGTGCAGGGGCGCTACTGCATCTACAGTGGAGCACACATAGGGGGACACATCTCGAAAAACCTTAGTTACTGCACAGGGTGAGTATCCGTCTCTTTTCCAGTCCAGACACGAAGACCTCTATTGGGCCACAACTCACACTACAAAAATGCAGAAAATTATGCATGTGATTCTCCCAAAATGCCCTCTCCTGTCCCTAGGCCTTCCCTCGGCATCCTCCCAAGCCAAGACTTGGGGACAGAGAAGCAGCACATTGCCACATATGGAAGCCTTCTGCAGTACCTGTACCAAGTCTTTCATGCTCTCTTTTGACAAGGTGAAGCAGCAGCCTGGAAAAGATTAAGGGATGCCCCCTATCACATGGCTGGGCAGGATATAATGAAGAGGAAGTTGGGCCCAAGTGGCAGAGAAGATAGGTCTGTAGTCTTTTCCCCTGCCTGATAGAGGCAGGGAGAAAATCTGTTGATTGCTAGCTACAGTCCCAGAGGAAGAGTTACTTTATTTTATGCTATTTATATCTTGTTTTCAAAAACACTAAAATCATACCCTGAGGCAAGGACCTCAGAAGGACTTGGGTGTGCTGTTTGCTTCCCTTTCCAGAGTAAAATAACCCATTATTTTACACACGTGTATGCCAGGTCATAGCATAGGAGACAATTTAAAAAAAAACCTCACAGTGCTCAAAGTGGCATGAACAGGTGCTCCTGAAGTATCTGATTGCAAACCAGGAGCAGATACACTCATCTTTTCTACAAACTGTAAGCCTTACTCACTACAAAGAAGCTTTTTTGTAGCTGTTCTGTTTAAAGGTAAGTCATTGCAACGAAGTCTTCATCCCAGTAATAGCATAAACAGTTTCAAAATCTTATTCAGAAGAATACATAGATATACTAAAAGATGGTTGTATTTCATTTAGGGTCAGTATGATGGGATCTGCTTACCCCCGCACTAGCCCAGACAGGGTTAAGCCCATATTATTGACAGCCGAAGTCTTGCCTCCCTGGCAGGACTGGGTATGCTCCAAATGCTCTAGCAATATAAAAGGCAGGAAGCCCAGCTTATTCTGGGCTGGAGACCACAGGGGATGGACCTGTCTAGGAAGCTCTTGTGGTGGGCTAGCGACAGCCCTGGACTACTCCAAGAATCAGCCTCCCTGGGCCTGCTTGAACCCCTGCAACAGGGGGAGCCAAAGGAAGTGACTGGCACAACTGACCATGGAGAATCCAAAGCCTCATGGGAGATCCAAATGCACATACTGGTAAGAAATGACCAAGGGAGGGTGATGAAGTGGTACCTCCCACCTGGGAAACCTCAGTGAGTTTTGGTAGGACCCCCTGCTGAGTCAGTGGCAAATTGCTCTGCCACTGTTAGGGCCCTGGGTCAGGGCCTGGTGGAGTTGGGTGGGCCTGCCCTCCCCCCCACTCCGCAGTGGGGCTGCCACACCCCTTGGTGGGTGTCCCACCCCCTATTCAACTTCGACTGCTAGGTCATGCTGCCCTGCATCTTAAGGGCTGTTATACTGATGCTGGGCACTAGACCATGCTGCCCTACATCTCAAGGGTAGCTCCACTGAACTCTGGCTGCTAGGCCACGTGGCCCTGCACCCAAGGGCTGTTCTATTGACTCTGGCTGTTGTGCTGCCCTGACCCTAGGGGTCAGAAAGATGGAGAAGAGTCAGCTAAACTGAACCTCCATACACATTTTTAAAATGTGAATAAATATGGCCTTGAAAAACTGGATCTATCCCTTACTTGTTGCAAAGCTTCCAGTCCTGACAGTCCATTTTCTGACTGCAAATTTTCACTACTTTTGGACTGACTTTTCTTACTACTGATTGTGATGTGTACAATTTACAATTAAGTGCCATTCATAAACATTCAGAACTAATGACACTCACACCGGCGATAATTTGGTCTGCTGAACATACTGTAAGAATACTGAACTAAATTCTGCTCTTGGTGTACATTTATTGTAGCTTGAAAGCTACCCCCCCTTAAGTTACTCTGAATTTACACTGCACATATGACAACAGAATGCAGCTTACTACCTAATGCCATTCTAAAAGTTTTAACAATATTTGCCCACTTTATGTGATCAGAGCAATTTTTCAGGTTGTGATCAGTGGGCCAGAGTGTAGAAGTGTATGGAAACTACCAGCCTTCACTTCATTAGTATGAGCAGGCATAATCTGAATTTTTACTAATATTCAGTCCTTTGATCCAAGCCCCCTTTATACCATTTTCAGAACTCAACTCTTTTTTTCAGTGAAATGGCAGTTTTTTCCTCTGTTGAAGCTGCTTTTCAATGTTAACAACAAAACATGTAAGGCAAAACTACCAAGTGCTTCTTGCCAGAGGTAACTATTTACCACAGTGCCCCCAAACAGGTCAGCATTAACAGGGAGTAAAATAGGCCTAAATATATTGATATCATGAAAATCCTAATTGTCAAGTTAGGAAACGCCACAGATCTGGCCACAGTCATCCATGCATTTATGACCTTGAGGCATGATTACTGCAAGTCATGTCTAGGAGTGAAGCTACACAACTTGGAGTGGGAGGGAAATGGTACAAAACACAACTGATTTGCGTAGCAACACAGGTTGCCATGAGCATATCAATCCATGGCTCTTTGTGCTAGCTCCCCATGACTAAATACACAGACTATTTCACGGGCTGTGCTGTTGTTCAAAGCCTTCCAGAGGCTTGGACTTTGCTACCTGAAAGATCTCCTCCTCTTTCTCCGTGACCATGATTTCCTATAACAGACTCCGCTGGAATAATGCAACTCTTGATTAGCTTGGGGGAGTTTGTCAATGCAAGAGACAGAACTTTTTTTGCAAGAGCTGAAAATGATGATAGATATTTATCATTCTCATTTTATCTGTTAATCATAGCTTTCCATCAAATGTACTTTCATGCTCTTGCTTTCTCTCTCTCATCAAGCTATTTTCTCTGTACGCTGAAAAGAGGGATTGTTCTTTCCACCTGTAAGTATTTTGGAGCCATCCAGATAATATGGTGATAGGACCTATAACAGCCTATTTAGATAGCGGATTTGAACCATAATATTGATTATGGATCTATGATCAACAGTTGCATCCATTTATAATTCACTTAAATATATTTTTGGCTTTTCCAATCATTGAGGTTGATAACAGTAAAAATGTGAGCAGTATAAACACTATGGCCAACATTTTCAAATCTGAATGCTTACAGCACCCACGCCTTCCACTGATGGTAATGGAAACTCAGCATCTCTGAAACTCAGGCTGCTTCTCATTAAGGAACCAAATCCCTATTTAGGCTCTGGTTTGACAATGTTGATGTTACATCCCAAGTCTGAAATCAATAAGCGTTAAGCTACTGTAAGAGCAGGGAGTATTGAGTGTGAAATCTCTTATCCTGTAGAATAGTTTCCCAAGGCAAGTGATGAATGTCATACTAGAAAATAAACTGTAGGGAGAAAACTGCATTAATAAAACCTCTGACAATTTATATCCACAAGGGTCAGGAAATTCACAACTGTGGATCCCAGCACAATTATGGGATTTACCCATGTATATTAAGCAACAAATGTAAGATTACTATTTATTACTGTATTGCTTATAATAGTGTCAGAGAAAAACAGAGTTCTCGCTCTCAGGTTGGGTGCAGCAAGTCAGATACTTTTATCTCTAGCAATTGTGTGGAGGGAGAGCGCTAAACAGGTCTCTCTACAGGTAAACAATTACAGCAAGCATTTATACCTTTGTTACATACAATAATGAGCAACAGCTGCATTTTGTTTACATAGATCATCCTGATATCTTATTTTTCTCACCTATTTAGACTGTAATCTACATTCCATACTTATCTAACACAAGGTTGCAACATCTTCTCACACAGTTCTTTCCCACTCGCCTCACGCAATCCTCGCTTCTACAAGTCTTGCATTATTAGGGTTACAGTTAGCCTGACTCTTGCTCACAGAGGGGACTGTTTGAATTGAAATCCCTTTCAAATTCCTGATCTTGCTCTACTTCCACAATAGTAACACTGGAGTGCATGGCACTGTGCAATACATTAGCTGTGACAAGGCAAAAGAACTGGTCCCTGCTCAGAGAGAGAGTTTACAGTATAAAGATATAGCCCATATAGAGTAATATCAAATACTGACAGCCATAGTACAGCTGTAGACATTAAACATGCTTAATTGCGCCCACCCAGACAGACATCAGTGCTACAGAGGCAGCATTAATGTAAGCCCGTATTCTGGCTGCTTTCACCTGCATGAAGAAGCTTATATATATATAGTTTAGACCTTAAAGGGCAAAATTCACCTGCACCCTGCTTTGACCCACCTACCACAAATTAGTCCTAAGGTGCAGGTGAATTTTGCCCTTTAAGGTCTGAACTGCCACCTCTAGGTATGGGTGGCCTGTGTTTAGGATCTCTGCAGGCAGTCACTATTGGGGAAACAATTCCTGTCTCGGGGTGTCCTTTCCAGGCCCTGGCTTTTCAGGGTTTTATGGTACATATGTACAGCACAAACCAAAATTAAGCTAAAAATGGCTTAGCAGGGCTAAGTTTGATTGCTGGATTTTCTCTGCTTTTCTACCTTTAAATTCTCAACCATAATGCTTCATTAATTTAGGTTTGGGGGGGAGAGGGAGAGTTTTTCCCATTGTCCTAGTTAAGAACAAATTTATTCAATGTTAGATGGCTTTACACTTCTGTATTGCCCTGCTTCTTGTTTCATGGTCTTCTGCAAAATTAAATCCAGTTCTGCCTGATACATTCTAATGAGTCCAGGATACATCTGGCCACATGTTGTGAGGCTTTTATGGCAGTGTTACAAGTTGGAATGTATTTTGTACATTTGCTCCAAAAAAGAAAGAAAACAGAAGCTGAAAATGAAATCCTTAAGCAATGAAACAGCACCAAAAAAATTCCCCAAACCTCCAATTACTACAAGAGGTACTAAAACAGCTCACTCAGACCTGCTGTGCTGCCAACAGACCACACACTGCTAAAACCAAGATTGCACTATTTAGACTTGAACAAAAATTCTGTGAGTCTATAGAGCTAGCAGAAAATCAGTGGCATAAAGACAAACAATAGGAACACTTAGTGAAATCACTACATGGAAACATAGGCACTAATGGGATTTTCAGTTTTATTGAGGTCAATATTGAGTTCATACCTCTCTGTAAAAACTGTATCTGAAGATGATATCTCTCCTGGCCTGTCACTATTACTGTAAAGTTCTAAAATGGTGCCCATTCTGTGCACTAGGTGCCTAAACCATCAATTAAAAAGCAAGCAAACAACTTTGCATCAATATATTCACCATAACCCACTCCTGCCTCAACGCCCTTAGAGAAGGGGGCAGGGGGGAAATGGGCTTTTCAACATTCCCAGAAGGCTAACAGATCTGGGCTTTGTTGCACCAAGAGTGGATAGCGATCTTCAGCTCCTCTGGTTATATATTAGCTAAAGCAAGCTGAGGGAGTGAGACAGAAATTCTGGCAATCTGGGGAGGGAGGAAATTATTTTCTTTCTCCCGGGACAGAGTGTCACTAGGTGAGGAGGAATAAAAGGGAGGTCTGGTGGATTGCTGATCTGGGGGACAGGAGAGGCATCGTTATGTTGGGAAAGAGCTCAGTGAATTGAGAGACAAGGAAAGAGTGGAGTTTAACTGGTTCTTACCCGAGCTGAAGATCAGAGAAGGACCTTATCTGTAACAGCAGCCCCCTCCTTGCCAATAAAACAAGTTGTGGTGTACAACACTCTGCTCCCTGATGAGGGGATCCTTTGATCCATGTCACCCCTACTGACTAGACAAGCGCGTGTGTGTGTGTGTGTATTTTGGTGGGTTTTTTGTTTTGTTTTTTTTACAGTGTAACCAGCTGTGCTCTGCAAGCACCATCAGAGCTCCTTCAAAGGACAAAAATCAGGTAGGCAAAACTGTGAACTGCACATGTCAATAGGTTATTTTTATAGTAGTGTTTATTTTGACTTGGATTTCGACTAGCTCCTGAGGACTGGAAGTACTTCAGACTCTGTATGCTGTCCTCAAGGCAAAATGTTTTTAGGACAAATTTGAACTCCGCTTAGATTAAATCAAATCTGATACAGAGAAACAAAATCATTTACCTTTTCCCTTATGGGAGAAGTGGAACATTGTTAAAATAAATGCATTTCCAGTAAATAAAACTGCTCAGTTTTCTCTCAATTTACATTTTTAAAGCAACATTTTAAGATTAATACTCTTAATGGGAGTGGGAGAATAAACCCTCAACTTTCAATTAGTTGCATCTCCTGGCCTTCAAAGGATACTTTTGGTTTTTGAGTTTTATTTATACATTATTCATGGTCTAGTTCCAGGAACAGCCAAGATCTTTGGTTAAGTATTTATTGAATTGGTGTCATTTATCTTGTCACACTAAGGGCAAGTCTACACTACAAAATTAAGACAATCTAAGTTAAATCAATGTACAACCACCACAGTAATTAAGTCGCTTTTGCATGTCCACACTATACGTCTTGTGTTGGCAGTGCATGTAGGGTGACCAGATGTCCTGATTTTTGGGTCTTTTTCTTATATAGGCTCCTATTCCCCACCCCCAACCCCTGTCCTGATTTTTATTTTTATTTTTTTCTCCCCACGCTTGCTGTCTGGTCACCCTAAGTGTGTGTCCTCACCAGGAGTGCTTGCACTGATTTAACTGTCAATGTGGGGCATTGTGGGACAATGTCTGAAAGGCAACAACAGTACATATAAGTAACAGTGTCTACAGTGATACTGCATCAGCTTAACTACATCAACCCAAGTGCTATGCCTCTTGTGTAGGTGGAGTTAAGTCAGTATGGTGCAGGGGTCCCCAAACTTGGTTCGCGGCTTGTTCAGGGTAAACCCCTGATGGGCCGCGAGATGCTTTGTTTACCTGAGCGCCTGCAGGTATGGCCGCTCACAGCTCTCAGTGACCATGGTTCACCATTTCCAGCCAATGGGAGCTGCAGGAGGCGGTGAGCTAGCCAGCGCCACTTCACACAGCTCCCATTGGCCGGGAACGGCAAACTGTGGCCACTGGGAGCTGCAAGCAGCCATACCTGCAGACGCTCAGGTAAACAAAGCATCTCGCGGCCTGTCAGGGGTTTACCCTGAACAAGCCGTGAACCAAGTTTGGAAACCTCTGGTGTAGTGGATGGGTTACATTGGTGAGAGCTACATTTTAGTGTAGACACAAGTTAGGTCAACATAAGGCAGCTTATATCAACCTAACTCTGTAGTGTAGATCAGGTCTAAGTGTTATGCTAATGTCACACTCCATGCTAAACAGGCCTTAGCTCAACTACTCACATCCTGCTATTGTATGATGAATAGAGTAATATCCTGGGGTTTGCACAGCAGTTTGAAAAATGAGAGACAGAAATGCTTTAGGTAAAGTTTCCCCAGGTCTGTTACACAACACCCTTCCTCACCACAAATCACAGAAAAACTGACATAGTATGAAGTTGAGTAATCTACAATATCAAGGTAAGAAAAAGGAGGCTTGACTCTGATATCCTGAGTTACACTAGTATAAATGAAAAAGTCAGACCCTCAACTTTATGCCCTTTGCACAGGTATAAACAATCATATCAGAGTAACATAGTAGAGAATCGGGACCTATGTATTTATTGAAATGGACTTTACTTGTTCAGACAACTTTCCTGGCTTCACTTGAATTTTATGCCCCAGGTAATGGCTTAGCAATTTCAGTTTCTTCAGTAGCTTCATCCTCAGCAGCAGACCCCCTCGAGCATGCTACATTGTGTGGGAGAGGCAGGTTGTCCCTGCTGTTCTCAGTTGGAGAGACAGCCTTATGCTGGGTATCTTGCTTCTCTCCTTCCTCTCCAAC
This sequence comes from Chelonoidis abingdonii, assembly GCF_003597395.2. Classification (NCBI taxonomy): domain Eukaryota; kingdom Metazoa; phylum Chordata; order Testudines; family Testudinidae; genus Chelonoidis; species Chelonoidis abingdonii. Next base: position 233,277,174 of record NC_133769.1, read on the forward strand.
GAGCAGAGAGAGGCATCCAAGGGAGGGATCCAAGTTGTCCAGGACCCAATGGCTATGTTTGAGATATGGGAGGCCAGAGGGGAGGAAGTAGCTGGATGGAAGGAAGAGAAGAGTGGGCCTTAAGCTACTGTACTCTTCACAGCTCACTACAGTATAGTGATTGTCATTAAAGTGACATTTGCCAACTGATACCAAACATCTATCATAGCTATTGACTGTTAGAATTATTGGGGGAAACTTCACATCTGTGAGAAACCACCATGTGATACTGTTAGCAAATACTGTATATCACAACTATAAACAGACCCAGGCACAATCTAGCAAAATTCCTCCACCTAATTAAAGGTCTGACCTGGATCCAAGTTCAAGGGTGTTTGGTTCTGGCCCATCTCTGCTTCTAATCCCTATTTCTAGAGGTGTTATAGTAGCTGATATAGGTAACTTTGAACCACCTTCTTACTATAACTGAAAGATACAGGTAACAAGTTTTCACAGTCAAGGATTTCAGTCTCTATGGTTGGCTAATTATGTTTCTCCATGGATAAAAAGAAACTATTTAATTTCAGTTTGAATACTTTACTTTATAAACATGAAAAACAAAAAAGCCTCCATGAGAGAGCTAGGCCAGTTTCTGCCTGCTCTGTGACATCAAGTCTCCTGCATCAAATATGAGCTGCTCTGCAGACAAACCCTTTAGAAACTGAAAGGTACAAAACATGGAAAACCAGTTGTAAGTTACATAAATGCATATACCATATCAACTGATCTGGAAACTGTGTCCAAATCTTCCGTGAAGATTTAATTTCACACCTCAATTGATGTAGAATCATCTCCCCTCTGTCTGTCTTCCTCAATACTGAATTTGTCATAAGTAGCACCTATGCATTAGTAGCGGGCATCCTCTTTGAAAATGCACACCATGTCAACTTTAAAGTGCACCTTTTTAGACATCTGAATAGTGGGTTAGATGTAATGATGCTGTGAAAAAGGGAGGCTTTTCTATAGCTGCTGTCTGATTTCACCATTCATTTTAATTATAGCTCATCTGATTTGTTACATTATGAAATATACTGAAACTATGGTGTCCTTGGTCAAAGAAACATTCAGTGAAGATAATTGTTGCCATATTTTATTACTAAAGTTATTGCAAGGTTATATAATAACTTGTATGAATTACCGGTAGTGCTGAATATTTTGCCTTGCTAGCAGTAATATAAGCCAAGTATTTTGCCCTGGACCTACAAGAGTTTTTACATAAAACATGACAGAACAGGACACCTTCTGATAGTTTGAAGAATGTTGAGCATCCACAGAAAGAAAAGCAGTTTAAAGGCAAACCAGTACTTTAACCTCAGTTGTGTTCAAAGTGAATAGTGGGAGAAGAGTATTAAGAGATTGGTATATTTATTAGGTTATAACTGCATTAATTAAAACATTTAACTGTGGTTCAGGTATATCTCTCTCTTTCCTATCTAAAGTGTATAACTTTAATATACTGTGACACTCTGCATATGGCTTTTATATTTATACACTGTGCTTTTCAATTTGACTTGTATAGTCATCTTTAAGGTGTTTTATGAAATATCTTTCCTACATACGTATTGGAAATGTATTTTAAAAAAAAAAGCTTTAAACAAATAGCCAGATAAATATACAGCTGGCCAGATAAATAGGTAAATGGAGTGGACTGTTCTCCAGTTCTGACAAACAATCTTGTATCACAATGTATTTAAAATAAAAAGTCTCTTCCTACTTTTTTTTTTTAAATGAACTCAGTACAACTTTTGTATTGTCAGCTAATATACATTTCCCTATATTACAAATACTTACTGATATTACCCACTGATTTTCTTTCCATGGACACCTTGTATGTATGTTTTTCAAATTGAGGGCAAAAGGTCCTATTCCATAAATCTGTCATGTTTGATGTAAATTGTAATAAGTTAAGGGCCTAACTGCCAGCAGTGAAATGTCAGCTAAGCAAATCTGCAGGATCAGGACTTTTATGTGCAAATAACATGTCTCTTTAAGGCGGTAATTTGACATACCTGCTTGACAAATTGTACACTTACTTTATAACTAGCTAACAATATATTAAAACTTTAATAGATAATTTGGTTATAATATATGCACATGAAGTGCTGAGATGGTCTAAGTTATTTTTCATTAATTGTATTAATTTTGAAATATATATCAGCATTTTCTAAATAAAAGCTATGAATAAATATTAAACATCTTGAAATTAATTCATTTCACTTAGTTTTCTGCATTTGAAAGAATACCAAGGCTTTTTATTGTTTTAGGCATATATTTAATATCCTCTGTAGAAAGTGAGAAGACTGAGATAAATAAATCCTAAATTAATACTTGTGGATTATCAGAATGTAAGATGTAGAGTCACTTAGTTTATGATTTTGTGTCAAATTAGTGGCCGTCATCAGTTGATACCATCTAAAAGTCTTGTAAGTTGTGTTTAATTGAATGTGTGAGCAGATAGAGCTTGGTGAAGTGCTTGTTGATAGTTGACTAGTTATTGATTATTAAACCATTTAAACTGTGTTGCAATGCAGTTCTTTTGGAAGGTGTAGATCAGGAGTCGGCAACCTCTGGCACATGGCTCGCCAAGGTAAGCCCCCTGGCGGGCCAGGCCAGGCCAGTTTGTTTACCTGCCGCATCTGCAGGTTCAGCTGATCGCGGCTCCCAGTGTCCGCAGTTTGCTGCTCCAAGCCAGTGGGGGCGGTGGGAAGCAGTGACCAGCACATCCCTTAGCCCACACCGCTTCCCACAGCCCCCATTGGCTTGGAGTGGTGAACCACGGCCAGTGGGAGCTGCGATCGGCTGAACCTGCAGATGCAGCAGGTAAACAAACTGGCCTGGCACGGCCCACCAGAGGGCTTTCCCTGGCAAGCCACAAGTCAGAGGTTGCCAAGCCCTGTTATAAAACAACAAGCTAAAGACAGTCATGGCCACTGCAGTTAATGATGTTGGGATCTTCTGCAAAGGTGATATGAATTCAATGAGAATGCAATAGCTATGATAGTTTAAGTGCTGAGAAATGTAGTGTCCTATTAATACTCTTCAGAAAGTTGAATTTATGAATTTCTAGTGCTATTTACATGCCAAGCAAAGTGAATAGTCCCACTGCAGAATGAAAATTTCCTATTCTCCAACAGAACCTTAACATTAGACTGGTGTGAACAATGAGGCAAAGATAGTTTGGGTGGAGAGTGGATACAGTCCACTATGATGTCCCATATGTGACCTGACCCCAGTATGCTTTTTGTGGGTTTTTTTCCCCCTTGCTTTGCATGTTTACTTTCACTAACTTCAGAATACTGTCTGAAGAATCTCTTGGCACACTTTTGAGGGGAACAGTGCTAAAAATCAACTTTGCTGGGTTGAATTGGGGTACTGCAGACACAAATTGATGGAATGGGCCTCTGGGAGCTATCCCAGAATGCTCCATTGTGACCACTCTAGACAGCACTTTGAACTCTGATGCACTAGCCAGGTACACAGGAAAAGCCTTGGGCACTTTTGAATTTCATTTCCTGTTTGGTCAGCGTGATGAACTCAGCAGCACAGGTGACCATGCAATCCCCCCCAGAATCTTAGAGTGTAGAATATTTTTACACTCCCCCATCATCTCTGTCCCTGAGGTTATCACAGATTAGGAGACAAAAAAAAAATGCACTCGCGATGACATGTTTTCTGAACTCATGCAATCCTCCTGCACTGATAGGGCACAGATTAATCCATGGAGGCATTCAGTAGCAGAGGCCAGGGAAGAATTAAGTGAGAGTGGAGGCAGGATGCAATGCTGAGGCTAATGAGGGAGCAAACAGACATGATGAAGCATCTGATGGTGCTGCAGGAAAGCCAACAAGAGCACAGACCCCTGCTGCATCCATTCTGTAACCGCCTACCCTCCTCCCCATGTTCCATAGCCTCCTCACCCAGATGCCCAAGAATGCAGTGGGGAGGCTCTGGGCACCCAGCCACTCCACTCCAGAGGATGGCCTAAGCAACAGAGGGCTGTCATTCAGACAGTTTGATTTTTAGTGTGACTACAATAAGCAATGTGGCCTTGTCTTTCCCTCCTCCTCCACCACTCTGGCTACTTTGTCTTCTTTTTTAATTAAGAAAGAATACATGGTTTCAAAACAATAGTTACCTTATTTCGAAGGTGGGGAGGGTGGTTGGCTTACAGGGAATTTAAAATCAACAAAGCGGGTGGGTTTGCCTCAAGGAGAGAAGCACACAACTGTCACACCGAAGCCTGGCCAGTCATGAAACTGGTTTTCAAAGGCTCTCTGATGCGCAGTGCACCTTGTTGTGCTCTTCTAACTGCTCTGGTGTCTGGCTGTTCAAAATTGGACTCCAGATGATCTTCCTCAACCTCCCACCCCACCATAAACATCTCCCCCTTACTGTCACAGATATTATGGGCACACAGCAAGCAGCAATAACAATGGGAATGTTGGTTGCACTGAGGTCTGACCAACAGCACCAGTGTGCTTTTAAATATCCAAAGGCACATTCTACCACCATTCTGCACTTGCTCAGCTTATAGTTGAACTGCTTGTTACTACTGTCTAGGCTTCTGGAACAGATCCCCTGAACTCATTGCTGGGGAGCGGGAGAGCAGAGTTGCAGGGGAAGTGATGGAGCCATACACCATGCCCTGGAAGTTGCTAGGAGCCAGGCAGTGAAGATGTTCTCAGAACCCCTGGCCAAGCTATATGTCTGATGGGGATGGTTACCAGTCCTACTGCACCAGCAGCACCCAGGAGGATCCCCCGAGCTCATCGCAGGAGCGCAGAATTGCAGCAGAAGTGGTGGATTACGACAGCAGTCCTACTGCACCATCTGCTGCGAAGGCAAGGAGCTGCTTCTGTGTAGCAATTCCAGCTGCTGAAGGTGCTTCTGTATCAAATGCTTGCAGGTCCGGGTAGGGCAAGGTACCTTGGCCAAGGCAAAAGAGCAAGAGCCCTAGAGCGGTTACATGCATCAAACACAAAACAGATGTGTTATAACAGATCTAATAAAATCGGTTTAGCGCATCCACAGTGGGATCACGAAATTGATTGTTTGCGTCCATGGTCCAAAGCTACCATCGATTTCAGGAGCGGTGCACTGTGGGTAGCTGTTCCTCAGCTATCCCATAGTTCCCACTTCC
>NC_133769.1:233283011-233285398 GCF_003597395.2 Chelonoidis abingdonii
TTGCGGACCAGAGCGGTCAGTGGTGCACTGTGGGATACCTCTAGGAGGCCAATAATGTCGATTTCCGTCCACACGAACCCTAATCCGAGTTATCACTTTTGCATTTAGCGCTACTCCTCTCGTCTGGGAGGAGTTCCGAAATCGATTTAAGGAGCCGTTTAACTCGATATTAATGACGACGTTAAATCGGTATATCGGCCATTAAACCGATTTAAAGTCGCAGTGTAGACCTGGCCACAGAAGTGCTATGGGGTGTTACAGTGCTGACCGGACTGGAATGTACAGCTGCAAGACTTCTTCACCAGCAACAAAGGACAGGAATATGACGTACCTAAAATCTAAAAAGGCCTGCACATTTCCCAGAGTCACTATCCTTGACAACAGAACATCAATGATTGCATTGACTACTTGGATCACAGCAGCCCCTCACAGTAGACTTGCCCACAACAACAGCGAGGACAGGGAGCTGACCGGGCTCCATGCTTGCCATGGTATGGCATCTGCACAGGAAACCCAAGAAAAAAGGCACAAAACAATTTTCTGCCATTGCTTTCACGGAGGGAGGGGCGACTGACCACATGTACCCAAAACCACCCGTGACAATGTTTTTGCCTCATCAGGCATTGGGAGTTTAACCCAGAATTCCAATGGGTGGCAGAGACTGTGGGAACTGTGGGATAGCTACTGTGGCAAACCCAGGACAAATAGCTACCAAGGGAGGGGTAGCAATTAGTCCCAGAGGGGTTAAAAGGCCTCTCCTTATCCATTGAGGGAAGATAGCCATGGAGAAATAAGATTCAGCTGGGACAGGGGTTAGCAGGGAACTAAGTAGGTTCAGCTGGCCCCAATTGCTGGAGACCTTTTTAAACCCTCCCTGGCAGGGAAGGTGGGGGGAGTGAGAGAAGCTGCTAGTGAGAAGGTGCAACAAGACTCTGAATTCCTCTAGCAAGGAAGACTGCACTCTGTCCCCAGAAGGGGAGAAAAACAGAGCAAGGGACTGACTGAGAAAAGGATCAGCTAGACCGGGAAGGACTTTGCTTTGCCCAAGCCTTTGTCTCCAAGGCAAAAAGGGACTGAGCCAGCTGAGGAGAAGCAGATACTTTGCCACACTACCAACAGTGCACCACTCTGTAAGTCGATGCTAGCCACGGTAGTGAGAACACACTCTGCCGATTTAATGCGCTTAGTGAGGACATATGCAATTGACTGTATAAAAATTGATTTCTAAAAGTCAACTTCTATAAAAATTGACCTAATTTTGTAGACATACCCTTAGTCAGAATGCTTTCAACTTTATTCCTGTCTTACTAGGGGCAGCATCATGAAGACTTGAGAGAAATGATGACCATCTTAGCCAAGGAAGCCCGGTTTCATTCATATTCAAAGTAATATGAGATTTTGAAAGGCCAAAAAACTAACAAGATTGTTGCAATAGTTCAGGAAAAGCTTTTTAAAAAAACCTGGTACCATGAGACTCATGAATCATAAATATGCATGACTCGAAGGGACCTCAATAGGTCACCTAGTCCAGTCCCCTGCATTGAAGCAGGACTAAGTGTTTGTTTGTTTAACCCAGGGGTAGGCAACCTTTCAGAAGTGGTGTGCCGAGTCTTCATTTTAAGGTTTCACATGCCGGTAATACATTTTAATGTTTTAGGTCAGTCTCTGTATGTCTATATATTATACAACTAAACTATTGTAAAATAAACAAGGTTTTCAAAATGTTTAAGCAGCTTCATTTAAAATTAAAATAAATGTTGATCTTATACCACTGCCTCACTCAGCCCGCTGCGAGTCTGGGGTTCTGTTCACTTAGGCTGGCAGCGGGCTGAGCGGGGCCTGCAGCCGGGACCCCAGCTGGCAAGGGTCCGGCAGCCAGAACCCCAGACCCGCAGTGGGCTGTGTGGGGCCAGCGGCCGGGACCCCAGACTGGCAGTGGGCTGAGCGGCTCAGGGGTTCCATCCGTGGGTTTCTGACAGCTGGGATCCTGGCTGCCAGACCTGGTCAGCCCACTGCTGGTCTGGGGTCCCGGATCTGCCCACATAGAGTTGGTACCTACCTTCTCCTTGGTTCTGACCTATTCTCTTCCCCTCTCTCTGCATTGAGCTGAGGGTGGGGATGTACTGAGCACAGGGCTGAGGGTGAAAGAGCAGTCTGGGGGTTGGGGTGCAGGGTCTGGCCAGGAGCTAGTATGAGGGAGGGGGCTCAGGGTTGGAGCAGGAGGTTTGGGTGTGGAGCGCTTACCTGGGCAGCTCCCATTTGGTGAAAGAGGTGCAGGTGGGAATGTGGGGGGTGGGTGCAGGAGCTCCCATTTTGTGTTCAAGGTGAGGGTGGGGGTGGGGATGTGGGGCATGGGGGGTGCAGGGGTCAGGGCAGGGGGCTGGGGG
>NC_133769.1:233285423-233359424 GCF_003597395.2 Chelonoidis abingdonii
CATAAGATGTGACTCCACTGTAATGTAAAAAAAAATTTTGGCGCCCCCCAAATCTTGGTGCCCTAGGTGGCTGCCTAGTTTTCCTAGTGGTACTCTGGCCCTGACAGTATCCCCAGCTCAGGTGATGTGACAGCCAGTGGTGGATTTAGCGTTAGTGGGGCCCCCTCGGTCCTGTGCTCAGTTTCATTTTTGGGGCTTCTCCTTGGGATCCAGCCAAGAAAAAGAACATTCTCTCTTATCTCCCCCTGCCTCTGTTTTTCATTCTTTTTTTTCTTCATCTTCCTCCTGTAAGTAATAGCAAGTAAATGAAAATAAAGTGAAATACCTTGATTGTTCCTGTAGTCTAACTTATTTTTCCACAGACCACTTGAAAATCATGGAGAGGCTTGACAGACCACTTAATGATCTTTCCAAATACTGTAAAAAAATGTTGGGGTGCTGGGTCTGGCCAGGAGCTAGGGTGAGGGAGGGGGCTCAGGGTTGGGGCAGGAGGTTGAGGTGTGGAGCACTTATCTAGGGCAGCTCCTGTTTGGTTCTCAAGATGGGGGTGGGGATGTGGGGGGGGTGCAAGAGTCAGGGCTGGGGTCATGGCAGGGGGGGAAGGAGTCAAGCAGAGGGCTGGGTGTGTGTGAGGGGGGGTCCAAGGCTCAGGACAGAGGTCGGGGGGTGCGGGGTGTAGGGCATGGGCCTGGGGGGTGTGCGGGGCTGCAGGGCTCAGGGCAGAGGGTTTGGTGAGGGCAGGGGGCACGGGCCTGGGGGGTGTGCAGGGCTCAGGGCAGAGGGCTGGGAGTGTGGGCTGGGGTCATGGGGTGCTCACAGCAGGGGGCTGGAGGGGATATGCCCCCATTCCATCCCCTGCTTCTTCTCTGCCTCTGCCAGGAACAGTGAGTATGCTGACTCCACTCCTCCCCAACCTCCTCCTTTGCAAGGGCCATCAGCTGATCGGCTGGCAAAGATGGGCGGGAGGGAGAGGAGGAACCCAGCACACTGTGGGAAGAGGCAGGGGAGCCAGCAGGACAAAGCTTCCGTCCCCATGCGTAGGGGGGCGGAGAAGAATAGGCTGGGCCAGGCAGGATTTTTAATGGCAGCAGCGTGCTGTCTTTGGCATGCGTGCCATAGGTTGCTGACCCCTGATCTAACCTGTTCTTAAAAACCTCCAGTAATAGAGATTCATGGTAATATAGCAGGAGTTGATAACTCTGTAGAGGTTAAAAACCCACTAAAAAGAATTTTGATAAGGTTTATTTTCCAATGCCTGTGACTCAAATTAACAGATTTAACTGTAAAACCTCAATTATTTCTATATAACAAAGATTTTGCACTCTTAACTAGGGAGCTATTATGGTTTCTTCATAATCTTGTAAAATGCATGTGTACAGGAATTATTTGTCAACCATATTACAAAATGTTGTGCAAGAATGGATTTATGTTTGCAGAAAAGTTGTATAACTATCCACTTACAGTGCACTGCATCCACCACCATCATATCTGAACACCTTCCAAGTTCTTAAAATAGAAATAATCATCTCTCTCTCTCTCTCTCTCTCTCTCTCTCTCTCTTCCTTCCTAACTTAGAGGGGTTCATTATTCTTTCATGTTCATTTCTAGGTTTGTATACATCATGTGTGTACAATGCCTAGCTCAAGTGGATCAGACCTCTGCTGAGGGGTGCCTCTGGGCACTAGAAGAATACAAATAACAACAAGATACATATGTTTGCTTGTTTATGCTTGTGTGTGCATGTGAAGAAGTTGAGGGAAAGCCAGGTGTGAAAGTAAAATATAGCTCTTAATGGTACGGGTCCCACTCTGCCCTCACCCCCTGAAGGGGAGGGGCCTCAGATGAAAGGGGTGGAAGTAAGTTACATTTCTTACCCCTACAGTCCAAACACAAGCAAGCCACCTCCCCCACATACTTCATGGATCCCTCCCATTGCATGACATAGATAGAGAAAATAAAGCTGCTATTACTACTACCAGTACTCTCTGTAATAAAACTTTACTATTGGAATAAGCCTGAAAAAGTGAAAACTCACTGTCACATTTTTCTCTGTGTCTTCCCTCCTCCTCCTCCAGCCAGGCTGCCTGACGCTGCTACTTCCCATTCCCCCGACCTCCCCTGGGCCCCCAGCAGGGGCTGCAGCGGCTCCCCTCTAGCTTGTAGCAGGGAGCAGGGGGACTGGCTGAGGGAGAAGCCTCCCCAAGTAGCCTGCTGCCTGCACAAGAACTGTTTACATTTAGCTGTTCACTGGGGATTAGGGACTATTTCTGGTATCCTTGTTAATTTCACTCACAGTTGTTGGGGGAGGGGAGACCAAAGCAGGGACAGTTCTTTTCTGCCCCCTAGATGAGGTGAACAACCTTGTTAATTTCATTTATGGATGCTAGAAATAGCCCCTAATCCCAAGGTTCAGATCACAGCTAAATTTAAACTGTTCTTTTGTAGGCAGCAGGTTACCTGGGGTGGCTCTCCCTCAGCCAGTCCCCCTGCTCTCTGCTATAAGCTAGAGGCAAGCCACTGCAGCCCCTGCTGAGTGGGAGGGTCGGGGGAAACGCGGAGTCTAGCCATGTCAGGCAGCCCGGCTGGAGGAGGAGCGGGAGAGAAACAACAAACAAATGTGAGTGAGTTTTCCCTTTCCAAGCTTTTATTAGCTTTGAGTTTGAACTTTTTGTTATGCAGCCAAAAGAGGTGAAAGTAAGCCAGTACAGAATGCTCCACTTATTTGCCGGTACACTACTGTTGCCGACACAGAGGGTGCCCGAGGCAAGCAACAGTGGTTCGTTGCCCAGAGTGCGAAGCGCCAATGAACACACACCAGCGTGGAGAAGCAAGCAAAGTTTATTTGAGATCTCAAAGCGGTTCAAGAAGACCAACGCCTCAAATCATGCACCCCTACACAAGCGGCTTTTCCCTTTTTACAAGTTTTTTTCTCTTTTTTCCCCCTCTCCTCCTCCTCCTTCCTCCCCCTGTAGCAGATATGTAAGCGCAGGTGCATTAAGTAATCTTGGCCGCGGCAGCTCGTTAGTAAGTTTTCCTTCTGCAGGTTATCTTGTCCTTCTGCTAAAGGTGCACAGGCCTTATCACTACTGCTTTAGACCGTGTGCTGCAACTGATTGCTGTGCTGCAACTGATAACTTACTTTTACACATTTAATTTCACAGCTGCTAGCTTTCTAGATCAAGTAGAGTTCAACATGGAGGAGCTTTGGTTCACTGAGGCCTAGATTTATGCCTAGTGACACCAACACTACTGCACCTTTTTTTTTTTTTTTTAAACCAGTACTCCGTACCAGCTTACTTTCACCTCTGGGGAAAGCTAAACTGCTTTCAGAACTATTTGCAACACACATTGATTTTGAGCATACTAAAAATGCTTATTCTATTTGACAGAGTTATCTTTACTCATGAGGACTGGTTGTCTCACTACTCTGCTCTGCCCTCAAATTAGGCCCACACACCACCTGGTGCAATAAACCCACCAAGAAATGTGCTGACAGTGAGATTATGGTTTTCGCATTATACTGTTCAGTTAATTAATAGCAATGAGTCTTTTTATCTTCTTTGGAATTTTTCTGCAAATGCTGAAAACAAACATTTAGGGTTTTATTTTTTAACTCAACAGGCAAAGGCTTTAGCTGTGGATTACAGCATACCAAATAGGAAAGATCATTTAAATTAGCAGAAAACGGACCATGCAACAATGTCTAATTAATGCTTTGGGAACTAATGTCATTACCATTTAACATCAAGTACTTGTGAAGGAATAAAAAGTTCTCTTACACTCCCTCATACTCCTGTGTCTTTTGCTTTCCTTATAGTGTACTCTGTGCTGGCCAGATTCCTCCCTAGTGTAACTGAAGTAAGTGATTGTCTTCCATTGACAACTTCTATGGAATTGCACCATGGATGAACTTGGCCCAAACAATCTGCTTTGACTAGCTTTCATTCTCCAGGGATAAAAGAAGCAGCATTTAAAAAGCTTGTTAATTCAGTTTAACTGGCTGTAAATGGTTATTTGAAGGTGTGACCATGGGATGTAACCAGACCATGCTTGATACATTTTTAATAAGCTCTCCTTATTTATCCTCTTGCGTAAGTTTAAGCTTTACTTTTATCTGAATTTAGATGTATCAGTGTGAAGTTAGAAGTTGCTCTTGCATCTTGATTAAAAGCAGATCAGGAACTGCTTTGATCATGATGCTAAGCCAGTATTTGTTAAACCAAACCCACTTTGGTAAAATGACTAGTTGAGGATGTTGTCTGATCTACAAGCAGTGAGTGGTGTTCTACACTATGAGTAAAAGCCTGGTTGATGGGAGCTTTGCCATTGACTTCAGTGAGGCCAGGATTTCACCATGTGTCTTTACCGTAAATTTTCTTACTAAATTCAGTAATATTTACATTAATATCCAACAATTATTGTTTTACTGTCTCGTCAGCCTTCTGTCATTGTGCCAGGGAGATATGAATGTTCCAATTTTAAGTGAAATTAATGATTTCCTGTGAATAATTTGTCTAACTATAGTCTCATGCAAATGTGGGGGCTGCAGTCATACAACTTCCATAAACTGTTCAGCTAAAGCCCCAAACAGATTAGTATTCATCAGTCCTATTCCCTACTTTTGAGCCAAATCCTGAAGTCCTTTCTCAGGCCAAACTCCCATTGTCTTCAGTGAGAGTAAGGGCTACAGCCCAGATTTTGAAAGGCACTTAGGCACTGCTGTGCTCAGTGTTACAATCTCTAACTGATTTAGGAGCCTAAATCTTATTTTCAAAAGGGATTTAGAAGCCAAAATCCCATCAACTGAATAGGATTTGGGCTCCTAAGTCAGTTAGGCCTTGCAACACTGAGTGCAGCAATGCTTAAATACCTTTTAAAAATCTGAGCCTGAGGACCTCATGCAAAGCCTATTGTATCTTTGTAAGACCACCATTGCTTTAATAATGGACTTTGAATCAGATGTAGCTAATGATTGCAGGACTTTGCCTTAAGTGCAGAAAACCAATTGCTTGTTTTCATTTAAGTCATGAAAAGAAGATCTTCATTAAATTATACATGTCCTTGAGTTCAGTCTGATGGTGAAGTTTTGAGGTGCTTAAACCAGTTCTGTTTAAATAAAACCAGAAACCAAACTTTACTCAATACTCACACCTGAACAAAACTTTTTTAGAGGCTTGATTAAATATTTTTAAATTTCTGGATTTACAGGTTTGTGCTGGGAGTAAGCAGGAACATCTAGCTAAAATGAGAAGCAATAATTCCAATCTGGTCAGAAGCAGTACAAGTGAGTCGCATCATATGCGCATTTAACTTACGTGAATTCAACTATATGCACTCGCCAAAAACCAACAACAACAAGATACCTGTAAATAGTGCGGGTGATTCCACCCACCATTCTACTCAATGAGCATATGCCCCAGAGTGAGCATGGGATGGGAGACGTGAATCTGCTGTTCCCTCAGTCAGTCTCAGTTCCCGCATGCCTCTCATAGTGTGAGCATCTCGCTGTGCTGTGATTCTAGTGTTTAAAGATATGTATTTTTTGTACAACATGGCCCCTAAACCAAGCCAACTACTTCATCTGGTGCTAAACCAAAGAAACAGCGATCTGTTCCGATGCTGGAGGAAAAATTGGCTGTGTTGGATTTATTGAGAGACGGGTTGTCGGTCTCCAACGTGGTGCGTAAATATGGCTGTAATGAATCTAGCATCCATGCCATCAAGATTCAAGAGAGAAATTCGTCAAGCCGTGACATCAAGTGCTCCAATAACTGCAAAGGTGATGAGCCAGGTGTGTGATAAGACTTTAGTGAAGACCTGAAAAGGCATTAAACTTATGACTGGAAGACATGAACCACAAACATGAGCCTATTGATGGCAACACACTGCGAGAAAAGGCTCTTAGCCTCTACGCGCTGTTCAAACCTCCTGCCGAAGAGGGACAGCCTTCTGATTAAAAGGAATTCAAAGCCAGCCAAGGTTGGCTTAATTTTAGGAACCACTTCAACCTCAAAAACATGCAGACTACTGGTGAAGCTGCATCTGCCAATAAAGAGGGAGCAAAAGCCTACCCCGAACAATTTAAAGAAAATCATAGAAGAAAAGGGCTATCTTTCAGAACAAGTTTTTAATGGGCTCTTCTGGAAAAAAAATGTCCACCCACACTTACATTTCAAAATCAGAAAGACAAGCCCCTGGCTTCAAAGCAGCTAAAGACCATGTGACTGTGTTATTTGTTTTGTTGCAAAGCGGCTGGGCATTTAATAAAGCCGGGCTTGTGCTACAGGGCTGCAACTCCCCGTTTCCTAAAAGGCAAGAACAGAAGTCTCCTGCCTGTGTTCTGGCAATGAAATAAAAAGGCTTGGGTGACAGCAGCATTATTTCTGGATTGGTTCCAGAAGTGTTTCATTCCAGAAGTCAAGCAGTACCTTGAAGAGAAAAGACTTGACTTTAAAATGTTGCTGATTAGAGACAATGCTCCTGGCCATCCTGCAGCACTCCAGTTGGCACATAACGACTTTGAAGTCGTCTTTCTCCCTCCCCCCCAATACCTCCTCCAACATCTCAACCAAGGCATGATTCACTGTTTCAAGGCCACATACACGAGGCTTGCATTCTCATGGACACGTAGTGCTATGGATGCTGATCCTAATCTTAACGTGATGGAGTGTTGGAAGTCCTTCAACATTGCTGATTGCATCACTTGCATTAAACAGGCAATGGATGCAATCAAGCCTGGAACAGTCAATGCATGTTGGTGAAACCTATGGAAAGAATCTGTGAATGATTTTAAGAGTTTCCCGACCATTAACAAAGAAGTGAAACACATTGTTCAGGTGGCCAGGCAAGTGGGTGGTGATGGCTTCGTTGACATCCTTGAGGAAGAAATTGAAGAATTAATTGAGAGCCATAGAGAAACATTGACTAACAGAGTTAGAGGAACTGATAAAATCGTCTACAGAAGACAGTGATGATAAACAGGAAGAGCCAGCAAGTTGGAATCTTCATAGATTTGCTGAAATGTTCCAAACAGCAAAATACTTGAATGATTTAATTTCTGAATACAATCACTCTATGGAACGAAGCCTCAATCACACATAGTCCGTAATACTATCTGAGACCATATCAGATGTTTGAGCAGCCCAAGAGACAACAGCGACAGTTGCCAATCACCATGTTTTTCAAGGAAAAACAACTAGCAGCAGATGACCCTACGCAATCAACTTCGAGCTGAACCAGAGCCAACCACTTCATCTACAACACCCTCTCCATCACCTCCATCTCCTGGATTGACATCAAGCCCTGACAACCCCCCTATAATTAATACACTACTGTAAAATTATATACTGTATACAATAATGTACACAACCCTGTACAGTATACTGTACTTTATGGGTGATTTAAGGGATTTTCAAGAGTAATTTTGACTATACATGATTTTTGCCTTACAAACCTAATCCCCTGTGTAAGATGCTGTTTCTATGCCAAGGATATTTAGAGACAAAGTGGATATATTGGAGCATATATAAAAAAGCTTCTTCATAGAGAAGAGCTCTGTGTAGCTCAAAAGCTTGTCTCTTTCACCAACAGAAGTTGGTCCAATAAAAAATATTGCCTCACTCTCCTCTTCTCTCTAATATCCTGGGACCAACATGGCTACAACAACACTGCAAACAAGAGATTTAGATTAATTCAAATTCACTTCCACATTTATTTCCAAACCCTTTGAGGTTTGCTCAACACTAATATAGATCCATTCTACTTACATTAACACTGGCTATTGTTACTTTATCTAAATTTAGCCTGTGCCTCAACATTCAGCCCTAGCTATCTTTAAATTCAGTCTTGTGCCAGATCCTGAAGTCCATGCTGTTTATATCCAGTCCTTACTCAGGAGAGAAAAATGAAGTGAAGGCCTCAGGCTTTCAGTGCAAGATGTGGCATCATGTCTCCCAGATCCATGAAGGGAGAGGGCAGTTTGCATGTGGACTTTGCCCCTCCTGCATGGAAGCAGGAGTCTGCCACCTCTAGAATACCAACTTCCTGGGCCCTGCAAAGGGCGTTCTGTGGCTCTGAAGTTGGCATAGGAATAAAGAGCAGAACAAGGGCAAAGCTGGTGTGACACATTGTCCCTTCTCCAGCCTTCATAGGAGCTTTCCTGAGAAGAAATACCACTCTGTATTTTTTTTTTCTGCAACCCCACCTCTTCACTGACCCCAATTGTGGCTTGCTACTGTGCTGCTGTTCACAAACCAGCCACACAATGACCTAAAGCAAGTATTCTGATGAAAACTGTGGACATAAACACAATAGATGCGTTGTAAAGTTACAAATGAGTTCAATCAGTAACCCGCAAACAAAACAAAACAGTCCATTGACACTCAAAATAGGCAAAGTAATTGAAATTCATAAACACAAATATTTCACTCCCCCTGAAATAAACACATTTATGTCTATACATTTCAATTGCTTTGCCTATTGGTTTTCTGGCATATCTACAGATTGCTTTATATTTGGCCTCTATGTATATGGCCATGGTTCATTACGACAGCTCTGACAAATCCAACAGAATGACTTGCCAAATGATGTTGGTGGACACATACAATGCTTGGGGTGAAGAATAAAATGTTGATACTGGCCTATAAATTGGAGTCTTGCTTTCAGGGTTATACATTTTTATCAGGAAGATAATTCCAGCATTTACTTATCTCAAAAGGGATTAGTTTAAACTGAAAAATGAAAACAATCTGTAGCTGGATTGAACTCTGATTTAGCTGGCTATTTTATCCTGCTTCAAGATTTGTAGTGGAAGCCTGAGAACTTTTTATTTTTTCTTTCTCACAGATGCTACTGTATATCTGGATTAAGAACACGGCATAATAGCACAAGAAACATCTTCTGAGAATCAGGTGTATAATTATTTCAACCTTTCCTCTTGTAAGCTTTATACAGGGGGAAAATGCCATAATCTTCCCTTTCTAAAAGGAACCCTGAATGTGTTTAAAAGGGGATAGAATTGCATATAAATCCTGCAGTCCTATTGCTTTCCCAGTGTCTAGGAAAGATAAAACCCTGGATGAAATTTAGACTAAAGTCAAGCCAAACGAGACAAAGATCTTGCTAATGGGTGAATGAAATAATTTTTGTAGATAGACAGAGCCTCTGACTGATCCCTTTATGGAGCGGTCATGTCATCTTGTCCCTGTGATTTTCCATCTATGTCTTTTACTTTTTTTAAATCCATTGATGCTGCTGGATTCTCAACTGACATCAATGGTCCATATAATGCCTTTTACCATATTGGCTGGCCTGGAGGTTTTGTCTCTTGAAGTCTGCTCTTGACTTTACAGTTGTGTGTGCCTTTGAGTTCAAAATCTCACCAATGGAGTGTGCCCTACATATGGCTCTCCTTGAAGACCACAGATGTGTCAGCTAGTGTATATCTGCCTACTTTTTAATTGGGACAGAGCAACATGAACACATGAATCACGTGCTCTGTTCTGTCTCTGAGTTTGCTTCTGGTTGCAAGGTGTCAGTGATTATCTCAAAAAGAAACACCTTATTGTCTGGGACATGATTGTCTCTGAATGCTTTTCTCTGTAAAACCAGTTGTAGCAGTTGGATTAATCAGCATGGTCTTGTCTGTCTCGGGATATGTAAATTTATTATTTGGCATCTACAGCACTGGGTAGGAACCTTTATGAATTTTAATGAAGAAAGAAAAGCTACACAATAGTGTAGGACAATAGTATAAATGCAAGAAAGCATGGAGACATCACTGAGGCAACCAATGAAGGAAGGCTT
The DNA here is from genome assembly GCF_003597395.2 of Chelonoidis abingdonii. Lineage (NCBI taxonomy): Eukaryota > Metazoa > Chordata > Testudines > Testudinidae > Chelonoidis > Chelonoidis abingdonii. Next base: position 233,295,228 of record NC_133769.1, read on the forward strand.
CCCAGTGCATGGTCTACTGCTCAGGTATGTGCATCCAGTATTAGAGTCCATTATTATTTATTTCATATCGCCTTGAGAATCGTGTGGTCCTGCTATGGTAAGTACCGTACAAGCACATTGTGGGGGACAGCCCCTGTTCTGAAGAGTTTCTAATCTAATTAAAGGCAAGACACAACTAGTGGCTGTAAGAAACAATAGGAAGGGCAGGGGGGGAGGAATATGGGGGGGGGGAACTAATAAAATCACAAAGTTACAGAGGCTAACAATTTGCATAACTTGATGCTTCCCATTCAAACAGTATCTTTACACTTGCAGTTGGCATGCTAAAAATAGAGATGTAGCCTCAGGAAGAGGGACTAGCCAACCCGAATACAGCCCCACGCCAGACCTTAAGTGGTATAAGTTGTCACACAGTTTAAGTCTTTGCCTATTTCCAGGTTTGCTTTTTAAAGAGATGCAGCAATACACACCTGCATGACTAAGGGCATGATTAAGCCTTAAGAGTGGCATTTGCAAAACAGCCTACTGGATCTGGATGCCCAATTCCTGTTAATTTCAGAGTACTCTTGTGTCCAAAACCCTTAGGCAGCTTAGCCCAGCCCAAATGTAAAAGTTAAATGGCTAAAGACAGAAAATTCTCTTAGGGAAGTCAGTCCCATCCCTAATATGCCCTGCTATGCCAAAGTGCTAATGCTTATGTTATGTTACTGCATATTCTTTATTATTCCAGGTCAAACTGTCTGACAAGCCCTACAACACTAGGATGCAATTTAAATGCTATATTTTAGCATTAACTCTGATTTATTTTTGTAGATTTTAGCTCATTAATGCAGATATTTAACATCTGTGTATGATTTACATGCCTTTGAATTTCTGTTTTTAGTAATATTTCAAGAACTGAACGGAAAGTTAAAAGAAATCTCCCATTGAGGCTGGGCCCAAAGAATCATGGGACCTTAAAAAAAGGCCAAATTCAGGGCTGGAGTAACTCACATGGAATTTGGTCCAACATGCTCAAATAGGGCCAGATCTTGAAATGATTTACTCATTTTAAATAGTAGTCTACTTCACTTGTAGTCCCACTGAAATTATTAGCACTACTCATGGAGTAAGACGGTATCAGAATCTGGTCCATATTCTTTGCCTTTACAGTCTACAGTTTTCCTGCAATTGCCTCACCTATCCACTACCGCCTTCATGTATTTAGAACTCTTGACATTTTTAATGAGGGTTCTAAATAAAAAATAACTGAAGCTTTTTTGTCATTGAAATAACTCAGTTGTTTTGTATTCAAGGAAAAAAATAAGAAATGTGACTGGATCACATTATCAGCCATAATTCCTAATTATAAAAACTAGATACAATTCCTAGGAATGCCAAAAATGACAACATTCAAAGAGCTAGATTAAGACAAACTAAAAAGCTGACAAACCCAAGCGGGTAAAGAAATTCAAAGACAAGCATTAAACTGCATCATTATCGTATTTGATTATGCATACATACTGCATAAAGTACAGAAAACTCTGATCTATATCATAGACTGTTGTGCCAGATGTCCCAGTGCTGAACCTTCAGGAATGGGAATTTGAGAATTGAGTTTCTAGCTCTGAAAATTCAGACGACACAGGGGTTCTGTTTTCCAAGAAATCATACAGAACACAACATTTTATTGAGTATTAGCTGCACATGTCATTTTTAGTTGGCAGATGATTTATCTATTCAAAACTATTTTAGATTCACAACTATTACTGTTCCAAAGAACTGATGCATTTGTACTTACAATACTGCCACCTATAGATGTAGATGGTGTATTACAACCAGAGCATTGAGACTTCTTCTAAAAAACACTTTACACTTTTTAATCACCTTTAAGCTCTGTGTAATTCACTCCCATGCCCCAATCAGTAAATGAGGAAGAGACCTTCAGCACAGGGATGCTGTGAAGCTTACTAAATTAATGTTTTGTAAATCACATCCATGTACTTGAGTGGCAGACACTGTAGAAATGTAAGGTAATATGTTATTACTGCTAAAATTTGCCAAAATGAGGCAGCAGTCTTTTCATTAGGTTACATTATAACTGGAACTAAATAGGATTCACAATGTCACTTTGACTTTTCAGTGGGAGCTAGATGCCTAATTCACTTAAGCACTTGAAGATCTGACCCTTGGAGCCCAAGTCCTATTTTCAGAAGTGACTTAGGACCTTAGGATCCTCAAGAGGTATTTAGACAACTAACTTCCTTTGATTTAGATCTGGGCCCTAAGCATCATTGAAAGTCATTGGTAACTAAGTTTGTTAAAAGGAGCAGGGCAGTTTTAGTGAGGGATCTGAGTACTTGTAATGATCAGGCTGAGTTTATATCTCACTTCTTTTAAAGCATAATGCAAAACACATTTTCCTTCAACAAAGATGAAATGGGCAGTGTCACTTTTCCTTCTTCTACATATTTTCTTCCAAGAATGCTCTGTAGAAAAATCTAAGGAGGAGCTGTGATGGTGGTTCATACTCAGTCAGCAATTATATTCTTTTAGTTCTTCTGTACTACAGTGATAGGCACACTAAGAATAGACAATTGTTTTGCTATTTTTTCAGACTACTTTGCTGCTGTCTGAGAGGAAGGATATTAAAATGAAATCCAAATGCTATGTTCCAGTGCTGCGGTTTGATATGGAACTTGGACAAAATCTTGGAAAGGCTGATGAAGGATGCAAACAGTAAAGAATTCAATGATGGCAGCTTCATTAATGCCAATCAATATGGTTTTATGGAAAGTAGGTCTTGTCAAATAAACTTGATATTTTGAGTTTAGAAATTTGGTTAATGTTATACTTAGACTTCTATAAGGCTTAGTACCAAATGACATTTTGATTAAAAAATTAGCACTGTACAAAATCAATATAGCACATATTAAATGGCTAACTTATGGAATTCAAAGTAAATATAAATGGAGACTCATTATCTCCGTGTTTCCAGTTGGGTCTCATGGGGATCTGTTTTTGGCCTAACGCTACTCAATATCTTTATCAATGACCTGGAAGAAAACATAAAATCGATCTAGTAAAGTTTGCAGATAACACAAAAATTGGTGGAGTGGTAAATAATGATAAGGACATGTCAATTCCACACATTGATCAGGGTTACACGGTAAGCCTGGGACTCTCTTGAACAACATGTATTTCAATCAAGCAAAATGCAGTGGCATACACCTAGGAACCAAGAATCCAGGATTGGGTATTGTATTTTGTAAGGCAGTGATTCAGAAAACAGAATGATTCAAGATCTGAGAAACATTCTTTATAATGAAAGACTAAATAGGATCAGTCTGTTTAGTTTATTCAAAAGAAGATTAAGAGGCGACATGATCACAATCTATATGGGAAGATTTCTGATAGTAGAGGGGCTCTTTAATTAGCTGACAAAGGCATAACAAGATCCAATGGCTGGAAGCTAAAGCAAGGGGAGTTAAAAATAAATAGACTAGAAATAAAGTGTAATTTTTTTTAACAGTGAGGGTAAGTAACCAACTTTCTTAGGGATGTTGTAGATTCTCTATCACAGAAAGGCCTTAAATTTGATGTCTTTCTAAAGGATATGCTTTAGCTCTATCAGAAGTTATGAGATTGATGCAGAAATTTCTTGGTGAAAGTCTATGACCTCGGGTAGTCCATTGTGGGAGAGTGGCTCCTTTCCCTCTGGGTCTGTGAGCAGCCAATCTGCCCCACTACGTTTCCGAGGGTCTCCTCACTTGGGGAATCAGCGAGGCGATGGAAATGTGAGCTCGGGCCTGCGATCAGGACTAAACAATAAACACAGTTACAGAGCCCCAGCCCCTGGTCGGGGCAGGGCAGCAAAAAGTCTCAGGCTCAGGCCTGTACTCAGGCTGGGCTGTAAACAGTCGATTAGCCCAGACCCTTGATCAGGGTGGGACAGCAGGGAGTCAGAGGGCTCAGGCCTGTACTCAGGCTGGGCTGCAGTCAATCAGCCGGCTCTGATTCAGAGTAGACCAGTAAACAAAGTCTCAGTTCCAACTCAGGTGGGGCTGCAAATAAAGTTGATTAACTCAGGCTTTCCTTCAGCTAGTCTGAGGGAAGGGGAGACTGCCACTCACTGCTTGGGTGGCAGGGGAGACACAGGCCTTCCCACTCCACTGCATCCCAGCCCAGGGTCCTAAGGGTGGCAGGAGTCTGGCACCGCATCAGCAGGGATCCAAGCCACAACACACTGACACACCCTCTGCCAGCGTTGCAGCCAGATAGGGGTCTGCTATCCCTGGGCCACTTCCACACTCCTCATTCCAAGGTTACCTGCTGGTCCAGTGAGGTAAGGTGATCGGCAGGGGCTTCAGTTGCCAGCAGAAGTTCTGCTGGGGTTGGGCCAGCTGGCATGGCGGGCCAGACATCTGTCTCCTGCAGGGTCGGATTGTCTTGGGGTCCAGGCCAGTCATCTGCTTTCTGTGGAGCCGTGTTGTCCAGGGATCCAGGTGGTCCAGGCCAGTCATCTGCTTCCCCCGGGCTCAGGTCAGTCAAGGGTCCAGGCCAGTCATCTGTACTCTGTGGGCCTGCTGCCACCTCCCAGCACGAATGCTCAGGGGACACATCTGTCCCCTCCAGAGGCTGGGCCCTACTGAGCTGCCAGGTCCTGCCTTTATACTTCTGGCCCCACCCCTTGGCTTCCAGGGGTAGAGTTAGGGGGTGGGCTCCACTCACAAGGGGGTGGAGCCACTCTCCCCCTCTGTGTCTGGGGAGGGCCAGTCCACCTTACTACACCTGGGTTATTCGAGGCCGGACTAGTTGGTCATAATGGTCCTTTTTGGCTTTAAAATCTGTGAACTTTGATACTTGAAATACTCATTTTTAGGAGTGATATAAACAGACACACCCCTATTCACTGCCCATTGCCCTGTGTGCCCCTTATATAGACTAACATAAAAATTTCACAGTTCCATTTCTGGAAAAGTCAGGAAAAAATTGGTATTGGAGGGTTCCAAGACACCATCTCCTAACATCAACCTAATACACCAAGCTAGAGAGGGTGATTTTCACAGAACTGCATTGGCAGGGTCAACTGAAGCCCGTTAAAGAGAAATGCCAGAATGTTTGCATTTGCACTGCCTCCTAGTTCTTGGGCTCAGAGAGACGAAGGAAGGAAAGGGGGAAGAATGAAAACCCAGAATGTCATTTTCTGTAAAAAATCCATTAAAAACTCTACACATCATATTTGGTGATCACTTCTACTTTGTCTGTGACTGATGGTGATGTCTTCAACAAAACCACATGTGCCATACTTTTGTGAAGTTTGTCCTAAGATTTGCTTTTTCACAGTACAAAGACACAGTAGTGGCATTTCAGCTGTAGTCTATAATTCCGACTGCCTTTGTTTTAATATAGAGGTTTGTCTGCACCTCTCAGGCATAGGCTCATCCCATGGGGGTGCTAGCATTGACCTATGCAGTGGAGCATGTTGTCCAGATGCAACCCAGAATACATATGGGATTCAGGCAATTCCCAGTGAAGAGGGAGCTGGACAAAGACTTGCAGGGAGCAGGAAGTGCTGGGAGGCTCTCCAAACGTGGGATCTGGTCTTGGGAAGATCCAGGTTGGTGCAGGAAGGAGGTAAGGAACCTACAACCTATCTCCTCCGGGTGGAAGTTGTCTGTCTATGAACTTCTTAGCCAAAGCCAGGGGGAGAGGGGAGAAAGAACAAGAACATTAGAATTAACATGTGACCCAAGGAGTTGAAAAGGCCTAAACCCAAAAGGGTAGAAGGGATTATTTATGAAGCTTTGCTAGATTATGTGAGACCCAGACAACCTGCTTATGTAATGGAACCAGGATGACTTAATAGAGCTCCTCTGGGGACGAAGATGTTAATTGGCATGCCAGGAAGGGAAACTGACGCATGAAGCACCAGGCTCTAGCATGCAGTAATCTTCTTCCCACCACACCTTCCCTCAGTAACCCCACCAAAATCACACTGTCATAACTATAAAGGGAAGGGTAACAACCCTCCCGTATAGAATGCTATACAATCCCTCCTGGCCAGAGGCACCAAAATCCTTTTATGTGTAAAGGGTTAAGAAGCTCAGGTAACCTGGCTGACACCTGACCCAAAGGACCAATAAGGGGACAAGATACTTTCAAATCTTGGGGGCAAGGGGAAAGGCTATGTTTATGTTCTTTGTTTTAGGGGTTGTTCCCTCTTGGGACTAAGCAGGACCAGATATCAGTCCATGTTCTCCAAATCTTTCTGAACCAGTCTCTCTTATTTCAAACTTGTAAGTAATAGCCAGGCAAGGCGTACTGGTTTATCTTTGTTTTTCTCAACTTGTGAATGTTCCTTTGCTAGAGGGAGGTTTAACCCTGTTTTGCTGTAACTTTGAAACTAAGGCTAGAGGGGGTTCCTCTGGGCTTTTTGAATCTGATTACCTGTAAAGTTATTTTCCATCCTGAGTTTACAGAGATGATTTTTACCTTTTCTTTTTAATAAAACCCTTCTTTTAAGAACTGACTGATTTTTCCATTGTCCAAAGATCCAGGGGTTTGGATCTTTGATCACATTGTAACCAATTGGTTAGGATATTATTCTCAAACCTCCCCAGGAAAGGGGGTGTAATGTCTTGGGGGGGTGTAATAAAGCATAAGTCCCAATTCTGAACCTTAGCGTCCAAAATGGGTGCCTGCATGAAACCTCCAAGCTTAGTTACCAGCTTAGATCTGATAGCGCTGCCACCAGCCAGGAATTCCAGTGCCTGGCTCACTCTGGTCTCCCCAAAACCTTCCCTGGGGAACCCCAAGACTCAGAAGCCCTGAGTCTTACCACAAAGGGAAATAACCCACTTCCCTTCCCCCTCTCACTCCCACCCAGACTTTCCTCTCTGGGCTAACCTGAGAGTTACTGATGCAATCTCTTTACATCACAATACCAAGAAGCATGTCTCCTCTATTCCACAAAGAGACAAACCCCAAATACAAGGAAACAGAAATGATTCTATCTCTCTTCCCCCTCCCACAAATTCCCTGGTGCTGCAGAGATTCACCCTCGGTAGATCTAACACAAAGAGAATTTCCCTTCCCTTCGTTCCTTAGCCTACCCAGAGAAAACTCAAACAGGTCTTAAAAAGAAAGCTTTATATAAAAAGAAAGAAAAACACATAAACATGATCTCTGCATCAAGGTGACAATACACAGGTCAATTGCTTAAAAGAAAAAATATGAATAAACAGCCTTATTCAAAAAGAAATACAATTTAAACATTCCAGCAAACTACACACATGTAAATACAAAAAAAAAACAATATAAGCCTATTGCTTTTCTACCTTTGTACTTACAACTTGGAAACAGAAGATTAGAAAGCCTGGAGATAGAGAGATCACTCTCAGAGCCGAGAGAGCACTGACACAGAACAAAAGGACCCACACCCAAAAACTTCCCTCCCTTGAGATTTGAAAACTCTTGTTTTCTGATTGGTCCTCTGGTCAGGTGTTTGGTTCCCTTTGCTAACCCTTTACAGGTAAAAGAAACATTAACCCTTAGCTATCTGTTTATGACGGGGATATTTTGGTGAAAGAGGAACTCTAAGTGGTTCTTTCCCTGTTTCTTGTTAAATCACTTGGTGGTAGCAGAGTACCAGGTTTTAACCTAAGCTGGTAGGAATAAGCTTAGGGGGCTTTCATGCAGATTCCCACATATATACCCTAGAGTTCAGAGTGAGGAAGGAACCCTCCTGACACACACCACAACCATACTCCCTACAGAATGGGGAAAAAGAGATACACGGCTCTATTTCTGTTCACTTTTAATGACAACAGGCCCTGCTTTAGAGGCTTGCTGGATAGAAAGCCATTACAACTACTGTACATTTAGATTTTTAAGAAAGATGTAATTTTGGAGGGGGTGAGTTACAATTTTCCAATGCACAGATCCTATCTAATAAATTTATCTCTGATAATGAAAGAGTTCTGGATACTTTTACTGCACCACCATTATTGCCAATGCCCTCCCATAACAATCTTTTATGTCGAAGCAGTGAGGTTGTGCTGTAAAAACTTGCTGCAATGTGAGTCATCCCTTCATTATATAGTTGAGGAAATATTTATGTTGACTATAGTCTGGTGTGGCAGCTTTTGTAGTTTAAGCAAAGGAAGTAGAGTCACTATTTTATAATATAACTGGAAATTAAAAAAAAAAGACAAAACATAGATGGACATTTCACAATAGAATATAGTTCCAGCAGATAAAAGTTGTTGGGGCTCACATCTTACCTAAAAGCTCCAAACTTCCTGTGCTGCACTTTAGCATACAGTATATATTTATATATGTAACTTAAATTCATATTTAACAAGTATAATCATTAGGATGTTCAGGCCAAAATTTTCCAACTTAGATATTTAAAGTTAGGCTCCTAAATCCTTGCCTAAGGAAGGCTGACCTAATTGCTCCTGAGTACTTAGTGCTCTAATGACTTTGTTAGAATGTCCTCTGTCTCCAGTTACATTCAATGCATATTTTTAATATTTGGTTGGCTTTTACTACATAATAAGCATCTCTCTGTATTTAAACAGATACAGCTTGTTGCGACAATTCTTGAATTAGAAATACCAACTATTTACTGAGGTGTAATTCATAATCCATTGTACATAATGATATGCATTATAGTTGCTAGACTTAATATTTTAACAAAACAAAGGTGTTTATTTAACATGCAATTACTCTATTAGGAAGTGACTATAGCCACAGTAGTTCCATACTGCCAGCAGGGAGAACAGTTTGCACTAGCTACCATGAGAGTGGCACTACAGCTTTTCATTTGGATGGGCTCCACAGTACCAGAGAGCTGCTTGAATAGAAAAGCTTTCCAAAAAGTTCCCTGGTACATACTGATGGAGTGCAGAGACTACTAGGAACGTCAGTTCTGTTCTTTCTTCAGATAGTAATTTCCTTTAAAGCTTCCTCTCCCTTTGTTACAGCTTTATGTTTTCACATTTTGTTATTAAAAGGAGGGGGAGAGAGAGAGAGACAGAGGAGTCATTATTAGGAAAGGAAAAGAGGAATCCTCATTGAGCAGCAACAGAGAATGCACCATCCCCATGAATAACAGCCAGGGTGTGGGGCAGGGGAAAGAGGCTTAAGAACTGATATCACAGTCCTAGCATCATAGTCATTCTGCTGAGTCTAAATCAAGAGATTTATTTTTTGTTTTGTTTGTTAATTCCACCAGAGTGTATGTTTATAGAAAAAGAAACATATGAGTGTTAAGTATCAGAGGGGTAGCTGTGTTAGTCTGGATCTGTAAAAAGCAACAAAGAGTCCTGGGGCACCTTTGAAGGCTAAGAGATGTATTGGAGCGTAAGCTTTCGGGGGTGAATACCCACTCGGTCAGATGCATGTAATGGAAATTTCCAGAGGCAGGTATAAATATGCAGGCAAGAATCAGTCTGGAGATAATGAGGTTAGTTCAATCAGGGAGGATGAGGCCCTCTTCTAGCAGTTGAGGTGTGAACACCAAGGGAGGAGAAACTGCTTTTGTAGTTGGCTAGCCATTCACAGTCTTTGTTTAATCCTGAGCTGATGGTGTCAAATTTGCAAATGAACTGAAGCTCAGCAGTTTCTTTTTGAAGTCTGGTCCTGAAGTTTTTTTGCTGTAAGATGGCTACCTTTACATCTGCTATTGTGTGGCCCGGGGGGTTAAAGTGTTCTCCTACAGATTTTTGTACATTGCCATTCCTATGAGTGTTGTGAGGCTCACCATCTCAGTCCGCCCCCTCACAGCAAGACCTGGCATTGCAGCACTTTTACCTCAGTTTCGCTATAAGAATCTTTGAACCACTCCCACCCTAGAGATGACTTGGCCCTCCATCCAAGCCAGAATTCCCTGGAGAAAGAGAGGCAGGCTGGCTTACCTGTAGAGGATTCTAGCAGTCTTGCCCAGGAAACTCCTCTTCCTCCTTTTAAGTTCCACACCCTGCACCAGTGGAATTGAGTAGACTAGGGGTTCTCAAACTGGGAGTTAGGACTCTTCAGGGGATCACAAGGTTATTACATGAGGGGTCATGAGCTGTCAGCCCCCACCCCAAACCCCACTTTGCCTCCAGCATTTATAATGGTGTTAAATATATAAACAAGTGTTTTTAATTTATAAGGGGGAGGGTTGCACTCACAGGCTTGCTGTGTGAAAGGGGTCACCAGTACAGTAGTTTGAGAACCACTGGAGTAGACTAACTCAACAGGTGCTGACTGGCCCAAGGCCTTCTAGCCCTTAAAGGAGCAAGCCACTCTGTTACACAGAGCCTTTTTACTTAAAATTAGAGCAGCCCAAACAAAGTGAAGGTTGGCAGAGAGCATAGAGGAGTGTGGACATTCAGCACTGAGTAGAAAAGGCTGCTCTATTATTTGTTAATAGAGTAAATTAGAGTTTCTGAAATAAAAAAACACACACAAAACTTTAGCTTCTAACTAAGAAAGAAAACACAGATCAACCTAGCATCTAGTCAGAGTAAAAACCTAGTATAACTATGAAGGCAGAAGAGTACCAAGAGATTAGCCAAGATGGGAACGCTTACCTTGTGGCCAAATGGCAATGCTGCATTTGTGCAAAAATATGTGTAAACAAAACACTTTTAAGTTTTAATATTCTCCAACAGACAACTTCTCACTTTCAGAAGATGACCTCTGTTACTGCATTTGTCTACTGACAGACACTTGAATTCAGTGGAACTATTCACAAGTTTTAAAGCATTTGTGTGTTTGCAGAATCAGGGCCCAGAACTCCAGAATTTTATCCAAAATTCTCTGTGAAGGCAGACCCAAACAGTCCCAACTTTGGGAGATCAAAAAACAGAACAAAGCTAGAATGATGTTGAGCACTCTGAAAATCCCACCCAGAATATTTTTTAAAGTAATTTCTTGTTTATAGTTGCAAAATTCAAGAATAATAATATTCTGAAAATAAAATAAAATAATAAATAATAAAACAATAATAATGATAGCACCTAGGAGCCCTAGTCATGGAACAAGACTAGGCTGTATTAGCCACTGTACAAGTATTGGACAAATAATTTTTTTTCCCCTTCATCATTGCATTTCTAGTGTATGACCTGTTGCATTTTTAGTAAGTGGCTGTTATTCCTGTAATGTTTGCAGTTAAAGTACAAATATCACTACAAAAATCAAAATTCTCTTCTTTAAAGTATCCATTGCTTCACTTTGTGGGTACTGAAATCAGCTCCTTAAGTCAACATTTCAGATCCAAAGCTTCCTGGTGGTAATAAAACAACGATTATGGAAGCATGTGTCCCTCCCACACATCTGTTCCACTAGTACCTGAATAGATATTCATTTTATTTTGGAGATCAACCATACTTCTTACCACTTTCTGTTATCACAATTTATATTGAAAAGAACCCCTAGCATCTGCTCTACATTTCATGTAAAAATCTTCTTACCCAAGGAAATTGCTGATGCTGATAAAGCAGGAGAAATTAAACATATACCATTCCCTATGATGTCCAGTAAGCATTAATGTGATCACCTAGACAATAATTCAGCCAGGCACTTAGTGCGGGCTTAACTTTAAGCACATCTCTATTTCAGAAAGTATTTAAGCAGGCGCTTAAATTTAATCAAATTAAGAGCTTTATTCTGGTGACAAACAATTAGGAGATGTTTGTAAAGCGTCTGCTATAGCTGGGAGTGAAATTTCCAAATCTGGATGCTATAATCTATATGGAGATAACTTCAAAAGTAATTTACACTGTGAAGAAGACTATAAATTATATACTGCCTACAGTTTGTGCTAGATGTGAGTAGCTGACAATTACAACTCCTATATTAAAACTGAAACAATTTTTAATAATATGAGATATACCTATCTCCTAGAACTGGAAGGGACCTTGATAAGTCATTGAGTCCAACCTCCTGCCTTCACTAGCAGGACTAAGTACTGATTTTTGCCCCACATCCCTAAGTAGCCCCCTTAAGGACTGAACTCACAACCCTGGGTTTTGCCAGCCAATGCTCAAACCACTGAACTATCCCTCCCCTACCAGTCAGGGACATTAACAGGGTTCTGATATAATACAGTATTAAATTCACCTCTACCTCACTATAACAGTCTTTGGGAGCCAAAAACACTTACCACGTTATAGGCGAAACCATGTTATATCAAACTTGCTTTGATCCTCCAGAGTGCGCAGCTCCATGCTGCTGGAATGCTGCTTTACGCATTATATCCAAATTTGTGTTCTATCAGGTTATGTTATATTGGGGTAGAGGTGTATACTACTACTTCTAATAAATCTATTAAAACATTAACAGTGAAGTAAAGCAACTATCTTGGTTATTTTTGTTTTTTAATCGTAAATATGTCTTGACATCACATTCCTAAATACACAATGTTAAATTAAATGAGCTTATTCAATGTTCCTTTCTTGAGCTAACCACAAACATATATATAGATGCAAGCAGGGAACAGAGATAAGTCCTACAGAGGATGCATTACCTAGCAACAAGCTAAACTGAGTTAGGTCTGGATCCAAAACAGGCAGACTCCTAACTTCCTTTGAAATCAGTGAAAGTTAGGAGCTTTACTTTTGAGGATTTGGGCCTTAATGTCTAATTCAGGCTAAGGGAATGTTTTCTGATCAAAGCATGAAATGTTTATATGTAAGCAAAAGACATCCATGAAAATACTCTGCCTCTCTTAAAGAATAATAATCAAATAGCTTGTTAATAAACCATATAAAGCCACTCAGGATTGGTCAATAAGCAAGTATTTCCCGTGCACATTGGTTGTAGTACGGAGGCATTATCAGCAGCTCTGTAGTTAAACTTGTGTGTAGATTTTCACTTGATGCAGTTTCTTATGTTATGGAAAGAAAACAAATGTTTGTTACAAACATACTGACACCACAAACTCTGAGAACAGATATCAGAGGGGTAGCCACGTTAGTCTGGATCTGTAAAAGCAGCAAAGAGTCCTGTGGCACCTTATAGACTAACAGAAGTTTTGGAGCATCCAACAAAGGGGTATTCACCCACAAAAGCTCATGCTCCAAAACTTCTGTTAGTCTAGAAGGTGCCACAGGACTCTTTGCTGCTGAGTACAGATGTACGTTACAGCTTTCAAAGGAGCCTACGGGGGCTTAGTGCCCAAATCCTTCTGAATGCCAATGAGATTTGATTGTCTAATACTTTTAGGCTCCTTCAAAAATCTCAGCCTTCATCTTTTGCAAACTTGCTAGGAAGAGCATTAAGGAGCACCAGCCAGGCAAAACCGAGAGGCCTCAATCTGAGTACATTTCAAGCATTCAGAACAAACTGGGTACGGCTGAGTTACAAACCTGGGTGATGGGGTAGGGCCTTCCAGCTCCTCTCCCTGACTGGGAGAACCAGGCGGGGGGCCGGGGGGAGGGTCCCAGCTGTTGTGAGGAGCCCAGTGCCTCTCTGGGGCTTGTTCCGTTTAGGGTGACCACACGTGCCGATTTTATAGGGACAGCCCTGACTCTGGGGTCTCTTTTTCACATACGTTCCTATTACCTCCCACCCCCTGTCCTGATTTTTCACACTTGCTGTCTGGTTACCCTAGTTCCATCCCGCACCAGAAGCGGAGCGGGGGTGGGGGAGGCAGCGGCAAGCCACCAGCACCGATCACTCGCAATCAGCCTCGTGCAAGGGGGGGGGGCTGGCTGGGTGGCTCCGCTCCCGCGGGGGGTGGGGTGCCCCCGATCTCCTGGCTGCTACAGACAGAGGCTGGGGCAGTCACTTGGGGAGGCCGCCTGGTGTCTTTCACACCCACGCGGAAAAGCCTTCGGCGCCCGCTGCCCCCTGACGGCCTCTCTCAGGCCGAGCCCAGCCCAGGCAGAGCGGCGGAGGCGAGGCCAGGCAGGCAGGGGTGGGGGACGGAAGACGCTGCTTCCGGCACCCGCTCTGCCCGGCCAGAGAGCGCCCCAGCCCCGGAGATCGGGAGCCGGCAAGCCCCGCCCCCAGGCCCCGCTTCCCGACGCGCCCGGAAGGAAGGACGAGCGGGGCCTCGGCGCTGGTGCTTCCCGCGCGGACCCACAGTACGTGCCGCGAGCCCCGCGCCACGTGGGGTGCGGGCTGGGGAGCCGCAAGGGGCCCGGGTGAAAGCCCGCGCGGGGAAAGGGAGGCTGGCCCCAGGGCGAGGATCCAGACACCTGAGGCGGGTGGGGGGAGAGCCCCTATTCCCAGCCGTGGCAGCCCATGTACCTGAGCCTCCTGGAAGAGGGGATTCCCCGGACCCGCCCCGGGGTGGTGAGGCAGTGGGGACAAAACACAGAAATCCCCCCTCCCGGGAATTCAGCTGGTGAAAGGGGGTAGGGATACCCTGGAGTGCGGGGGAGACACCCCCCACCGAAACCATCCTGTGAACTGGGTGAAGCGATGGCGTGGGGAGACCGCCCGCTCCTGTGTGAAGTGAGGGGTGGGGGGAAGGACTCCCCTCGGCAAGCTCCTCTCCCTAAGCAAGGGGTGTTTGGGTGAGGAAGAAACAAACCCATTCCCACCCCCAGATGATAACCGTGGCCCCCATGCCGGGCTCCCAGTCGCAAGGTGGCTGCCCCAGCATTGTTCTGCAATTATTTTTATGACTGTGGCACTTAGGAGCACTAGTCATACACCAGGGCCTTGCGGTGTTAGGTGATGTGCAAACATAGAGCACCAAACAGCCATACTTAGTAAACTTAGAACTGCTAATAGTTGGTGGCAGGGGACCAGGATTCATCATTGAATTTGGTTCACTGGTTGGATCATTAGCTTCCCTGGCCAGAGTTGGGTACTGAGGGGCAGCACGACATGAATGCTGATCCATGCCTTCCAGTGCTAGGCACTGTACACAAGCACATAATAGAGACAGGCCTTGCTCCAAAGAGTTTAAACTCTAAAACATGACACATTTCCTTCTCACATGCACACAACTTCCTACCACTGACCTGCCAATGCCCCAAGGTAGGACAAAGACCCAAAATAAGGCATACCAGATAATTTATTGTTCACTATTACAGGTGTTTTTTTAAATGTAGTTCAAATTGACCTTTCAGTTTTTCCAAATCTAAAGCATTTGCCCTATCGGCCACTCAAATGCACCAGGTATCCTGCATTTCAAAGCAACATCCTATATTCTAAGATCTATATAGGACAGAGGTCCCCAAACTGTGGGGGCACCCCTCCAGGAGGCATGGAGAAACACTCAGGGAGGGCACATGAGGCCCAGGCCAGCCCCAATGGAGGAGGGGAGAGAGAGCACTACCCAGCCCCATTCCCAGCCCATGTCCCACCTGCAGCCCTGCTCCTGGCCACAGCTCCACTCCCGACTGTGGCCCCCTGCTCACAACACTGCCCCGCTCTCACCTAAGGCCCCAGCTGCAGCACTGTCCCCACGTCTGGCCCCCTGACCATGCTTCCCGGGGGCCAGGGAGGGGATCAGGGACCACTGTTATAAGAGTAGGGCCCTAGGCTCTTGGGACCTGGTGAACTGTGACTTTATACTTGCTACTGCATGATCTACTCTTCATGAAGTTTTTGTACTGATTTAACTATTTCAGTATGTGTTTGTGAGGCAAGGGGTTGATTTTCTACCAAAAAAGTTAAATGAGTACAGTCTGTAGCCTGGGCATAGCTATACTATTATAACTTATTCCCTTTTCCTTACAGCAGTAAGCTGTACCTGCATAAGCACCTTTATACCAGTATAACTGCATGCATATTAGTTGGGTCTGTATCACACTAACTATCCTGGCTGGATAACAGCCAGGTCCTAACTGAGGCTAGGTCTACACTGAGGGGGAAGGTGTTGACTTAAGATACACAACTTCAGCTATGCGAAGTTGACTCCGCCTCTGCCTCTTGCCACCGTGGAGTTCTGGAGTTCCGGAGTTGACGGCAAAGCGATCAGGGATTGATTTTACCGTGTCTACTCTAGACGTGATAAATCGATCCCCGATAGATCGATCACTACCCGCTGATCCGGCGGGTAGTGTAGGCGTACCCTGAGTCTCAAAAGTCAACCAGAGAACTTCTTTAATATTTGCCTATATTCACAAACAGGAATGTAGTCTACAGGAGTTTTTGTTAAAGGGATATATTGGTGCAATTAATTGGTTCTGTGTTGCACATCTACATTTCTACAACAATTATAACTGGTCCATGTTTATATTAAAATTAAGATAGGTAGCAATGCGCAGTGGTAATTAATCGGTAGCTGAATGGCAGAAAAGGCTGAATAGATTTTATTTAAACATCCTCCTGCCCCCAAATTTTCTAGCACTAGAAAGGTAAAATGATGATTTGAAAAATATAAGCTGTTGGTGCTACAGCATGGCATTTTGTTCTCACCAAGTTCTTGGAATATGTACAAAACACTTACAGCAATTTCAGTATTGGTTCAAGTCATTGGTCCATCTGTTCCTTTATCCGGCTGTCAGCATTACCAAATACTTAAAGATTTGGTGAAAAAAGTGGGGCGGAAATCATTCCTGACCCAAACAAGTGATTGATGTATTCCCTGAAATAAAAGTTGTGATGACTTATTCAATAATTGTCTTATTTTGCAGAGCTACAGAAGTTAATGTTGATAAGATTCTCCAGTCCTCTCTAATTTTATTGACTTCAATGACTTTCTTTGACAGTAAATTCCACAGATTGACTGTGGGATCTGTGAAGAAGCATTTTAATTTGTTCTAATTCCTCCCCCTCTTAATTACATCATGTTCTATGTTCTATTACTATGCAACTGTGTGAAAAGAAGTGACTGGCTAGCTCTTGCTATGCTCTTCCTAATTTTGAATAACTAAAAGTTCCCTCAATCCCTTTTATTGACTGATTGATAGATTGGCTAAACAGTCCTGTTTCTTCAGGTCTTGCTATACTGAGCACTAATACTTTTGTCGGCTGTTTGTAGGCCTTTTCAAGCTGTGCAATATATTTCAAGTGTGGCTACCAAAACTGTGTACAATACTCCACCAGGGGGCTGTACTCTCATCACATTTTCAAAATACAGCATTCCTGGATCCAATCCTACAGGATGGTGATCCGTCTCAACTTAACTTCAGTGGGACTGAGTGATGTACAACGCTTTGTGGGATCAGACCCGTAGTCAATTATATCTTTCTTCTCACTACTGCTTGCTCACTTCAAGTTTCTAAGTAGATGAGCATGTTTTAATGAATTGCAGTACATCAGTATGTAATATAAATGGGGAATTATTTTCTGATTTGAAAGGTTAGGAAAGGAGATAATACAATGTATCCTAAATGAACTGTTTGTCCTGTGTACAGTGCCTAGACAATGGGGTCCTTATCCATGACTGGATTCCTAGATGCTGTGGTAATACAAACCGATAATTATGTGGCTGTGATAACAAAAGTGATGGGGTGGGAACTTTGTGTGCCAAAGCGCTCCAAGCAACAGAACATTTTAATACACAAAAAGGGACCAAAGTATTCTTTGTCCATGCATTTTATTGGTGCTGCCCTGCAGCCTCAAAATCTTTTACTTTAGGCTCCAATCCTGCCAGATGGTCTCTGCCAGCAACCGCTCTCCCCACCCCCTGTCCCTGCAATGAGCCACATTCATTGATACTCCACATGGGCACCAGGGTTTGCCAGCACAGATCATTTGGCAAGATTGAGGCCTTTTTTATTACCATGAGTAGTCCCATAGATTGGACTGTTCACCATAGTGTTAAGCACATGTGTAAGTGTTTGCAAGATCGGAGTCTTACCTTTAATGCTAGTATTGCAAAATTCTCCCCATCCAATTGCCTGGGGATAGTAATTTTTGTATGAGGAAGTAAATTTTTTCATCATCATTATGGTAAGTGCGGACAAGTAGATTTTTTGCCTGACTAATATATTTCGTTGGTAATTTTACAATGGTGATTCATATCTTTTAGTAATTTTCGTCATTCAAAAGTCAAGTGGTGTTCCCAGTGACATTAGACTACTTTTGGATTGTGTAGCAACCTCTGTATTTTCATTTTTAGGAATTGAAAAAAGTAGAGCTAGAATGATTTTATTTATTTTCTGCTTCTTGTGTGATTTTCATAACCTATTGAATTTACTTTTGAAGAGCCGTTTTGCTTTTTGATTTCTTATTAATTATTTCTTTGTTGTTTGTATTGTAGTGGTAGCCAGTATAAGGACTTCCCTGTGTTAGGTGTTATATTTCTATGAGCGTTCATAAATAATTTATGAAAATTATTTTTTTCTGTTTGCTAAAGTGTATGTTTATTTCATGTTCGGTAAACTGATACAATTTAATGGATTTGCTAGGGCTTTTTCACCTTTCAAAAAGCTCTCTGTATGTCCTTCTGAATATAGTGTGTATTTTTAGTCAATTTGTTTAGTAAAAACAAAGTCTCTTTATATTAGGCTGTGAACCTGATTTTTGTTTATCCTTAAGGCAGTTCAGAGAATATTTTGGTATGAAAAAGTCATAGGCAGACACAGAATTCTAATGTATGTAATTTTTCTAAACTACAGGCAGAAAATGAGAGAGGCAGCTACAATAGAGTTTACATTTTAAACGTGAGAAAGAGCCCTTTATATTTATTCCAGTGACCTTGACAGTACCCAGATGTGCACATGAAAGAAATGAAAACCACACACACACACACTCTCACTCTCTCTCTCTCTCTCTTCTTTTCTCCTGCCTTTGTGCTGACTTGTGATAGCTTCATGATTTGTATTTCTCTGATGATGTCAGGATGGACTGCATTCAAATCACTTCACTTAGCATTGCTGTCTTAAAGAGACGAAAAGTTGCTTCTTGATCAATAAAGTCATAAATAGGAGGCCAAATGCTGCTCCAACTGACACCCTGGGCAGCCCCAGTGGGAAGAATTCTACTCAGTTATGCTGGTGTAATCTGGGATAACCCCAGAGAAGACAGTGGAGTTACTCCTGTTTTACATCAGTGTAACTGAAAGTACAATTTGACCACTACTTGGGGTATGTCTACACTACGGGATTATTCCGATTTTACATAAACCGGTTTTGTAAAACAGATTGTATAAAGTCGAGTGCACACGGCCACACTAAACACATTCATTCAGCAGTGTGCATCCATGTACCGAGGCTAGCATCGATTTCCAGAGCATTGCACTGTGGGCAGCTATCCCATAGTTCCCACAGTCTCCCCCGCCCATTGGAATTCTGGGTTGAGATCCCAGTGCAAAAACATGTCGCGGGTGATTCTGGGTAAATGTCATCACTCAGTTCTTCCTCCGGCAGAAAGCAACGGCAAACAATCATTTTGCGCCCTTTTTCCCTGGATTGCCCTGGCAGACGCCATAGCATGGCAACCATGGAGCCCGTTTTCCCCTTTGTCACTGTCACCGTATATGTACTGGATGCCGCTGACAGGCGGTACTGCAGCGCTACACAGCAGCATTCATTTGCCTTTGCAAGGTAGCAGAGACTGTTACCATCCCTATTGCACTGTCTGCCATTCCATTGTAAATTGGCAATGAGATGATGGTTATCAGTCGTCCTGTACCGTCTGCTGCTGTCATGGGTGCTCCTGGCTGGCCTCGCTGAGGTTGGCCAGAGGCGCATGGACAAAAATGGGAATAGCTCCCCTGGTCATTCCCTTCTTTTTGTTTTGTCTAAAAATAGAGTCAGTCCTGCCTAGAATATGGGGCAAGTGTAGTAGAGAACCAGAGAGCACAGCCACTCTGTGTCAGAGCCCCAGAGATCCCGCAGAAATGATGAGCTGCATACCATTTTAGGGGATGCCACTGCAACAACTCCACCCATTGCTTCCCTCCTCCCTCAACCCTCCTGGGCTACCGTGGCAGTGTCCCCCCATTTGTGTGATGAAGTAATAAAGAGTGCAGGAATAAGAAACACTGACTTTTTAGTGAGATAAAATGAGGGGGAGGCAGCCTCCAGCTGCTATGATAGTCCAGGCAGGACATATGAAGTCCATTAAAGGGTGGGGGAGAGGAGTAGCGCAGCCTCCTGCTGCTATGATAGTCCAGGGAGTACAGAATCTTTTCTTTAGACATGAAAGGGGTGGGGGGCTGATGGAGCTCAGGCTCCAGCTGCTATGATGAGGATGGTTACCAGCATTTTTGTACCATCTGCCAGAATGACAGGGAGTCATTCCCATTTTTACCCAGGCGCCCCCGGCCGACCTCACGAGGCCAGCCAGGAGCACTCACGGGATGATGACGAGGATATTTTTCCAGTCATTTTGTACCATCTGCCATCGGGAAAGGAAGGGAGAGGGATGCTGCTGTTCAGCGCCTGCAGCACCGCGTCTACCAGCAGCATGCAGTAGACATACGGTGACATTGAAAAAAGGCAAGAAACGATTTTTTTCCCTTTTTTTTCATGGGGGGGGGGGGGGTAAATTGACGACATATACCCTGAACCACTGGGACAATGTTTTTGACCCTTCAGGCATTGGGAGCTCAGCCAAGAATGCAAATGCTTTTTCGGAGACTGCAGGGACTGTGGGATAGCTGGAGTCCTCAGTCCCCCTCCCTCCCTCCATGAGCGTCCATTTGATTCTTTGGCTTTCCGTTACGCTTGTCACACAGCACTGTGCTGAGTCCCTGCTGTGGCCTCTGTCTATCATAGCCTGGAGATTTTTTTCAAATGCTTTGTCATTTCGTCTTCTGTAACGGAGCTCTGATAGAACAGATTTGTTCCCCATACAGCGATCAGATCCAGTATCTCCCGTACGGTCCATGCTGGAACTCTTTTTGGATTTGGGACTGCATTGCTACCCATGCTGATCAGACTTCCACGCTGGGCACTCAGGAAATGAAATTCAAAAGTTTGCGGGGCTTTTCCTGTCTACCTGGCCACTGGATCCGAGTTCAGATTGCTTTCCAGAGCAGTCACAATGGTGCACTGTGGGATACCGCCCGGAGGCCAATACCGTCGATTTACGGCCACACTAACCCTACACCGATATGGTAATACCGATTTCAGCGCTACTCCTCTCGTCGGGGAGAAGTACAGAAATCAGTTTAAAGAGCCCTTTACATCGATATAAAGGGGCTCGTTGTGTGGATGGGTGCAGGGTTAAATCGGTTTAACGCTGCTAAATTCGGTTTAAACACGTAGTGTAGACCAGGCCTAAGTTCAGAAGTGTCAGTTAATGGATTCTTTGGCCAACAGTCATTTTTTAAAAATGGTGTGTGTGGGGGTTAATCTTTGTATCATTCTCCTCTGCTGCCCCTGGTGTCCCTTCAAATGAAAGTTTCTGGGTGATGACACTATGTGGAATGGGTGATTTGCTCTTTTAAAATCTTGGTATAATAAAAATAGCTGTCCAATAGTAAGGGTATTTTTCAAAATTCCCTTAAGTGATTCATGTTGGTAAATAACTTTGAAGATTAAAAGTGCAATGTACGTGCTAGGTGATAGTAATTTTAAACTGCAGCTTGTAATTGCAGATCTTTTGATGATCTGGTTCTTTCCAGTTTCCACTTCTGTAGTTAACCTCCCCTCCTCTTTTCATTCAAGTACGTGATCACCATCTGAATTTGTCTATGCTTCCTTTAGGTGAAGCAGTGTTGCAATCAGAGAAGCATAAAGTGGGAAAAGAGGAAATGGTTATACAAACAGTTGCAACATAGGATTAAAAATAAACAAAAACCTTACTACCTGAGTGAAATCAAAATGGTTTTAAAAATGCTTAAAATAAAAATTTTTATAGGATTTCTTCCACAAACACTACTGAGAGATAAAGTCAGGTGTTTTTCATTTAAGGTCTTCCTTAATGTCATTAATTTTGAAGATACCTAGAAGTAGAGGAAGCCACTATTGTGTGGAAGATTAAAAAAAAAAAAAACAGGGTAGTGAGACCAAGTTTATTTATATCTTCCTGCATTCCAAGCTGCAGGTAGTGGGGTGCCCTTTGATCTTCTTGAGCCTCAGTATTAATAATCTCAATATTTAAAAGTTCCTTACTGAAACTAATTAGAATAAATGAATAAGAGGTTTCAAATATTCACTGATTATTCAAAATCCCTCATCTGTTGACTTGACTCTTGTCTGTAGCTACTAGGGTTCACTAGAGATGCTTTCTGTGTTTTTAACTATCTTTTCATAAATTAAAAAACATTATTTTCTTTTCTAGTTTACGTTGATCATTGGAGAAAACTCCACAGGTCATGGTAAGCATTCTTTACTTCCACGGTGTATCTGAGAGTATGGGCAATGCACACTTTGTATGTTAACTGCATATACAACCAAATTGTATTGAACTGTCCGCATATATTTAAAAGAATTTTATTTTAAATTAGTTAAATTACATTCAAAGTAAAATTCATTTATTAAAAGTATTGTTTGATTGGCCTCCTAAGAGAAGAATCTAGAGACATATGACAGGAAAATAACAGAAAAATCTGCTGATTACTCTTCTTAGATTTATAGCTTTTATACGGTTGAGAAAAACTCCTCTATACTTCCATTTACACAGCAGCTGAAAAAACAGACATACAGCTATATTCCATAGTTACACTTTAATGTGTTCCTTTTCCTTCTTCATCCCAATCTAAAACATCCCCTTAATTTTTTTTTCCAACAGATGGATTTTTAAAATTCAGTGAAAGATGAGGTTTTCTACGGTCACTTTTTTCCCGCTCCCAAACACAGAAATATTTGGATAAGCACCAAAATCACAATTCTGTCTACATGAAGTGGCCCTTTGTATTCCTCTCCCCCTAAATTAACAACTAGGGCTAGTCAGATAGACAGATCAGCCAGCTGCATTCCAAAGTTTTCAGTGAGATCATTACCAAGCCCCATTTTAGTTAAAAAGAACTGAAGATATTTTTTGTATTTTAAAAAGATATGTTGTCTTCTTGGAGAATACATAGAATGTATGAAACTTTCTTTTTTTGCTGAGCTGTATTAAGTGCTCTACTGATGTTCCCAAACTTGATTTTTAATTATTTCAGTGGGAAAAATTAAACAAAGTGTTCCAGAACTAACTCTGTGAAATGGGAGTTGCAACTTCTCAGTCTTGACCACAGAATTTTCTGGTCTTGACTATACATTGAAGCACTAGAGTCAGGGTGATATTCTCATTTAATGAAAGCAAAGTAAAAACATTGAATATCCTGGTTTTTAGGAGTTCATAACAGTTATAAATAAATAAATACATCCTAGCAACAGGGCCAGAATCTCCTCTTACACCAGCGTAAATTGGAAATAAATCCCCTGAAGTCAGTGGAGTTTCACCAGCACAATAGAAGTGCGTGAGGAGCATGTAGCCCATAAAGTCTTAGCCAAAAAGACACACATTTTGTTATGCATTTCCATAAAAATCAATTTAGTGGCTTTTTTTAAATGGCACCATAGATTTGCATAAACAGGTGAGACACAATCCCTGACCCAATGTTTAAGTGAAATAAGAACAATAAAGTTTATTAGCTTGAGACTTTTTGTTCTTGCAACTACTTAAATGTAACCTTAAAATTATGTTTTCAATGTTTTTAAGCCCCTTTTTGGGGGAGAGGACGGGGCGGGCAAGGGTGGTAAGACTATAGCTATGAAGTGTCACTAAACCAAATTCATTTATTTTTTTTTAAAAATCAATCTTGGTGATATAAGGTATTAAAAATACAGATAAGAAAAACACCTTTAAAGTATGATTTTTTTATCTTGACAGTATCCTTGAAAAAGAAAAGATGACCTTCCACATTTAAGTCTAAAATAGTCCAAATGTGTAGCAAAAAAAAATAGATCAAGTAAAACTCTCCGTCCCCTGAGACACACACAATATCTAGACCAAGGGAGTGCATTATGGGAGGAACATCAGACTTTACACTAAATTTCTTGGCTTTTGTCCGTTTAAGACAGACACGTGTTGTTGCATCATGGATATCTAAATGAATGAAGTGAGACCAACTTGTTTTTAAATCCAGCATCACTTTCCATGCATCCAGAGCCCTTGCTCAGAAGCTCTACCCCAAGGGCAGGCAGTGGGCAAACACCACCCCAAGAGTGATTTAGCTTTCCATTATCCCTGACCTTTCTCCAACACTACCCATGTGTTGCCCAGTTAGTAGGGGAGGGGAACCTATTGCAGTCTTTTTCTGTACAGAACTTACTGTACTATATAGGGTCTGCTGCACTCTTATAGAGTTATATGGCTAGAATAGAGCCAGAGGTAAACTGTTCTGTCAGGCAAACAAACATTTTTAAAAAGAGTTGTTGCTATTTTACATCTTGTTACATTTTATAACTGGAAAGAGAGATTTTAATTTACTTCAGTCAATTGTACTTTATTAGCCATTTTCAGATTATAGCTGCTGATGAGTAAAGAATGGAGATGTACGAGCAGCACAGCACTTCGCTAAGCGGGGGGCGGGGGAAGGGGGGTTAATTGAGACCTTGACTAAGATTTGATTGAGATGTGACTAAGTTGCCATCTGACCTCTACCATTTTGAAATCATTATTGCAAGAAGATGTGGTAAATGCATTACTAAATGAAGTAGGTGCCTTTATTTAATATAGAGGAATTTCAGATGCATTACCCTCTGCCTGTTAACATGAAGCTTGCGTACTTGTGGTATGTGGCTTATCCCACACACACTTTGAAGTAATCAGTTCTCATTCAGCTCACCTTTCACCTATGTAGTATATCAATTCACTTTAATTCATTTGTATTTGTAAGTGCTGAGTATTTATATCCACACAGGCTTGGTTTGAATTAGTACATTTCAACATTTTGCCCCAAAGGAGTGGCTTCCAGTGTAATAACAGAGCTTTGGAGGAAAGCTTTGATGCAGTCATTCTCATTACTTTCTTCCTCGGTGACTAGTAGTGTGAGCAACATGATCTAATTTTGTATGTATAGTATGTTCACGCTTTAAGCACTTGTCATTTTTCCTCCAAAATACATGGGTTTTGTTACCATAGGAAGTAAAGCATTTGGAATGGAAAAGCTTTTCAATTCTAGGAGTTATCTCAACACTGTCCCTCCACTCTGCTCCCACTTTTTTCAGGAGGACTCACTGCATGAAGACTCTCAGCCATGGTATAATCAACAAGTATATGCAAGGTACTGGAAGCATTACAACCAAGCCATGCACTGGATGTACAAGCACAAAAACGCCTACAGGAAAGCCATGGAGTCCTTTTATCATCTGTCATGGTATCCATCCGAAACCTTTCCTACAAGCCGTTATTCGGATTGGGATGGAGGCAACCCATCAGATGCTGACAACTATTCTACCTACACTCCAAACAGCAGAGCGCGACACCCTTGCTGGCCCCAGCAATACCCAGGTGCCCACTGCAGTTCCGGAGTAAGCAAGGATATGGGCAGGGATTCTGAAATAGAGAAGGATTCTGAGTCTGAAGAGGAGATAGAATGTGACCTGAGCAACATGGAGATCACAGAGGAGCTCCGCCAGTATTTTGCACAGACAGAGGCTCACAGGCAGGAGTTACGTAAGTTCAGGCATTGTTTATATGATATACTTTCAATTTCAGGCTGTAATGACT
The DNA here is from genome assembly GCF_003597395.2 of Chelonoidis abingdonii. NCBI lineage: Eukaryota > Metazoa > Chordata > Testudines > Testudinidae > Chelonoidis > Chelonoidis abingdonii. Next base: position 233,320,716 of record NC_133769.1, read on the forward strand.
ATGTTCTTAATTCAACATTATGGTGTTGCAATATAATACACAGGAGTAATCGGCACTAGAAGTAAATGAACCAGTGAAAATACTTGTGGTTTTTCTGCGTAGAGAGAATGAATATGAATGGTTTGGAGAGTAGAAGTAGCATGTATTTGTTAAGGAGAAAATGATTTGTTTAGAGCAATTCTGGGGGAAATTAAGGAATCTGTAGCATTAAGGTAGGTAGTGAAAATCTCCATCTTTTTCCTAGCAGAACAGGTAATTCTCATATTTTAATTATAAACTTTTTTCTATAAAGATGATCCTTTGAGTTGTTTCCAACTGTCCATTAGTCTATCCCTACTGTGCTCTGGTTTATCCTACAAAATACCCAAGTGCTGAGAAATTTTTGCATTGACAACCAATACTTCCTTTAAAAACAAAAAGATTTTTTTAACATTTCAAAATACTGAATCAACTGATGCTCATATTTTAAACTAAAGCTTAAGTCAGTTGAGTTTTAAAAAAAGAATATGTCAATATTTTCAAAAATTTGGGCTTCTTAAGGTTAAATTTAGTAAAATCCTAGATTCCTGAGAGGTCCAGCCCAAAGGAAATTCCTAGCTATGTTGTTTAATGCTGGAGGAAGCTGCAATGTACTCTTCTAAGATGGAGTAGCCATTTGCTTTATTTTTCTTTGGCTCACCCAACAGTAAAATTCCAAGACCTCTCTTCCCCCTTGGTACCCTTCAGTGTTGTGCAGGAAATATTTTTTTCTTTCACATTCAAAGCTTCAAGTCCAGCTCTGGGAAAATAGAAGGGGAGATATTAGCCAAAAAAATCAGTAGGGGACTTTTCGCAAGTCTCAGTCCTTGGAGATATCCAAGTCATCTTTATCTCTGTGAAATCCTTTAAAGAAAACAAAGTGTCTTGTTATGCTGATTTATAGTTTATTGCATAGACAAATAAACTTTACAGGCAAGTTTATAATCTGTTTTGAGGAAACAATGTGAAAAAATCATTTTCCCCATGTTATTTGCATGGGAAATATTCAGCATAAATGCTTAATAGAGTGAGCTTTCATTGTAATTATACTATCCTTTCTGGGCATTAAGGAGGGAGAGAGGAGGGAAAGAATTTAAAAAAAAATCTAATCAAGCAAGTAGGAATTTTTTGTAAATTACATTCTGCTGTTTAAATCCTTAAAGTCGAGAATATCTGGAATGCTGAAACACACAGGCTTAAGTGTATACATTCAATCAATAGCAAAATCAGAAAGGCTAAGAACACAGTGAGTTATGCCTAGCAAGGAATATAAATCGCAGTAAGAAGCGGTTCTTTAAAGATACTAGAAGCAAGAGAAAGACAAAGGAAAGTGTAGGTCCTCTACTTAGCTAGGGAAAGTGAGCTAATAACTGATGACATCAGGAAGACTGAGGTGTTTAATGCCTATTTTACTTCAGTCTTCATTAAAAAGGTTATTAGTGACAAAATACTCAACACAATTCACATTAACAGCAAGAGAGAAGGAACGCAAGCTATATTAGGTAAAGAGGAGGTTAAAGAATGTTTATGTAAGTTCGATGTTTTCAAGTTGGCAGAGCCTGATAAAAATTTATCCTAGGATACTTAAGGAACTAGCTGAAGCAGTCTCAGAACCATTAAGGACGGGTAAGCTCCTAGAGGACTGGAGAAGGGTAAAGATATTACCTATTTTTAAAAAGTGAAACAAAGAGTACCTGGGGAGTTATATACCAGTTAGTCTAACTTCAGTACCTGGAAAGATTGAAGAACATATTATTAAACAATCAGTAGCCAGCATGGATTTGTGAGGAACAAAGCGTGCCAAGCCAACCTAATTTCTTTCTTTGACAGGGTTACTGGTCTAGTGGATAGGGGTAGTGAGGGAGCAGTAGATGTATAAGATAAGTGAAGGGCTTAATCTTGATTTTAGTAAGGCTTTTGACACAATCATGACATTCTCATAAGAAAATTAGGGAAATGTAAATCTAAATGAAATGGCTGAGGTGGGTGCACAACTGGCTGAAAGACTGTACTCAAAGAGGAGATAGCAGTGGCGCACTGTCAAACTGGGAGGGTGTATCTAGTGGGGTTCTGTAGGGGTCAGACCTGGGTTCAGTACTATTACATATTTTCATTAATGACTTAGATAATGGAGTGAGTATGCTTATAAAATTTGTGAATGATCCCAGACTGGGAGGGACTGAAAGCACTTTGAAGGACAAAATTAGAATTCAAAAGAACTTTGACAAATAAGAGAATTGGTCTGAAATCAGCAAGATGAAATTCAGTAAAGACAAATGCAAGGTGTACTACATTTAGGAAAGTAAAATCAAATGGACAACTACAAAATGGGGAATAACTGGCTAGTAGTACTGCTGAAAAGAATTTGGGGATTATATTGTTTCACAAATCGAATATGAGTCAATAGTGTAATGCAGTTGTGAAAAAGGCTAATATTATTCTGGGATGTATTAACAGGAGTGTCGTATATGGCACAGGAGGTAAATGTGCTGCTCTGCTTGTCACTGGTGAGGCCTCAGCAGAGTACTGTGTCCAGTTCTGGGCACCATACTTTAGGAAACCTGGACAAATCGGATAGAGTCCAGAAGAGAGCCAGAAAAATGAGAAATACAACCTATGAGGAAAAGTTTCAAAAAACTGGGCATGATTAGTTTTGAGAAAAGAAGACTTGGGGGGTGGAGGTGGGTACCTGATAATAGTCTTCAAATATATTAAGGGTTGTTATAAAGAGGACAGTGATCAGTTGTTCTCCAGGTAACAAACCTTGTGGATAAGGAGGGAAGCAGTAGATGTGGTATATTTTGACTTTAGTAAGACTTTTGCTACTGTCTCACATGACCTCATAAACAAACTAGTGAAATACAGAGATGGAGCTACTATAAAGTGAGTGCATAACTAGTTGGAAAACCGTTCCCAGAGAGTAGTTATCAGTGGTTCACAGTCAAGCTGGAAGGGCATAACAAGTAGGGTCTCACTGGGATAAGTTCTGGATCCAGTTCTGTTCAATATCGTCGTCAATGATATAGATAATGGTATAGAGAGTACACTTACGAAGTTTGCGGATGATACGAAGGTTGGAGGGTTTGCTAGTGCTTTGGATGATAGGATTAAAATGATCTGGACAAACTGGAGAAATGGTCTGAAATAAATAGGAATAAATTCAATAAGGACAAATGCAAACTACTCCACTTAGGAAAGAGCAATCAGTTGCGCACATACAAAATTGGAAGAAGTACTGCAGAAAGTGATATTGGAGTCATAGCTGGGATTACATGAGTAATATGAGTCAGCGGTATTACACTGTTGCAAAATAAAGCAAACATCATCCCCAGATTTATTAGCACACTATTACTTCTTTCCGCTCTACTCTGCTGATTAGGCCTCAGCTGGAGTATTGTGTCCAGTTCTGGGCGCAACATTTCAGGAAATATGTGGACAAATTGGAAAAAATCCAGAGAAGAGCAACAAAAATGATTAAAGGTCTAGAAAACATAACCTATGAGGGAAGATTGAAAAAAATGTGTCTGTTTATTCTGGAGAAGAAAAGACTGAGAGGGGACATAACAGATTTCAAGTACATAAAAGGTTGTTACAAGTGGAGGGAGAAAAATTGTTCTCCTTAATGTCTGAGGATAGAACAAGAAGCAATGGGCTTAAATAGCAGCGAGGGCAGTTTAGGTTGGACATTAGGAAAAACTTCACTTCCAGTCCTATGTTTTTGTGATTCTGTGTAATACACTGCTCAAGGAAAATAACATATAAGCAACATGAAGCTCAGCTTAGCACACAATGTGCAACCTGTACTCGTGTGAAGAATTCTGTGGCAGAGACAGACCTCTGTCCACTGCTGAAAATCTTAATCTGAAGATAGAGAAAACACTTCGAGAACTACAGCTAAGACAATTTAGAAATGAAGGATGTTTTCCTTTTTTTTTTTTTTTTTCATGCATGGTGTGTATTTGAGGATTGTCATGATTAAAACAAAGGCCTGGTGCTCAGGAGATCTGGGTTCAGCTATTGGCTCTGCCACAGACTTTGCTGTGTGACCTTGAGCAAGTTATTTAATATCTCTGTGCCTCAGTTATAAGAGGGAGGAAGGCCTCTTAGTGAAGGCCCATAACTCTGAGTTGGGACACTAGGGCTTCTATTCCTGGCTGTAGCACAGATTTATTGGGACACCTTGGTGAGACACTGAGGTCTTGATTGTGCTCTCACACTAGTTTTGGCAGGTGTAATTCCATTCAGTTCAGTGGAGTTATTCTTGATTTACCGTGGGGAAAGTGAAAGCAGAATCAGGCTCTTCTGTGTGCCTCAGCTTCCTCATCTGTAAATTGCAGATAATGATGATTACCTGCTTCATAGAAATATTGAGGCTAAATTAATAAAGTACTGTATGTTTATAAATTCCCCCCACAGCCTCAGAGGAAAGATGCTATTTAAGTGCAAACTTTTATTGTTAATTCACAAAATACACCATCTGCACATTCAGGAATAACTCTGCTTCTGACCAATAAATAAATAAATAAATAAATAGGTTTTTATACATTCTGTTGGAGTTGCTCAAAAAAAGAAAGTAGCTAAGCAGAGGGAGGGGAAAATACTATGTTCTCTACTGTGTGCTGTAAACAAGTAGTTGAGACCCTGTGGACAGTGAAAGATACGGTGCTGCTATGTTTAATTAGATAGAGCTATTGATTTTCCTGAGTACTGTTTTTAAGCCAAATGAAATTTATAGAGGCTTCATGAAGCTGAACTCTGTCATGACACTACCTTGTTCTGTCTTTCATCCTTGAATCTGTATTGATCCTCAAGGAAAGGTAGATGAGGCAAATAAAAGTGATCACATTATCTGCCTTGTATATATCCTCTCTCAGGTATTTTTCTCTTTGTAATACATCACAGCCAGACTTGGTTCTGGCTTGGTAGCCTAGTGACCATGGAGGGGGTTCAAGTTCAATATCTTGTCATTAATTATTTGTATCTGCCATAAGAGTCCATAGTGCTACACACAACAATGCGTGCTGAACAATTAACTAATCTACACCCCAAGAAATTAACAATCCAATAATACAAGTGAAAATAAGCTGATGTAATATAAATCAGAATAAACAGACATGGTCTTTTATGGGTGTTGAGGGAAGCATGCTTTACAGAGAAGTTAGGGATTTAGACTTTTCTTTTGAATGATTATAGTGCAAGAACTTGACGTATGTTAATTGGGATTTTATTCCAGGCATACGGTATTGGGTGGGACACAGAAAGTCATGGAGTCAGGAGTAGGCAAACAAGACAAATGAGGCAGTGAGGAGAGGCCACTGGGTAGAGATTAAGGAACAAGGGATAATGCTGGTGAGAAGGGTAAATAGACAGATTTATGTCCATCCTACCCAGCTGCTGCTATCTCATTGATTGTTACTATAGTTACATACAAAAACACATTACAAGAATGTTATTTATTACAGTTTCAAGTACTCAAAAGTTACTAACTACTTTACAACGGTAACTCCACCTCTTTGTGTGTATGCATTATTGCGATCTTTATTCTGTGATCACATACTGTTTTTCGCCAGGATCCTGCCTCATTCAGTGCAAAGGGTGAGTTAAACTTAAACTCATTTTATTTTAAAAGCATCCTTCTTTAATGGCTGATCTACAGACTTTTGAAGTTAACAGAAAGGTTCTCACCAACTTCAGTAGAGAGGATCTTGCAGACCATAGGGTGTGGGAGGAATGTAGGAAGAGCTGAGATGTAGGCAAGGATGGAGATGTGCAGTGAGGACAGGGTGAAGGTGAGGACAGGGTGTTTGAATGTTATGTGAAAAGAGGGATAAAAATTCAAGGGGTGGGGGATGAAATGTCAGAATGATGGGAGAGGATGATGACTGGAGGTGCAGTATTTTGGAAAGACAGGGAAAGTGAATAATAACGAGGTGGGAGAAGAAAAAGTGGCAATTAAAGTAGACAGGATACGTTTGATCCAATACTTCTGTTAGGCCTGGTCTACACAACACGTTTAAACCGATTTTAGCAGCGTTAAACTGATTTAATGCTGTACCTGTCCACACAACGAGGCCCTTTATATCGATATAAAGGGCTCTTTAAATCGGTTTCTGTATTCCTCCCCAACAAGAGGAGTAGCGCTAAAATTGATATTACCATATCGGATTAGGGTTAGTGTGGCTGCAAATCGACGATATTGGCCTCCGGGCGGTATCCCACATTGCACCACTGTGACCGCTCTGGACAGCAATCTGAGCTCAGATGCAGTGGCCAGGTAGACAGGAAAAGCCCCGCAAACTTTTGAATTTCATTTCCTGTTTGCCCAGCATGGAGCTCTGATCAGCACGGGTGGCCATGCAGTCCCAATCCAAAAGAGCTCCAGCATGGCCGTATGGGAGATACTGGATCTGACCGCTGTATGGGAGACAAATCTGTTCTATCAGCTCCGTTACAGAGACGAAATGCCAAAGCATTGGAAAAAAATCTCCAGGCTGTGATACAGTCACAGCAAGTGCTGCGTACATGCGTAACGGAAAGCCAAGGAATCAAAAGGACGTCATGGAGGAGGGAGGGGTACCGAGGACTCCAGCTATCCCACAGTCCCTGCAGTCTCTGAAAATCATTGCATTCTTGGCTGATCTCCCAATGCTGTAGGGTCAAACACATTGTCCGGGGTGTTCAGGGTCTATCTCGTCAATTTACCCCCCTCCCCTCCGTGATAGAAAGGGGAAAAATCGTTTCTTGACTTTTTTCAATGTCACTGTATGTCTACTGCATGCTGCTTGTAGACACGGTGCTGAGCAGAAACAGTAGCATCCTCTCTTCACCCCTCCCGGTGGCAAACAGTACAGTGCAGAAGACTGATAACCGTCTCATCATGAACCCGTGAGTCTCCTGGCTGGCCTCAGGAGCCTAGCCGGGGGCCTGGGTAAAATTAGGAATGATTCCCGTTCATTCCCAGTAAATGGTACAGAACAGCTGGTAACCATCCTATGCATAGCAACTGGGCTGAGCTCCATCAGTCCCCTCTTTCAGTGTAAAGAAAAGATTCTGTATGCCTGGGCTATCATATCAGCAGGGTGCTGGGCTCTTCTCCTCCACACCACTAATGTCTGCCTGACTATCATAGCAGCTGGAGGCTGCCTCCCCCTCATTTATCTCATAACAAGTCAGTGTTTCCTATTCTGCATTTTATTACTTCATGAACAATAGGGGGGACACTGCCAACGGTAGCCCAGGAAGGTCGGAGAGAGGGGAAGCAATGGGTGGGTTGGTGCAGGGACACCCTCCTGATTAGCATGCCAAGCTCATCATTCTGCGGGATTGACTGGAGGGCGGCTGTGCTTTCTGGTTCTTGATAACTTGTTCTCTAGTACAACTTGCCCCATATTCTAGCAGGACTGACTCTATTTTAGTAACGCATGAAGAGGGGATTTGACTTGGGGAGCATTTCCATTTTGTCTTTGCGCCCACGGCCGACCATCCAGCAGGGGCATCCAATGACAGAGAAGACAGTACAGAACGGGACTTAGTTAACCCATTCTATTGTAATTTACAATGGCGCAGCAGATGGTACAGAACAACTGATAACCATCTCTGCTGTCATGCAAAGGCAAATGAATGCTGCTGTGTAGCCTGCAGTATGCCTCTGTCAGCGACATCCAGTACACATACGTGACAGTAAAAAAAAAGCTGAACAGGCTCCATGGTTGCCGGTCTATGGCATGCCAGGGCAATCCAGGGAAAAAGAGCGGAAAATGATTGTCCCATTGCTTTCCTGAGGAAAGGAATGAGTGACGACATTTACCCAGAACCACCCGCGACAAATTTTTGCCCCACCAGGCACTGGGATCTCAACCCAGAATTCCAAGGGAGGAGACTCCGGGAACTATGGATAGCTATGGCATAGCTACCACAGTGCAACGCTCCGAAATCGACGCTAGCCCGGACCATGGAGCACCACCACCGAATTAATGTGCTTAGTGTGGCCGCGTGCACTCGACTTTATACAATCTGTTTTACAAAACCGGTTTATGTAAACTTAGAATAATCCCATAGTGTAGACATACCCTAAGTCTATAAGGTGCCACAGAACTCTTTGTCGCTTTGATCAGTGAAGGCTCCTAAATCTTCTTGTATCCCAGTACACTCATATGTGTCAAGACTAGTTAGCCACAATACTATTCTTTATAGCCATATATCCATGAAAGGAAAAAAAGAAAATAACAGAGCTTGTTTTTAAGATGTTATGCTTTTTTTCTCCTCCCAGGAATCACTACCATTTTCAAGAACCTATAGGCTACTAAAGTCCTTTTGTGTTCTGGCAGTGTGCATTGCAGTGGCTCTTTACTTTGACACTAAAGCCTTTGAAACTGGCAAACTGAATCTCGCTGCCTGATTGAACACTTCAGGAGGGACAGTTTTTTCTTTGCAAAGGCCTCTCTTTTAAAACACCTCCTTTTCTTTCCTTGAGTTCTGCTCAAGTGCTCTCCAGCTCTTCATATTCTCTTTGTGATCACGTAATCAATATGTATATTACAGCTGAGGTGTATGTTCCTAGACTACGCCGAACTAATTCTGAGAGCAAAATTTAACTGACATAATCTCACAAATCAGTTACATTATCACACTAATCACATACTGTAGTTACAGTATGAACACTGCTGTGCTGTTAACTTACTTCACACTGTCCTTCCCTATACCCATCACTTGCCCACTCATCTCTATCCAGCAATGAGTTATTAGAAAACTTCCTTTCAATACATTCAGAATTTTTGTAGTGATTTAATTATTTTACTTTTTAAATTATTATTATGATTAAATGATTATTATTTTATTGGACTATGCTGGCTATTGTGTTTGATTCCCTGCGGAACTGGTGATTTCATTAATTCAGTGGTCACCAACCAGTCGATTGTGATTGACTGGTCGATCCTAGAGGATCTTCCAGTTGATTGCGATCTCCAATGGTGTAGCGTGACTGCCTCTAAGGCAGGCTCCCTGCCTGTCCTGGCCCCACATCGCTCCCGGAAGCGGTCAACACAGCCCCGGGCCGGGGGGGGTCTCTTCCTGCAAGCACTACCCCCACAGCTCCCATTGGCTGGGAATGAGGAGCTGTGGCCAATGGGAGTTGCAGGGGCGGTGCTTGCAGAGAGAGACAGCGCCTAGAGCCACATGCCCCCCGCCCCCTCCCAAAGACCGCAGAGGTGCTCTGGCCCCTTCTGGGAGCAGCGTGGGGCCAGGGTAGGCAGGGTGCCTGCCTTAGTGGCAGCCATGCTGTGCCACCCACCAGGAGCCATCAGAGGTAAGTGCTGCCTGGTGGGAGGCCCCACCCCAACCCCCAGTCCTGAGCTCCCTCCTGGAGCCAGCACCCTGAATCCCCTCCTGCACCCCAAAACACCTCCTGCATCCCAACCCCCAGCCCTGAGCTCCCTCCTGGAACCAGCACCCCATATTCCCTCCTGCACCCCAGCCCAGGCCCCCCACTCCTGGAGCCAGCACTCTGTACCCCTTCCTGCAGCCCAACACTCTGCCCCAGCCCAGAGCCCCTTCCTGCACCTAAACTCCCTCCCAGAACTTGCACCCCTCACCCCTTCCTGCACTCCAACACTCTGCCCCAGGCTCAGCCTAGAACCCCCTCCCACACTGCGAGCCCCTTGGCCCCAGCCCAGAGCCTACACCCTCTCCCAAACCTCAACCCCTTACCCCAGCCCAGTGAAAGTGAGTGAAGGTGGGGGAGAGGGAATGACCGGGGGGGACGGAGTGAGCGGGGTGGGGCTTTGGGCAAGGGGCAGGGCCTTGGGGAAGGGGTGGGGTAGATCCTGGGTTGCTCTGAAATTCAAAAAGTGATCTTGGGCATGAAAAGATTGGAGACCACTGCATTAATCTAACCTGCAGGTGACGTTTTGTGGTTGCATGTCTTCCCTCAGACATGCAGCCGCATGTCCGGGTTATTGCACATGTCAGAAGTGTGGTGTACTAATACCAAATTGTCAAGAATGCTGGATGTAAAGGACACAATACATTACACTGGCCTTTTTAGGTGTTCAAAGAACATGTTTTAAGAATTAGAATAACATAAAAGCATACAATAACATAAAAGTAGTTTGTCAGGACTTGCAATTCAGCAAATTCTCTAGTTGCACATATTTTCCATTTCACACTTTTTAACCTAGTCTTTAAAACATTACTCACCTTATAGATTTTTCTTACGTACCATTTTTCTCTTTGCTTTTTTTTTTTTTTTTAAATGGAAAATAGTGTAGTGCTATAATGCAAGGCTAATAGTGGAATTAACAATGCACAGACTACTGTACCACAATAATAAAATGGCAATGGGGTGGTTTCCTGTATTTAAAAACAAAGAAAAGCAGAGGAAATTACAGTCATGCCAGTTAATCATTGAGGCATCGCAGTCTGTGCATTGTTATTGCTATGCCTAGCTTTTTCCATTAGAGCTCCAGTTTTGAATGGCTACATGTACACACCCTCCCTCCAATTCACCAAAACTCGTCCAAATACAGTGTTTCAGACATGGTTTCTAGCCAGAGGAGGCCTTTAAAGGAAAAGTTTCGGAGTGATCAAATTAGATGTTTGTTACACATGAGAGTTTGAAACTTCAGAGGTTTGCAAATTCATACTCTCTTCCCCCTCCCCTTCATCTTGAAAAAATCAATTGGTTTCTTTGTTTTGTCTCAGTAAAGATTGCTGCCTTTGGCTATTTTGTAAAGATTGGTGGATTAAATTGGGAATTTTTCAGTATGCTATTTTAATTTATGTAAATATCACCAAGTTTATAAAAAAATTTTTTATTTAAACAGGCTAGTGTGTGTTTCTTTGGAACCATATAATCTTCCAAATAGAATCGTAAGACTGGAAGGGACCTCAGGAGGATTTGTAGTCCAGTCCCCTGCACTCATGGCAGGACAAAGTATCAAACAGATCACTAAGATGGGTTTGTTTGCCACCATTATTTGTCCCCAAAGTACAGTAATTTTTCCTCCCCATTCTTCAGCTGCACTCTTTCCCACCAGAGGTCCTAGCAGTTTCTTGATTTTGGTTGCCAGTATCTTTTCCTCTTCTCTCCCACTGCTCACAGTGTCAAAACAGGGTGGCTGGTGGCAGAATCATCACCCCACATACACTCCCTTCATACATGTCCTCTTGATTTCAGTGGCTCTGCCAGCACTGCTGTCACTTGAATCGTCGGCATCCTCTTCCCAGTACTTGAATCACTGCAGATTCTTCCATTGGAGATAGCACCTCTGAGATTGGACTGTCTCCTGAAGGCCAAGGAAATGACTCTAGTATACACACCCCTTCATGAGCTGCATGGAGAGGTGGGGGAGCAGCTGTCCTTCATTGCTGTATCCCAGGTCTTGAGGCACTACATTTCCCAGCAGCAGCAGCCCTGTAGTAATGGAGGCTCTCCATAGGCTCTAGGAATTTAATTATGATGATGTTTCCTATAGCAGCAGAATCTTCACCTGCCTCACCTTTGCAGATAAAATTCTTTGGTACAGCGTTCAGGACCCTGCATGGGGAGGCAGACAACAGAAGAATTCCCTTCCCGATGCAGGGAGGCAGTGGCAGAATTTTCACCTCCCCAACATGTACTTTTGTCTTGAAATATAGCTATAATTATGCACTTCCAGAATCTAGACTTAGGTTCATTTGAGGGGTGGTAGAGGCAGATGGGTGGACATGCCCTCGTATCAGTAATTTCACAAAAGACAGTTAGTCTTTAGTTCTTAGAGTATCTGGGAACACGGATGATCCTTGAAGACTAGATAGTAAATTAAAAAAAAAAATAGCGTGCAGTTATCCTTTGGAAAAGCCCCTCGGTCTTGTATTCTTCAGAGGCAGTTTAAGCATATTAAAATATATTGCTTTTCTACATGAGGATGTGAATTTCATGATGATGCAACACAGCTTGCAAACCCTGAAGACTGCACTGTTTAGCTGTTGCTGCTATAAGAATAATAGCTAATTTAAAGGAGACGCTAGAAGGCTTAGGACAGGGGTCAGCAACCTACGGCACGCGTGCCAAAGGTAGCACGCGAGCCGATTTTTCATGGCACGCGGGGCGGGCTGAGCTGCTCAGCCCGCCGGCACTCTGGAGTTCCCGCTGCTGGCAGCAGGCTGAGACCCCAGCTGGCAGGAGCCAGTGGTGGAAACCCCAGAGAGGCGGCGGGCTGAGCAGCTCAGCCTGCCGCCGCTCTGGGGTTCCCGCTGCTGGCCCCCTGCCAGCCGGGGTCCCACTCAGCACCCGCTGCTGGCCTGGGGGAAGGAACCCCAGGCTGGCAGCAAGCTGAGAGCCCAGCTGGCAGGAGCTGGTGGGGGAAACCCCAGAGCGGTGGCCGTCAGCCTGCTGCTGCTCTGGGGTTCTGTCCCCTTGCCAGCCGGGGTCCCCGCAGCCCCACTTACCTTGCTTCCAGTTGGAGTTCCACCGCAGGCCCCTTGCCAGACAGGGTCCAGGCTTCCAGTCCTGCTCAGCCCTACCAGCCGCCAGCTCCACTCACATCAGCTGCCGATCTGGGGTTCCAGCCTCTGACCTTCTGCCAGCTGGTTATCAACTCAGAAGCCTGTGTGCAGCGTAAAGTATCTAAATAGGTGCCACCAGACATTGGAAAACTCAGCAAGGAAAAGCACTAGAACATCACACTGAACTAATAAGATCTGCATTTTAATTTAATTTTAAATAAAGCTTCTGAAACATTTTGAAAACCTTGTTTACTTTACATATAATAGTAGTTTGATTATATATTATAGACTTATAGAGAGACCTTCTGAAAAACGTTCAAATGTTTTACCGGCACTTGAAGCCTTAAATTAGAGTATATACATGAAGACTCGGCACACTGCTGCTGAAAGGTTGCCGACCCCTGGCTTAGGATATTAATAATGGAACTGGGCTTTCATCCCTGGGTTTCAAATACAGCCTGAGCTTCACATCACTTGTTGGCTCTTCAGTGGCTAGCATGTAGGAAGAGTGGTTTGGTGGTTAAAACCCAGAGTCAGGAGATGTGATCTCTATTTCTTTCTCTGCCTTAGGGTTGCTGTGCAGCCTTGGCTGAGACACTTAATCTAATGCTGAGGTGCTGTGCATCTGCAGATCCTATTGAGTCCAGTCGAAACTGAGGATGCTCAGCGTATCTGAAAATCTGTCCGTGCTTTACTATGGAGATAGATGTCTATCTTTAGGAACCTGCATTTGAAAATGTTGGCCTTAATCTTTCTGTGTCTCAGTTTTCCATCTACAGTTCATTGCCTCTTTCAGCTCGCTACCAGGGTCAGTCTCACTTCACTCTACAACATAGGCCTGTCTCCCTGGCCTCCCCTGAATTGTAGATGGATGCACAACCAGACTGCTATGAGGAACTGTGATACTCAGCTATCATACCACTCTGGTGAGGGCTTAGCAAGTTGCTCTAACATACAAACCCACTCATACAATTTTGATGCATTAGCTACTGTGACTCCTTACTCTTTTTTGACTCATTTATTTTAATAATTCAGTTTTAGATAGAAATGCGTGTCGGCTCCTGCCTCTGCTTCCTTCTAGGAGTTAGGGGGTTGTGGGCATTGATCTGTATTTGGGCTCATCATACCAGTGCCAGAAAACTGAGGGATACGGTCCCCTGTCTAGAGACTGCCTATGGGACAAGAAATCCCTCATAGTCTTGCCAAACCCCAAGAGCCTGGGGATGTGAAAAACACTTCCCGAGAATGGGGAGAGTGACAAACCCTGAGTACTTCCAGCTGGAGGAGGGAGGGAGTGCTCTGTGTGGGGCTATGGATACTAGGGGATTGTATCTGAATAGCCCAGTGGGGAGCCTAGGATTCTGTTTTCCTCTAGAGCTACTCCTGGCGCTGAAGTTTCTGAAGTTAGTCCTGTTTATTTGCTTATTCTGCTGGCGTCTGCAGCTGCTCTTACTGGCTCCCGTACTCTCCTTTATATGCTTTTCCCCTCCAGGGGAGCCTGGGAGAGCAGCTGCAGCTGCTGGGGAAAGAACTGGTGAGAGCCTGCTGATGAGAGCAGCTCTAGAGGAAAGCAGTGTCTCCTGGTCCTCTGGTGGCTCTTCAGAAGTAGCCTCCACATTGCCTTGAATGCCTGTTGTGCTCCTCTCCCCAGACTATGTGTTTGCTGCCTGCCCCGTAACCTGCTGTGGTTGGATACCCTTACTGGGCTTCTTTTGCAGGAGAAACATCTGCTATTTCTGGTCTCCAAAATCAGTGCTCTTCAGCTGGAATTCTAATGGTCAGTTCCTTGCTCTTGCCCCGATGAGTCCTGCAGGAATGTACCTTGGCACAGCCCCAGCCACTGTCTCCTACTGGGAAGTCGAAGCAGGCACCTGGAAACAATGAACACATTCTAATAAGCTATTAAAATAAGAAATATTTACTATAACCCCTTGTGCATCGGAGATGAGGGAGGAAACTATTACAGTAGCTATGCGGTTGTGCTATAAAATATTGAGATAAATAAAGCAGGGGAAAGGACCAGCATAAACAGGGTCCGTAGTTTCTGCAGTTCCCTGGCCACAGAATTGGCTACCTGCCCCAGAATATGGCTGCACAATATCTAAAGTTTAATTTTTAAAAGATATCAGAGGAGTAGCTGTGTTAGTCTGGATCTGTAAAAGCAGCAAAGAGTCCTGTGGCACCTTATAGACTAACAGACGTTTTGGAGCATGAGCTTTCGTGGGTGAATACCCACTCGTTGGATGCATGTAGTGGAAATTTCCAGGGGCAGGTATATATATCCAAGCAAGAAGCAGGCTAGAGATAATGAGGTTAGTTCAATCAGGGAGATTGCAGATGCGGTTGTACCTCAGTGCTTGGCTGTAGACAATGGATCGTGTGGTGTGCCCAGGATGGAAGCTGGAGGCATGAAGGTAGGCATAGCGGTTGGTAGATTTTCGAGATAGGGTGGTGTTAATGTGACCATCACTTATTTGCACTGAGCTTCAGTTCATCTGCAAATTTGACACCATCAGCTCAGGATTAAACAAAGACTGTGCCAACTACAAAACCAGTTTCTCCTCCCTTGGTTATCACACCTCAGCTGCTGGAAGAGGGCCTCATCCTCTCTGATTGAACTAATCTCGTTATCTCTAGCCTGCTTCTTGCTAGCATATATATACCTGCCACTGGAAATTTCCACTACATGCATCCGATGAAGTGGGTATTCACCCACAAAAGCTCATGCTCCAAAACGTCTGTTAGTCTATAAGGTGTCACAGGACTCTTCGCTATTTTTAAAAGATTAATTTTCTGATCCTTATAGTTACAAAGAAACGCTTCCAGATGCCTAGCTCTGAGAGGTGTGAAGTGCTCCCATTCACTTTAATGTGTATTAATGCCCAAACTTAATAATGGCCATTTAAATGTCAACATCTTTCATTATTTCTCTGAACATGTTAGCAAAGCATCCCAATCCAGGTAACAACGCTCTTATGCATTGTTGTTAGAGGCAGTCCGGGGAAATGGAGCTGAGAGGTCAAGGGCTTCTGCTCCCACCCCCTTCCGAAATTGTCACCTACTAATCTGTTCAAAAGAGAGAGTGAAAGAGAAGGGCAGACAGTAAGGATGGTCTGATGGTTAGGGTGCTGCTCGCCTCAGATTTGAAAGACTGGGTTCAATTCTCTACTTTGCTACGCACATTCAGGGTGACTTTGCAAAAGTCACTTAGGCAATGGCTACACTATGGCCACCCCCCTGAGTGGCATAACTTATGCCAACTAAAGCACAGGTGTGGACAGTGCTCTCCCGCCGACCTAGTGAGTTCTCCTGGCGACATAACCACTGCTGCTCACGGGGGCTGGCGTAAGTAAGCTACCAGAAGAGCTCTCTGCCATTGGCTTAGAACAGCTACACTAGAGAGCTTACAGTTGTGCGTGTGCATCAGTGCAGCTGCGAAGCTGCAAGCTCTCTCATGTAGCCATAGCCTTAGTCTTTCTGTGCCTGCAAAATGGAGATAATAGCACTCCCCTGCTTCATCGGGTTGTTCTAAAGATATGTATATTAGTGATTGGCAAATACTACAGAGATGGGGGCTATATAAAGTACCGAAAATAGATTGGTGCATCCCCTCCCCAGTTCCACAATTCTCATTTGCCTCCTGAGTGCCAAAAATCACTTGTGCCGCTGCCAAAGTCTCCCCTGATTTTTTAAAGTATTTGTTGTCCATATAAAATTCTGCAACATGTTGAAAATATGGCAGAAGCATAAAATGAAAAATAAATTTTGAACTGAGATTTGTATTGAAATTAATATTAGAGTAAATAACACTGAGCATTCTACTAATTCTGTGGTTGCTCATATTTAATTCAGTAAAAACCTCCTTGGAGCTATTACAGAAATGTCACAGCACCAGAAAATTCTTTTCACTACTTTGACAGATTTTCACTACTTTGACAGTGAAATAGGGAGAGTCAGCTACAGAATTTAGGTCCTCAAAGTGTGTTTGGGACCCTGATTTTAACACTGTTGTCCCCAAGTATCAATACACCAACCATCTGATATTCTTTCCCACTGCATAGTTCTTGCAGATTGCCTTCCTTTTCAGCAGCTGGAGACAGAGATGTGGAGGAGATTAGAGCACCAGTGGTAGAAGATTTGCTGGACGCCTCATCAGTTGTGATTGCTTTCACATTCCTATGCCAGAGCTGTGGTGCAATATAGTTAAGAAATCATTTTCTTCTCTTGGCACAGCATCGGTGAAGTCTACACCTGTAGAACTGTTCAATGGGGGTTTTCATTGTGAAAGATTTTTTTTTATTTTTTTTTTAACTGCAAAGAAGGAAAATTTGTTATAACCAGAGCACATTGGGGGAGACAGTGTCAGGGCAGTAGGTGTTAAGTGCCTTCTCATCCTTTGTGGACTTTCTTGCTAAGGTGGATTTCTAAGAGAGCCGAGTCTGCCCGCTTGGGGTTGACTGTTGCGCTTCTTGGTTGGTAAAAGCCCCAATTCACCAAGGCACTTCAGAACATGCCTAAATGTGATCATGTGAGTAGCCCCTTTGAAGTCAGTTCAGGGTGGTACGAGCTCACACCTGCCAGGAATTGTTAATAATTTAACACTGGGCAGGATGCCAGCTGCCCTTTTAAAACAGGCAGTAGTTGGGCTCTCCGTCCAGAAACAGGCTCTGAATGATTGCCTGGTATCAGAGCAGATGATGATGGAGGCAGCTCCAGTCACATCTGGAATCCATAAATTTTCTCGATTCTTATCAGTTGGTTTTTTTTCTCAGCATTGATACCTTTGATTCATGATGTATTTATAGTAAGTATGCCAGAAAGGTATCCATGTTGATTTTATAAATCTGTCAGCCGCGCTCTGTACCAGAGGCCATGAGGTTTTATCCCTTGTTTGAGGAGCATTGCTGGAATTTGATATGGGGACATGGGGGTGGAAGCTGAATTAGTTGAGCTTTCCTCTCTTTTTAAGAAAGATTCCATAAGGTGTCTTCAGTAATTTTTCCTCCTCCCCAAGGGCTCTCAACTGCATGATGCTCAACCTTGTCACCCTGCCTGTCATGAAAGAATATGCTGCTTCTGTTCCCTCTCATTGCTCAGTTGAGGTACACATGGATTGAGTGAGCTGATAATTTTGCTTTCAGTACATAATTACAAGGGAGGGAAGTGACCTTTGTTTAGTAGACATTGTAAATCTTAGTTTCATTTACTAAGATGCCCTGGTAGGTGAAAGACAGTTTCAGAACTAGGAGACCGTGTTTTAGTTTATGCTCTGGTCTGGACTTTTGCTTCCTGGCATGCAGGTGGTTTCTCCTGCAGTTTTATAGTAGCTTAAAGAGTGCCAAACTTGTTGACCAATTACAAGTGAAGTTGCTTGGTGGTCAGCTAGCATACTATAACAGCAGAGGGAAATAGGAAGAACATTCAGAAGACAGTCTGAGGAAAAATCCCAAATCCCTTGCTACCAAAGTTCTGATCAACTGAGCCACTCTGGAAAGTGTGATGGACTCCTCTTTCAAAAGGCTCCTTATGAAATGATGGACAAGCTAGGTTAGGAAACTTGCCCTGGTTGCCTAGAAGCGTGGACTTTTTTTTTTTTTTTAATATAAACTTTCTGAGGCCAGCTTAATCCTGATCAGTGTAATTTATTTTATTCTGTGTGTCTCCAGTAACAGTTACTTGGATCACTGCTAGTTAACTGAAAGATCAGTGCATAGTTCCTCTATGTTTCTTAACTTTTTTTTTAAACATGACAGCTACAAAATGTTATCCGAAAACACTTGAAAAAGAGAGTTTTTGCTGAAGCAAAGAGTAACCATTTTTCCATTGTTTATTATTTTATTTGCATTCATATAATATACAATAATACTAGCTTCACTGCAGCATCCCTATCTGTAGCTGAAGTTGGGAAATATAGCTCAACAATTTAATATGCTATTGTGAGAATTAAATTTTTAGAAAGTAATGCAGGCAAAATACTCTTTGGATTATACTCACAATTCACATTTCAGTACTATTCAGTTGTCTGTGGTGTTCTGTACAGATATGAAACATTTATTTCATAGCACACGTACTTAATCTCTATTCACAACTCTACTCAGAACATAGATGGTAATCTTTGACAATGGCAAAACAGATTTAAAAATAAAACACCTTTGGATTTGGACATTCTGAATTTCTTTAGAAGGCTGATACAAGTTGTTTTTGTAATGGAGCATATAATAAAGTACATTCTCTCTCCTGTTGTGTGTAAAGTTATGTGGGCATATATGTACGTATAGTTTATATATAGATTTAAGTAATCTCTCTGTTTACCGTAGCACTGGTGTCTTTGTCTGTTGTCAGCATTGTTGCCATCAGCGACAGATTGGAATTGTTCTTGGGGGAGGGGAAAGAGTGCACAATCAGCTGGTCTGAATCTAATCTTATTGCTGTAGACTTGATCCTTACTAGAAGCAGCTGCCAGAGCCTGATCCTGCGCTAATTTCAAAGTAATGGCCAGTAGCCCATTGACTTTGTAATTCTGTCACATGACTTAAGCGTACAGACTCTGGCTATCCCTTCCAATAGCGTGTGTGTCTTACTGGGTGACTAGTGCAGCTTAATGTGACCTGGATCTGGTCACTTTAACATTGTAAAATGGGCTGTGCCTCAGTGACTCTGGATGCTTTAGTCCAGTATGTATGCAGTGTGGACTGGTCCATGTGTGGCAGAGAGAGATGATCATGGATTCTGTTAGAGCTGTCTGTAATTTCTAGAACAGACTTTCACTCAAAGTACTGCCAGCCAAGCTGATTTCTAATGTAGTAATGCTTGTTTGAGTTCATGTTATAGTTGAGATTCTTTAAGAACGGTTAGCTCTAGAAGGTAATAGGGGGAAACATAATCCAGCTGACTGGCAGTTTAGTTGCGGATCCTGGACAGCAGAAATGTAAAGTGTTGCTAGTGTGAACGTTTGCTTGATAACAATCTAAACAATAAATCTTGAGTCATTTCTGATCTTGGATCCTTGAGCAAGTATGTGAGATCAGAACCGAGTCCTTACTTGCTAATGGCATTTGTAAAAAGAGAAATTCATTTCTTTAATCTCCTGTTACTCTGCACTTCTACAAGTCATTTAATCCAAAAATTTCAAAATTATTTGTAACCATTAATCCTTCTAAAATTCCCTGTGAAGCAGGAAAACATTCTACTAATTTTATAGATCAATGGACTGAGGCACAGAGTGGATAAGTAACTTGCCAACATTATAACTACTCTACAGCAAATCTGGAAATGGAACCCTGACTTCAGTTCCTTGTTTCTAACTGTTATATATTTAAATTTTTAAGTTTACATTCTCTCAGTGTCTTGGTAGCCATTTCATCTTATTTCTACAATTGTCAGTTTCCCTCTCCTAAAGCTCTAGAAAAGTGGAGAAAATGTCTGTTATAACAAAAGGAAATGAACTGAATTGAATACATTTCATTTGGGAAATCTGTTTTGTGTCTGCTGGAACAGATTGCCTTTTATAACCATGACTGTTCTGAGGAGTGCACTCTTTGGACTCTTTCCTACTTGTTTCTCCAGTGAGATTTCAGATGACAGCAAGACTGACAATGAAATACATCTGCTCCTATTTCTTATGTTGAAATCCAGTGAAACTGTTTTTTTCATAAGAGTTGTGTTGTTCATAGATTTAAGATGAGCTCATGGTAAAATGTTGGATATTTATTCTAATGTTTAGTAGGGATGAAGGTGAGTTAGAACTATTCTGCATGAAGATGCCTGGTTTATAATCTTTTTGTTAGTTCCATTTTGTGGTTGGCTGCCATGGCAGTGACTGAGCGCTTGCCTACATGGGGAATTATTCCAGAATAAAGTAATTTTTATTCCAGAATAGTGTCCGCACATGGGAGTTATACCAGGAGAGCTGTAGCAGAATAGTTACTCTGCTATAGCTATGCCAGTCGATTTCCCTGTGTAGACAAGTCCTAATCCTTCTGTTTGAAGAGAGATGTGATCTCCCTCGGAGATCATGTTTCAGTGGGAGGGGAGGGGTTTCATTAAGTTTTCAGTTGTTGCCCTAATATTGTCATTCTACAAGCAAAAGCCAGTTTGAATTTAATGGCAATTTTAAGTATGGATTCAGCCTACTGAAGTAATTCACAGCTAGAACTGGCTTTCTCACGCTGCATCATATTTTCTCATTTAGTACATATGTGCAGCAGGACTTTTAGTTGTTTTGTGCTCACCTGTGTCAAAGAAGCCATATCCCGTAAATAAGACTGTATCTTTGCATAATCCCAATTTGTTTGTATTTGGGTTTACCCAAAAATTGGTTCCATCTCCTAGGCTCCCACTGACTGATTCGCCATTCCTGCAAAGCTCTGCATTGCTGCAGGAGCAGAGCTTGAGGCTTCAGCCTTGTGTGCAACTCTTAAGCTTCTTGGGATTTCTAAAGAGCTAAAGCTAAATACCTTGAAGATCCCAATTACAGAACCCTCAGTTTTTAAAGTTTATTTTGTGTTTTTTATACAAATGTATTTATTTATTTTACCTGAAGGTTTAGCTGGTGTTAGTGATTAATATTTTTTATGATAAAATAACCTGTTTCTGCCAGCTCAGGAAAGATCACATGGAACTTTGCTGTAGTTTTGCTCCTTAGCAAAACCTGTGGAACAATTAGCCTCTCAAACTGAGGAGCAGCATATGGGTAGAAGATTAGCACACCAGAGGACTGCTTCTAGCACAGCCTTCAGAAACAGAGCTAGGAACTAAAAACCTTAGTGGAAAAAGAGAATGCCTAAATTCTTCAGATAGATTTGTGACATGCTGCTCATGTCTAGGTTATATTTAGAATTGGATCCGGAAGCTCAGAAATGAGACTATTACTTATCTTTGTAATAAACAGACAAATACACTGAACAGGAATACTAGTCAGACATCACATAAGAAAAACACTGAGGAAAGTGAAATGTTTTTGTAAAGAATAATTGCTATCTAAGATGGAAACTGGAAGACAGTAAAGGAAGAGTCATTTGCCACTTCTGAAGAGCAGGACCGTGGTCTGTTGCCAGAATATCATTTGAATGGGCCATAACCCAGAAACATGGCAGAACGCAAAATATTTCCGCCCAAAGAGTTATGGAGAAGTCTTTATAAGAAGAATTGTCATTTTCCATAGGCTCAGATGGTACAAGTCTCTCCTTACAGAGCTTTCTCCAAATAAAAATGTATCTTTTTTTAAAAAGAGGAAAAAGTATAAACTTCTGTGATGATTACTCTTTAAGCTTCTTAGAAGATATTACAAAATAATGAGGGGCAAAATTACAGAAAGTATTTGTTCTTTTAAAATGAGGATAAATAGAGTCATCTGGGCTACTAAGGGCCTCTGGGGGAAATTGCTTAAGTCTTGAGGAGGGCTAGCACATGAAGGGTTGTTGTGTCCACATGGAGCCCCAATTGCAGGCCTGGCGGGGAGGCGGGGGAGGGCTTAATCCTTATTGAACTAACAGCAGCTTATTCTGATCCTGCCAGTGACAGTCAGTAGAATTGCAGTTGTCTTTATTTGTGCATATTTTGTCTCATCTAATGCATTACCAAATTAAAGATGATTATTTGTAGCAGGCAGTGTAGGCAAAAAGGGATTGCTTTGGCGCCTGATTACCAGGGTGACATCATTATAGGGTTTTTTTTAATTATTATTTTTGCACTCTGTGTTCCTAATCAAAATCAAGCTTTAGTGGAACATTAATGAACGCCTGAAAACCTTGGTAGTATCCCAGTACAGATGAAAGTGAGTTAAATAAATGTATTTGGGACCCTGGAAGTTGGAAAGGAATCTCTTCTTCACTGTGTCTGGAAAATGGTCTGACAGGTTTGTTTGTTTGTTTTCCAGATAAGGATCATCTCACAGCAGAAATGTATTCAGTAGTGATATATTGATTTTAGAGATGGGTTTTAAGACAAAAGTAACTTTAGGGGTAGGGGAGGGGGAATTCCAGGAAACTGCAATTATAAAAATGTCAGCAGTATTTATTCTTTGTAGCGTAACCAGGTGACACCACAGGTGGTTGCCTGGCTTATGACATTTGCAAAATATTGTTCCACAATTGTATCAGAAAGTAAAATCTTGCCAGTAATTGCATGCTTTAAAAGGAAGCTTTGATATATTTATTTTAGTCTATGGGGAGTGGAAAGAGGGTCCCCTCAGAATTGTGTAAATAGTTTTTTCAAAGGTATTCCTTGCTCCAGTTCCTTTGGCCATGAGGCTGTGATTTGGGAGTGCGGGGGGATTCTAGTACTCTAGGTTGAGGATTCACTTTCCTACTGAGTCCTGCCAGTTCAGAGTTTCTCAAACAGGGGTCGCTACCCGTGTAGGGAAAGCCCCTGGTGGGCCGGGCCGGTGTGTTTACCTGCTTCTTCCACAGGTTCGGTCGATCATGGCTCCCACTGGCAGCGGATCGTTGCTCCAGGCCAATTGGAGCTGCTGGAAGCAGTGGCCAGTAAGTCCCTCGGCCTGCGCTGCTTCCAGCAGCTCCCATTGGGCCAGAGCAGCGATCCGTGGCTAGTGGGAGTCGTGATTGGCCGGACCTGCAGATGGGGCAGGTAAACACACCGGCCTGGCCCTTCAAGGGCTTTTCTGCACAAGCAGCAACCCCTGTTTAAGAAACCCTGTGCTAGTTTATGTATAGATTAACTTCGGTGTTTGCTTCAGATGAATGCTGGATTCTTTGCTTTGCCCTATATACATTATAACAGTATGCAGTTTATAACATTTTCTTAAATTCAGTACATTACTAGTTATTTATTTTCTTTTGATCCAAGGATAATTGCACATTTTCTGCACAGGTTCTTTTTATTTTTGTGCCTGTGAAAAGAGCCAGACTGATACCTGCTGAGAACAAAGTCTGCCATTTTTCCACAGAGCAAGTGCAGTCTGAGCAATGCAAGTCAGACTTCCCCACTCTGCTGGAGAGACTACTTACTGCTATAGATGTTTCAGTTTATGTACCCATTCCTTCCTTGGCCTTTTCCCCAAGATTTCCAACAACTGTAGTAGTTAGTGGCCATTATGATGGTAGCTTTTGTGACCACAAATAACTGGTTTCAGACCACAAACACACTTCACATAGGCCCCAAAACACCTCTGCTAGTAATACCTGTTAGCACTAATGTCTTGGGCTGAAGTGTCGTAGAAGTGAAAAGCTGTGTGTCCCTTTGCATGTCCTCTGAGTCCGACCTCCTTCTGCAGAGTATTAAACAGCATTGGCTCTGGGCTTTAAATATCTGAAACTATATGATGTAGTGATTTTGGGAATCTCTTCACCAGAGCTATGGGATGATAAATAGGTTGGTAAACCTCCATTCAAAAATCAAGGGACATACACCTCTACCTCGATATAACGCTGTCCTTGGGAGCCAAAAAATCTTACCGCATTATAGGTGAAACCGTGTTATATTGAACTTGCTTTGATGCACCAGAGTGCGCAGCCCTGCCCCTCTGGAGCACAGCTTTACTGCATTCTATCCGAATTCGTGTTATATCGAGGTAGCAGTGTACATTTATAAATACAAAATAAAACATATACTGTAGCAGTGCATTGATTTATTTTAAGATTAGGATCAAAGATTATTCCTTATAGCAGGGGTTAACAACCTTCAGCACGCAGCCCATCAGGGTAATCAGCTGGTGGCAGCAAGACATTTTGCTTATGTTGACTGTCCAGAGGCATGGCCCCTCACAGCTCCCAGTGACCGCAGTTCACCATTCCCGGCCAATGGAAGTTGTGGAAAGCAGCGTGGGCTGCAGGCAACAGCCTGTGGACAGTCAATGTAAACAAAAACAACAAGGAGTCCGGTGGCACCTTAAAAACTAACAGATTAATTTGGGCATAAGCTTTCTGAAGAAGTGAGTTTTTTTACCCACAAAAGCTTATGCCCAAATAAATCTGTTAGTCTTTAAGGTGCCACCGGACTCCTTGTTGTTTTTGTGGATACAGACTAACACGGCTACCTTCTGATACTTGACACAACATAAACAAAATGTCTCATGGCCTGCCAGCGAATTACCCTGATGGGCCGCATGCCGAAGGTTGCTGACCCCTGCCTTATAGGTTTCCATATGGACCCTCATCTGTGTGTTTCCTCAGGGGTATTGGCAGAAGAATGTTCTTCCCTTTGGAGACATGCCTTTTAAAACAAAATAATAGTAAAGGGAGCATCTAGATAGAACGGAAGTGCTCATAGTCCCACAAACTCCCCCTTACATCTGCCACAGAAATATGGACAAATACAGTAACCTTTAAAATGGCAAGGCAAAGCTTTCTGTCTCTCCAGCAAAGAAACAGACGCCAGAGTTGAAGTTTCATATTATACTGTTTAAAATATCTATTTTCTGGGTATGAGGAATGGTGTGTTTAGTGAGGCTGACAGACTGTCAGTTGGCTGCTCTACACACTACTTTCCAGCATAAAAATAAACTGCAGATGTTCCAAGACAGATATATCAAGATACTTAGCTTTGGTTTCAGGTTTGCAGATGTTCTGTGTTTCACTAGAGATAAATCTCAGGGTTAGTGTTGATAAAAATGCATTCTCCATAACTCCACAGACTGAGTCTTGTGTGTGTTTAATACATTTTGACCTGTAAGCACTTTTGTTGTTTTAAATACCAAAACAAAAACACGTTTCTTGTCTTTTCTTCCCATAATGAGTAAACCAAAATAAGTTATTAACTAGGGCCCCTCTTGAGAGATGAGTACTCAACATCTTTCACATCTTAGGTGTTGGAACTAGTGGTGCTGGGGGTGCTGCAGCACCCTCTGGCATGAAGTGGTTTCCATTATATACAGAGTTTACAGTTTGGCTCAATGGCTTTCGGCACCCCTACTATACAAATTGTTCCAGCACCCTGTGTGGTGGTGTTTGCAATGGTTGTTGGAAATATTCAGCACCTAGCAGAGTATATCTTCTAGGAGTCGTCCCACAATGTTGGACCTATTGTTTTAACAACATAATTAATCTTCTTGCCGAAGTGATGGTTTTTCAATTAGCCTATAGTTGACTGTATGGAGCTGAGCTGGGGATGGGGAATCATCCAGATATTACTTCCAGATGAGTTTTAATTTATTTCCAAGGACAAATAGAACCGTTTTACCTGTCTGAATTACTGTAACTTCACTTCAATACTTTGATATGCTACTGGGTTTTTAAAACAGAAAATAATGAGAATATTGTCTGTGTGTGCTTTGTAAAACTCAAGTAAGGAATGAACTTGGTGCAAGAGTGTAAACATGGCACTGACAGCTGTATTTCCCGCAATATGCTTGATGCCTGGCACTTGCATGACATACTGGCTTGTTCCTTCTTTTCATGTAGAAAATATAACTGGATACAATTGGCTATGGTTCAACTAAAGTTACACTGTTTTGTGTATCATCTCATCACAACTGCAAAGTAATTACTTCTAGCGTTGGGTTTTCCACCTTGATGGGACGGTGAATGTGAAAGGGACAGATGAGACAAAGCTGATTCAGTTTTGTTTTTTATAAATGCAAGATTCTCAACAATTTCAAGATTCAAGTCAGACTACTTTGTTCTCTTTTTAATTTTTAGTTATGCGATTCGGTGGTGTTCTTACATCACGCAGCATGATATATAATGTGAAATTTGCTTTGTGAATATAACAAAAAGCCACACTTTGAGTGAGTGTGTGCTTCAGGTCTAACCGTGGGCCCCGCGTGTATTTGACTATGTATTCACTTACAAAATAACAAACTGATGAGATTTCAGCAGAGCTAAAGCACGACTGGGTGGTATCGTAATAAAATATTAAGTCTCCTGGGGTTCTTTTTTGCCTAGGAAAGCAGCAGCAGCTTGAAGCCGAGCACCAGGACATGTATGTCGAAGCTGATCATGACCTGCACCTAACAACACGACGTTCGGTACAACCTCCTGCAGAAAGACCTGGGGAGAGACGTATGGCTGAAATGAAGAAACTCTATGGTGTGGGTGCTGCCAAAATCCAAGCCATGGAGACTGCCATGCAACTTGCCTTTGATAGGAACTGTGATAAAAAGCAGCCCAAGTACTGGCCTGTTATCCCCCTGAAACTGTGAGCTGTATCATCTTCTGTACTAGTAGTCGAGCGCTGCAGCTGTGGGTGCCCAATCAGGCTACACAGCTCAGTGAATGAATCAGGGGTCATCACGTGTTCTCCTTTCCCCTCCTGCCAAGCACACTCCCCCTCTTCTTTTTAATCTGTCTACCAGAGTTTTCAGAACCTATAGCATCTCCACAGGGAAGTGCTAAAGTATTGATTTGTACTGTAGGGATATTGAAATTTTACTTCTTTTTAAAATATATATTTTCATTAATTTAATGTTGGTCTGCCTTGACCATGCTTTCAGGAAATGAAATAGCATTTGTTTGCACTTAGTGAGCTCGGAAGACTGTTCAGCAACACAAAAATCTCTACAAATGATCCACTTATTTATTATTTTTAATGTAGTAGCCTTGAGATCCATTTTAACACAGTACAACTTGAAGTGTTATGAATTCTGAACCCTCATCCTTAATTTGGATGCAGTCAATTGGCCAAGGTACAAAATACTAAATTACTATAGCACAGCCATTTGAAAGCTCTTTGAAAGTTTTATAATAAGGCAGGAATTTTTTATTCCACTTTGAAACTTGGCAGGCAGAATTTCAATCCAGAAGCAAACTTATATGAAAACATTAAAAAAGAAATTTTGGCCATTTTTATTATACAATTGTTTGGCATGGCAGCAAAAATGTCTAATTGATTTGATACGTAAAAAAAGGGAAAATTAAACAAGCGGAGATAGTTAGGTTCCTGTTCTGTCACCCTTCACTCACACTGAGTAGTGTCTTACTCAACTAATAATTCCAGTGATTTGTGAACTCAATGAGTAAGCAATACTCACTATGAATAAAGGAGACAGAATTGAGCCCTTAATGTTGAAAAGTGAGTACTCTGGATATGTAATCGTGAAAATCCTTCTGAAAAGCAGCTGTGTGTCACTATTGTATACTTAGTTTGCACCAAAACAAATCTTCACTCAATCAGAGTAATACTGACTTCAGACATTTTTCTATAGAAAGAGTTGTGTATGGAATATGATGATTAAATGGCCTGTCTGTAATATGCAGTATTTCCATGCTACATTATAAGTGGTTCCAAAGAAACATATTACTGACTTAACTGTCATAAACATGGGTGACCTGTTTTTGGGGTAGAGAAGGCTGAGGCTGAAGTTCCAGCCGTTTAATTTGCTCTAGCTATGTTCTGTACTTGCCTATATGGTCTAGCCCAGTGGTCCCCAATGTGGTGCCTGCGGGTGCCATGGCGCCCACGGGGGCATCTTCATGCACCCGCGTCCTGGCCCCCAGGAGGGCACCCGCCAAAATGCTGCCAAATGTCAGCAGCATTTCGGCGGGGACGCCTCTCGATGACGACGCTTGTTGCCGACAAGTGATGTCATGGAGAGGCGTCGCCCCCGAATTTCGGTGGGGGCGCCTATCCATGACGTCACTTGTCGACAGCAAGCAGCGTCATCGAGAGGTGTCGCCGCCGAAATGCTGCTGAAATTCGGCAGCATTTCGGCGAGTGCTCCACCGCCACAGTGGTCCTTCAGCAGGCGCCCGCCAGCCAAAAAGGTTGGGGACCACTGGTCTAGCCGTTGTAGCATGTGTGGGATATAATATACCACATTAATCTCTCTGCCCTTTGCTATATCCTGGTAGACCAGAGCAAATTTCAAATTTAACTTTGAATTTCCTTGTTCTTATCACTTAGTGTTATGGCTTCAAAAGTACTTCATTTTTCATTCTAACTGAATATAACATGCATAACATGAAGTGGTAAGATTGAACTCCTTAAAATTAAAAGCTTCCAGACTCCAAGACTCATTACCGATGTAATTGAACTAACAAGCTTGTACACAGGGAAAAAAATAAGCTGGCGTTGTGAAATGTAATCCTGCATTTGGTGTACTTTAATTTTGTCATAGTATGTATGTTAGCGATCGACTATGAAATGTTGGGAATTAGTGTTTTTGTTAGGATCTCTCTTGGTTGACAGAATAAATTTTTATCTTCTCATAAAAACTCTGTGATAAAAATCATTTGTTTTTACATTCTGCCCCAGCTGTATAACACTTATTCAATGCCCGAGGGTGGTAAAACCTTCTCTTGCTTTCTCTGTTTGCTAGGGAAGGCTGCACCTTGCCCTGGTGCAGCTTTAACTTAGATACGTTGTGAAAAGTGCATATGGGTTCAGATGAGGGCTTCACAGGAATCCTTGGCCCGCTCACAGCCTATCTGGTAAGGTGCAAAGTGGGTGAAGAGGGCTGCTGTGCTTTTTGAGGGAAGGGCATCTTTCCTTCCAGATCCATGTACAGATCTCTCTCTTCTAGGGTGACCAGACGTCCCAGACTGTCCCGATTTTGAGGAGTTTGTCCCGCATCCCAACCAGAGTACGGTCAGGATGCCATTTGTCCCAATATTTTGTTTCCTGGTCTTTGACGGCAATTTGGCAGAGATTCCTTCAGTCGCGGATGGTCTTCAGCAGTATTTCGTTGGCAGGTGCTTCTGTCTTTGGCGGCAAGGTTTATTACCCGCCACTGAAATACTGCCGAAGACCGTCCACAACTGAAAGGCTCTCCACCGAATTGCCTCCAAACTCCCGGACGAGTGATTGTAAAAAACAAAAAACAAAAAAAAAACTGCCCCCCCCTCCCCCCGCCGCCGCAGTCTCAATATTTTCCACTTAACATCTGGTCATCCTATTCTCTTCCCATATGAATGGGAGATTCTGCTGCCCCGGCAACATCAGCAGCTATTTTGCTAGTTCAGGGATCCATGTGGGATTGGGGTGGAAGGTACATCCCCTCACACTTCTCTGCTCCCGAAGAGCTTGCCAGGGAATACACTCTTGGGATGTATATCTTTTTGTGGAGCCCCGTCTGTGAAGGGGATCTTCTGTGCAGGAGAAGTAGGCCCAGGGAAAATAGATCTGAAATGCCTGGGAGTGAGAGGGTAGGCTGCCAGCGGACAATTACAGTGGAAATACAGTGGATCTGTGGAGTTTAAAGGCAGGTTTCATGACCCGTTCCAAGGGGGGCCAAACCTACCTTCTTCTCTGTCTCCCCCTCATCTCCAGATGGAATAATGTGGGGAACTCTGGGAGGAGTTTTCCTCTCCCTTAATTTCTCTCTCAAGTTTTTATGGGAGGGGTTGATCTGACTCCTTATGAGTTTCGCAGGAGGGAGCCCCGCACATGATGCACCACAGGAGTGATGCATTTCAGATTTGGAGGAGAGGAGCTCTCATCTGCAAACTTACGAGATGTGCAGGAAAGAGGTTGCCTCCTACAGATCTCCCAGCTTTCATGGGACAGACTGTTGCATCATGTTTAGCCAACTAACTCCACACACAGGCAATTCAGTGGAGTTTTAAAGTCTTTTATTACAATAATTCTTGTTGTTCCATCTTTTTTGTTTGTAAAAGAATCTGGGACATTCCGAAAACCAGATTGTGGAAGCTTCACAGTTAAGGACTCAGATGTGAAAAAATACCAGTGTTGAGATTACATGGGCAACACTAATTCTGACCCCTTGCACTTATATATTACGCTGCAGTCCTTAATTACATGCCTTAATAATATTTCTCAAATAATACCATGTTCTATCACTTCAGCCTCTTGAGTTGAGGAGCACAAATGGAACCTTGTAGACCTGATTCTCCTCTGCCTTACACCTTGTCCAGTCATTTGCACCTGTGCAAAGTGGGAGCAAATTCCACCAAGTCAGAATTATTCTTTCACTGGTGGTAGCATTTGACACCCTATTTGCATTCACTTTTCACAAGTGTAAATTTGACTCTACGAGGAAGAATCACACCTAGGGTTGCCACCTTTCTAAAGGCTGGTAACTAGACCTGTGACACCCCACTCCTTGCCCCACCTGTTCCTCCGAAGCCCCGCCCCTGCTCTACCTGTTCCCAAGCCCCCTCCCCTCCATCACTTGCAGGGTCTGCACCAGCATAGCTGAGGCAGCTTTGCCTGCCACTTGCAGGCTGTGCAGAGCCACGAGTCGCACAGGAAGTCTGGCCCTGGAGGTGGCAGCGGCTGTTGCTGCACTGCCTCCTTCCTTCCACTTAGAATTGCAACCTTTTCCACAGATTGAAAACAACGGACATCAGGCTTGTCAAATGGCACTGAATACACAAGCTAAAACCAGACTGCCTGGGTGGAAACCTAACAGGTGGCAACCTCATGCCCTGGGTTGTAAGAAAAATGGACCTCAGGGAAAAATTTGGTCTTAATCTCCGTAATTCATCTTTCCCATCAGTAAAGCGGGAACAATGCAAAACAACATAAAGATGTCCTAAAGACTGATTTGTTAATGTTTGAAAAATGCTTTGAAGATTGGGGGGGAAATGGTAAAAGACTTTTTGTTTATAAATGCATTAAAAATTATCATGACTGGACACAATATAAGTTTAACACACAAAATGATGATCTCCACATCTGATACCCCAAAATAACCTGTTTGTGCTCACACAATGGAAACACTGTCAAAGATTTGTTTGTCCTTGTGGAAGTATTTCTCCATAAAGGAGCTGATTATGTTTCATCTTCTCACGGTTGCTGCTGCCTGTATGTGTGTGGGCTTATTAGTGGCTATTCTAATTGCCGTGATACATTTTTACCTTTATAGCTTGCTCATTTGTGCTGATGCACTCCCTCTTTTGTGTTTTTTCTCTCCATGTGCTGAAGGTCCAGAAACCTCTTGCATGTGTAGACCGTATTCAGATGACTCACTCAGAAGGCATTTTTAGTGAGCAAGTTACAACAAAATTCTGTCATAACCTCTGTGAAAGACATGCACAGATATGGCCTATAAGGCATCAGTTTCTGGTGTTTGTATCTTGTTTTGTTCCCTTTGCTAAAAGATTCAGTTCAGTCTTAAAAACTAAAGCTACATTGCTCAAATGTGGGTGCCTATAGGTAGACACCTAAATTAGTGGCCTGATTTTCAGAAGTGCTAAGCCCTCCCTCATTTCATCAGAGTCATAACTCACTGCTCAGCATCTCTGAAAATGGAACTGCTTTAAGTTAGATTCTTAAGCATGGACTTAGAGACATAATTTTAGGCACCTAGATTGAAATTTTTGGCCTGAATAAGTTGGCAAGTGGTTACTGCCCGCTGTGTGAAATACGATCTCTGAGATCAGAAACTTATTTTTCTTTCTGTTCCTCTGAAAGTCCAAGGCTGTTTGGGAAAATGTTACCCAACATAGTGATGTAACAGCCACAATTCTCTAGAGTCCATCTTAGTTAACTACACATTCTATCGATATGAAAGGATCATATTGCATTGCAGCTGAGTATTCTTACAACACTCCTGAATCCATTTCTTTAAAGAAAGTAACTGAACACTAGGTGAAATGTTAAGCACCCCACATGTTTGATGGAAATTACTATTCAGCCCAATAATGGCTAATTTTCCCCTATAAATCATTTCCTATCTGGTGTCGCATCTGATTTCCTGAATTACATTGAGACTTATTGCCTAAAAATCTTCTGCAGTTCCAAAATAATTTTTAAAAAACCCTACCCCCATGCTCCTGGTTTATATCTTCCCCAAAGAAATAACCTCTTCTCGGGAAAAATAGTTTAGCAACCATATCTCCCCTTTTCCAAGCAAAAGTGAGAATGTTGGTTCTGGGATTTTAATTTTTATTTTAATCTTGTATCTTTTATTTCTGTTACACTAAAGATCAGGAATGAAATCTTGAATCAGGAATGAACCCGTAAGGTAGTTTGCCATTGACTTCAGTGAGGCCAAGATTTCACGTGAGGTTTCCATTAGCCTGCACTTTGGGGAGCAACATGGGCCCCTATTCATGGTCTTATCTTGAGGGCACATTCTTCTTCCAAAGTTCCTTCTTACTTGATACTCATTGTTTACCGGATTTTTGTTGCTTCATGTGAGAAAAGTAAACCACTCACATTCCTTTCCACAGACATTTTACACAATCCTCAGTTTTTTAACAACACTCTCAGGAGTGTTCTTTTTTTTCAGTTGAGAAGCATATCACTCTGACCATAGTGGGCCAGATTTGTTCTTGATATAACCAGGTGTGCTTCTGCTGAAGTCAGAGGATTTTTTGTAACAATTTTAATTATTTAAAAAAAAAAATTGTTGAGCTCTGAGTAATAATGTTGATGGGCACATAAATACTGGAGTGATAAGAATATTGTAAATGTTTATACTATGTTTTATTTGTACTGTAGTAATCCTTAGAAGCCCAGCTGCGATCAGAGCACCATTGTACAAACATACAATGAAAAGCAGTCCATGCCCAGTGTTTTATTAATCTCTGCTTTCTCAAAATTCCCTTCACAGAAATGTCATATATAGTCTATATTAATATTGTATAATTGAACAAATTCTGCATGATTATATATTTTTAAATATTAATACATTGGGTTAGTTGTTTGCATATACTTAGCAGCAGTATTGTGAATGCAGTAGAACTTCAGAGTTACAAACACCTCAGGAATGGAGCTTGTTCGTAACAAAACATTATGGGTTTTCTTTCTTTATACAGCTTTGAAACTTTACTATGCAGAAGAAAAATGCTGCTTTTAACTATTTTAATTGAAATTAAACAAGCACTGAAATAGTTTCCTTACGTTGTCAAATCTTTTTTTAAACTGTCTCTTTATTTTTTTAGTAGTTTATGTTTAACACAGTACTGTACTCTATGTATTTATTTATTTATTTTGGTGGTTGTTTCTGCTGCTGCCTGATTTCCAGTTCTAAATGAGGTGTGTGGTAGACTAGTTAGTTCGTAACTCTGATGTTTGTAACTCTGAGGTTCTACTGTACTCTCCCTCCTTTTACTTACAAGGGTTGATAGAATTACTAAAGTCCTAGTGCAATTTTTATTCTATAGCAGACATACCTTGGTATTTCTTGTCTTAGTTATGATGTATTGATTATGATGTACTGTCCCTTCCATGTGTGGCAGAGGATGGAAATACTCTTGTGGTGGAAATATAAATAATCATTATCTTCTCCTTTCCCCAGCTAGCTGGGTTCAGGTTGCCAGATCAGTTTTTTCCAGGTTTGCCACTCCATTTTCAGTCCATCCTCTCATACACAGTTTATCCACTGGTTTCTTGACTGTCCTCTTGTTCTTTGTCTGCTAACTCTAGTCTCAGATGTCTCCCTAATGGGATTCCCTTCATCCATCATTCGTATATGCCCGTATTCATCTCAGCCTTCTCTCCTGCAGCCTCTCTCTGATGCCACACAGCTTGGTCTCATTCCTGATAACATCATTCCGCCTGAGATCTGGTAAAGTCATCCTTCTCACTGCCGTCAAACATCTCATTTCAATGGCTTCAAGTCTTCTCAAGTACCTCTCTTTGGTTACCCTCGTCTCTGATCCATACAGAAGACCTGGTCTTACCATGGTTTTGTATAGTTGTCTCTGAAGTAGTTCAGCATCCATTTGTCACAAATCACTCATCGTGCACCAGGCTTCCCTCACACTCAGCAGTCTTGCTTGCAATTCTGCCAATTTTTCCATTTGCTGCTAAGCAGCCTCCAAGCTTCTTAAATGCAGAAACCTGATGTAGGTACTGGCTCTTGAGGCTGATATTCATGTGTCTTGGTTCTATACATGTCACCCACATGACTTCCATATTTTCTTTATTAATTTTAAAATCATATTTTCTTAGTTCATTGTTTCAGTTATCAGTTGCCTGGACCAAATCTAGTTCTTTCCTAAACGGGGTTCCGTTGTTCGGCGAATGCGACTATGACAGTGAAAATATAAATGGTAATGTATTTTTCTAAAGGTGAACAAAAGAAGTCTGATTTGCATCAGGTACTTACTGCAAATGAAAAGCTTTTGAAATAAAAGTCAGTACCTATGAATAGTAGAAGATCATTGCTGCAACCAAGAAAATGGTAGCACTATACCCAGTAGGAAATATATGTATGTTTATTCTTGACTATGTTTGTTCTATAACTCTTCTTGTACAGTATATATCATCGATAAAGTTGCATTCTGTTGAATGTACATTCATTGCAATGTGGTTAACGAGGACTGAGGAATTATTGATTGTAGCCTCCCATCCTGGTACTCTCATGTTGTGAAGATATTTTCATATCAAAGTGATGATGCTGAGCCAAGGTGTTACCATGTTATGTTGCAAAAAGCTGAAATGGCATCACAACATTGGGTCATAAACATCCTGACAATGTGACAATGGAACTGGTTCCACTGGACCTACTCACAAATCAGGCAACACTACATGACTGCAGAATCAGGGGCCTATGTGAACTAGGAGAATAGTAGGGGATTTAAACAATTATCACATTAGGGAAAACATTACAATTAATCCTTTAAAAATCTGTTTATTTTCTGTGTATGTATTAATGAATTTAGTTTTTGTTAACAGCCACTCTGGAGGCAGAAGGTCATGGAACCATATACAATGGAGACTAGAAAGTCCTATTAATTCATCTTATTCAGTCTCTGGGACCAATACAATATTGTTCCCTATCATGTGGTTCCCAATTCCATTGTCAATCCACAGAATAGGAACACTATGTATGGGCAATAGTATTGCCAGCTTTTCTACAATGTCCCATTATCATTCATCTACAACAACCAGTTATATATATATATATATATCTGTCTCCTGGGAACTTCCCTGTGTTTCTCACATTAGCCCTTATCCCTTTTGCTTACTGTCAGACTTTAGAATTTTGAAGCATGCTCTCTCGCACAGCTCCTCTTCAGACTTGATCTTACACTGAAAAGAATGGTGCTGAATTTGTGACATTAAGTTCCATGGCAACAGAATGTGGTATCATAAACACTGGATTATGAATTCATTGCAGGAACAAGACAGAGGAACAGCTGCATTGTAATGGAGAACTCTTAGTCCAATACTGATCTCCCACAACGGCGAAGCAAATGCAGATAATTACTGACAAAATAAATGGCATAAATACTCTCTTCATTTGTGCTCTATTGGGATGCATGCACTTCTGTTACTGCAGCATAAACAGGCAGCTCTTGACTACAGAAGTGTCATTGCAGATCACTTGGAAGGATTAATGGTTTGCCTTTTGCTAATATGTTTCACTACAAAGGACCTGCTCTAAAAAATGTTCTCTAGTTTCCTTGTCAAAACCAGTTAAATTCTGTTTAGCAAGAGAGTGCTAGAACTGCGTTACTATACTCTGTGCCCTGCTGCTGCTTTTTTAGGCTGCCTATGTAGTTTGCATTATTCAAATCTAGCAAAATTAGATCTGTTTCCCCAGAATAACCATTGTTAAAACTTTTTCACAATCCTGCACTGATAGCAGTTTGTAAAGCTAGAATATTGCATTGTGTTTTGCAAATTGGCATTCTGGGTCTAATCTGGCTTGCCTTACTTACACAGGTACTTCCCTTCAGTTTAATGAAGCCACTCATGAAAGTAGAAGAGCAAGCTGGATTTGATCCTAGACGGTATCCCATCCCACAGGAGTATGTGGTAATTTAGTATTGTTGAAATACAGAGCTTTAAAATAATCATAAAGCACTAACTGAGCACTCGGTTTTTCCTTGGATAATGAACTGTTTTCCTACCAAGCTTTTAAAGCTTAAGAGGACACAAAACAGATGCCATGGTACTATTACACAATATGACACAGGGCATTCTCCTGGGGAATCAGTGCAACAGTTAGAGATGCAATAAAATTATTGGAAAAACTTTTCTAGGATATTCGAGTGAGATGCTAAAACAAACAAACACTTTTCAAAATCACAATGGCAAAAAACTCAATTTTGCCCTGATTTCTCAACATTTCAGATCCAATATTACTTTCACTTTTACATAGTTAATTTAACTGAAAAACTGTCCATGTTATCAGTGAAGAGCAATGGATGAAAAGGTAGCAGAATTTTTTGTCATTTTTGGAAAATGTCTGTTTTCTTTGTCAACGTGTATAAAATGTTGGATGGCTTAGTGATAGCTCCTTGCAGAGCCTGAAAAATTACTGAATGTTTATTAGCCTGAAAGAAAAAACAATGCAGCTTCCTCTGCATTACTGCCACCACAAAGCTACATGCCCAGCAACGTAAAGGAATTAAACAGTTATGCAATATATTTTAATCTGCTGTCTAATATTTTTTGAAATGATCTCCAATGCTTTTGTTGTATTTCTTCTTTCCCTTCCTGACTTCACCCTACTTTAGAAAAAAAATCTCTTTTTTCTGTTATTCTCAGTATCCGTTTCTTCCTTTCTCTCCCCCTCCATCCTCATAGACTTATAGACTCATAGGTCAGAAGGGACCAATATGATCATCTAGTCTGACCTCCTGCACAAAGCAGGTCATAGAACCCTACCCATCCACTTCTATAACAACCCCTAACCTATGTCCGAGTTATTGAAGTCTTCAAATTGTGGTTTGAAGACCTCAAGCTGCAGAGATTCCACCAGCAAGCGACCCATGCCCCACGCTGCAGAGGAAGGCGAAAAACTGGTTGTCCCTACAACAGTTCTTTCTATGAGGTCCTCACTGCTCACCAAAACCAAATCTAAAATGGCATCCCTCTTAGTTGGTTCTTCAACTGACTTGGTGAAGAAATCCATCTGCTATCACATCCAGAAAAATCTGAGCCCTATTATTTTGTGCAAGCAGTGTCATCCCCATCCTATATCTGGGAAGTTGAAGTCTCCCATGATTCACAACATTTCCCCATTAGTATTTACCATCCATTAAAACATTAAAGAGTCTCTAATCCATATCCCAGTTCAGATCCTGGCGGTCTGTAGCAACAGCCCCAAGCACTTATCAGGGGAGGCTCTAAGCTTTCTTTCCCAGTGTGATTTTGCCCAGACATGCCTCTGTCTTTATCCTCCATGACTTCTTATTTCTTTCACGTTGACCTCTCATTGATGTACAATGCTACTCACCAACCCACTTTTGCCTTTTTTCTGTCTTTCCTAAAGCACACTAGCCTCAAATCTGTACTCCAGTCATGACTATATTTCCACATTTTCTGTATCCTATATATCTGGTTTCACTTCCTGCACCAGTAAGCTCCAGTTCCTCATCTTGTACCTGAGGTTCCGGCGCATTAATCGTACAGGACGAGTTTTAATTGGGGTTTGGCGTCACTTATGACATTTTTACCCTGTTATTTTTTGACAGAACATTCACCACAGCATCACCTGTTTAGTCCTGGTATCTACACTGTCTTCCTCCTTATGTGCAATTCTTTGTCCACGACTGTATCCCATCTTATTTGTTTCTTCCCTCCGCAAGTTACAATCCGCATGGAGATTCCTGGACATCTCTCCAACCACTCCCCCAAATTCCTCGTTAAAGCTCCTCTAATCAGTTCGGCGAGCCTGCATCCTAGAGTCTATTTCCCATCTTACTCAGGTGAAGTCCATCCCGAGAGAAAAGTCTTCTGTCCGTAATTATTTTCTCTGTGCTTCCCAATGACCGTACATCAAAGCCCTCCTATAGCACACTGCCTGAGTCATCTGTTGATCGCCATATCTTGTCACACCTTTGTCGTCCTTCTCTAGGAACCGGCAGATCCCACTGAAAGATCACCTGAGCCTCGATTTCCTTAAGCGTCTTCCCCAATCTGGCATAGTCTCCCTTGATACAGTCAGTGAGTATCTGCCGTATCATTCGTTCCCACATGAAGGACAATCAACGGATTCTTTCCCGCTCCGCCTAGGATCCTTTCAGCCTCAGGTCCACATCCTGTATCTTAGCACCCGGCGAAAGCACACCCCTTCTGTTCTTCCCGATCAGCTCTACTTACAGGCCTGTCTATTCTTCTCAGTAAGCAGTCTCCTCACGTAGACCTGCCTTTTCCTGTGACAGTGTGATTCACGGTCTATCCCTGCACCCACTGGCGGCAAGTCCTCTCGATTCCTATTCACCCTTGCAATCCTCCTGGGGCTCATATTGGTGTTGCCTCCATTGACTCCTCCCCTCCTTCTGGAGGACTAGCGTGCTCTTCTCTTTTTCCTTGCCTTTTCTCCTTCAGCGACCACCTGCTGTGCCCCTTCTTCATTTTCCAACTCTGCAACCTGTTCGAGTTCTATTTCTCCTTCACTGGCCCGTCTTTTCCTCTGCCTGGTTTCTCTTAGTCACATGCTTCCACCAT
>NC_133769.1:233359595-233388763 GCF_003597395.2 Chelonoidis abingdonii
TACTTCAGGCCTCTGCCATCTGCCCTGGAGGAAAATTCCTTTCCCGACTC
The DNA here is from genome assembly GCF_003597395.2 of Chelonoidis abingdonii. NCBI lineage: Eukaryota > Metazoa > Chordata > Testudines > Testudinidae > Chelonoidis > Chelonoidis abingdonii. Next base: position 233,359,646 of record NC_133769.1, read on the forward strand.
AATTTATGGCATGCGAGCACTAAACCTCCGAGCATGGTGGGCAAGACTCCATGCGAGCCACCACCCTAGGAAGTGTAAATTCTTCTGCAATAAACTCAGAATCCAAGCAACCATCCAACATCCATCACGAGACCATTGAGCAGAATTGCTTGATAACTCAAGATCAAAATGCCAAAATTAAACTAATCCATCATATCACCCTTCCATAAACTTATCAAGCTTAGTCTTTAAAGCCTAGATATTGTTTTGTTCCCCCCCTGAGCTCCCCTATTGGAAGGCCTGTCCAGAAACTTTCACTCCCCAATTGGTTAGAAACTTCCTGTTCTAAACTATCCATAATGTCCAGTTTTATACCCAATATTGTCCTAGTTGTCTTCAATTACATACTAAGCTATTAAAATAAAATCCTTTCCCTCCCCAGTGGTATAATCCCCCTGATATATTTGCTATAGAGGCAGCATATTCCCCCGCAGCTTCTTTTGGGCCAGGCTAAAGAAGCCAAGCTCGTATTGAGTCTCCTTTCTATGAAGGTGTTTCCATTCTCGGATATCCTTAGTATGCTCCGTCTCTGAAACCTGTTCCAGTTTGAATTCACCTTCTTAACATGGGAGACCATAACTGCACACAGTTATTCCAGGTGAGGTCTCTACCAGTGCTCTTATATATTACGGTAACTACACCTCCTTATTTCTTTGCTGGGAAATACCTTCACCTTGACATCCTAAACCGCTATTTGCTTTTTAACGGCCAGGTTCAAATTGGCGGCTATAATATCCTTTCGCGATCAAACCAGTATTCCAAGGTCCTTCTCCTCCCGTCTGTGTTCCCACTGATGTGTCCCCAGTGTTTAATCTAATTCTTATTATTAATCCATAAGTTGCATGACCATTGCACTTTTCACTACTACAATTCATCTCCTATATAATCTATTACTTCCTAGGTTACCAAGGTCATTCCTAGTAACTCCTGATAACTGATGCGTATCCTTGTCCTTCTCGTGTAGCAATTACCCCCAGCTTTTTTGGTCATCCGCAATACTTTTATTAGCACATCTCCGCTCTTGGCAAGTGTTCAGTAATAAAAGTTAATAATGGATGTTGGTCTCTCAAATACCGATCCTTGAGGACTCCACTAGTAAACTCCTGCCTCAGCCTTGACAGGTTCACCCTTCAGTACGACCCTTGGAGTCTCTCCTTTAACGTTCTAGTCCTATCCACTTGACAGTTTTTTCATAATATCATCCCCATTCTTTGCCAATTTAACTAACAACTTCCCGATGTGTGAACCGTTATCAAATGCCTTACTTGAATCGAGGTAATATATTTAGTTCTACTGTCATTTCCTTTGTCTAGATTACTGTCATCCTTCTCGAAGAAGGGATCAGGTTGGTTTGGCAGCAATCTACCTTAGTTAATAAACCGTTTGTTGTTAATTTGCTCCAATCGATTGACCTCAAAGTCCTTAACTACTTTCTCCTTTCAAATTTTTTCCAAGACCTTACATACTTACAGATGTCAAACTAACAGGCCTTATAGTTACTCGGATCACGTTTTCCCTTTCTTGAAGATTTAGGAAAGATGTTAGACAATTCTCCAGTCGTTAACGAAACCCCTGAGTTTACAGATTCATTAACATTCTTGCTAACGCTCTTGCAATTCATGCACCAGTTTTCTTTAATATTTTTTGGATGGAGCTTGTCGCGGCCTCGATTTTGTCCCATCAAAGCTGTGTCAAGTTTGGTTCCACCTCAGATGTGTAATATCCACCTCCATATCCTTCATTCCCGTTTGTCATCCTTCCATCATCCCTAGCTTCCTCATTTTTAGCCTTATTACAGACTGAGGCAAAGTACTTATTTAGATATTTGGGCCATGCCTAGGTTATTCCTTAACCTCCTTCTATCCTCACCCTAGTGTTTAGCTTGTCCCACTTTCCACTTTCCTCACCCAGCAGTCCCTCCTCAGAATTCTTTGGTCCTGCTTCCATCTGCACATCTGAGCTTATCCCTTCAGCCCCCTCGTGTCTGTGTTCCATCGTCTGCTCAAATCCCCTTCTAAACTCAACCAAAGTTTCCACCTGCATCCCTGGTCCTCGGATCTTTTCTTCCATCAGCTCTATCAGCCGGCACTTCATGCAGATGTAACCCTTTTCAGGCACCCCCTCCAGGATCATGTACATCCCTCTTCCTCTCTATGCCTGGATAAAATAAGGGTGGGGCCCTGTGCCCTATGGAAATTGGAGCCCCCTACCTTCTGTAAACTAGATAGCAAAGTGCTCCTACTCCATACAGACTCCCATATGGCCCTCTCCCCACTCCCACATAGATCCCCAAATGCCCCTCCCACCCCACATATGCCCCAACAACCCTCCACCAGCCCCCCACTTTTCCTGAGAGACCCCCACACACGTCCCAGCAGCTGATGTACATTTCACTCACCACAGCCCCCAACACCAATCCCCAGCATCCTGGTGTGACAGTGTGCAGTCCAGAGAATGTGTCACCCCTGCCCGGCACCTTGGGTGCCTTACAATGCCTTGCGAAAGTAGCTTCACCTGGGCCACTCACAAACAGTCATACAGCATGCAAGCCACACCCTGCGTGTCTCTGTATAACTGCAGCTTGATGGTCACACCCTAGCTCTCACCAGCCTTGGCTACACTGCAAGAAGACCCCAACACAATCTCAGTCCCAGATTTCCCTCCCAGAAATGTATGTCCTGTACTGCCCAGCCCTGTATTGGACAATACAAGTAATACTGGGTCTGTTATTTCTTGAATAAAAATAATATGCACACAACTAGGCACCCCAATGAAGTTTTCCAGACACTTCAATTTAAACACACTGGATTAGATAAAACAATAAAGTTTATTAACTACAGAGAGAGATTTTAAGTACGTACAAGTAATGAGGCATAAAAGTCAGAAGTGGTTACAAGAAAAATAAAGATAAAATACTACTAGTGCCTGACGTCACAAACTATGTTGAATTCTCACCGCATTCTTTCAGTAATCTTACTGATCAAACTTCTTAGGTCAAGACCTCCTCTCCCAGAGTCCACCCCTCATGCACAGGGTGTGAAAAGTTTTCCAGATACCTAATGGCCAGAGAAGCAAATGAAAATGACTAACATAGATCAGTGGCAAGCTGGATTTGATCCTAGACAGTATCCCATCGCACAGGAGTATGTGGTAATTTAGTATTGTTGAAATATAGAACTTTAAAAGCTCCAGGGCAGAGGAAAGGAGCAGCACATGGCAGTGGGTGGAGGGACACAGCTGAACTGCAGGCAGCTGCTGCACAGGGAGCTTAGGGGAGGGGGGAGCTGATGGGGGTAGCTGATAGAGGGGCTGCTGGTCTGCCCTGGTTCCAACCATCCACCAGCTAGCTGCAACAGGCTGCTCTTCCTGCAAGCAGTGGACAAAACAGGCGACTGCCAAAAAATGTTAGAAGGGAGCATTTCACAACTTTAAACAAGCATATTCCCTAATTGATCAGCAATTTAACATTGAAACAACGTCAACCGGGACGACTTTAGATGACGAGTTCCTGTACAGTGCAGAATGCTGTGAGTTGGAAATAACACTAGACTAGTACTGAAAAAATAGTTATTAAAAAAAAATCCAATAAGCAAATATAATTATGCATGACATCTGTATGATACTATAAGGGCCGACATCACAAAACAATTGTCTCATAGACACAGGATACTCTAATATTGCCCACCAAAGTTCAATGTAGTTATAACAGAGTCATATCTAGCCTGTTTCTGTTGGAGACAATGGCAAACTCCCACTGATTTAAGTGAGATTAGGATTTAGCATTAAGCCATGGTTGAAATACTGAGAAAAAAAATAAAGCATCTCTCTCACATACACAATCTGAAATAAATAAAGTCTACTAAGTGATTACACAGAGGATAGAAAATAATTTTACCTACATATAAAAGCACCAAAATATTAATAATGAGCAGTAAATTATACTGTCTATATATGGCAACCATAGGTGGTCAGGACTGCCTAGTGTGACAAAGTTCCTCCTCTACCTTGGTGGGTTCTGTGCTTCTTGGCAGATTTGCTCACCTCAGTGATCTTCTCCACAGTCTGGGTCAACTCCTCCTGTGTCTGATCAGGAGTTGGGAGGTTTGGGGGGAACCCGGGCCCACCCTCTACTCCAGGTTCCAGCCCAGGGCCCTGTGGATTGCAGCCGTCTATAGTACCTCCTGTAACAGCTGCATGGCAGCTACAACTCCCTGGGCTAGGCCCTCTTCAAACACCTTCTTTATCCTCACCACAGGATCTTCCTCCTGATGTCTGATAACGCTTTGGTCCTCCTCAATCAGCAGTACACACTCTCACTCTCAGCTCCTTGCCTTCTTGCTCCCAGCTCCTCACTCGCACTCCTTCTCCTCTGGCTCCTCTTTGCCTGACTCGAGTGAGCTCCTTTTTAAAGCCAGGTGCCCTGATTAGCCTGCCTTGATTGGCTGTAGGTGTTCTAATTAAAGTAGCTCTCTCTGCTGCCTTCTAGAAAGGTCTTAATTGGCTCCAGGTGCCTTGATTAACCTGGAGCAACTGCCATTTGGTTACCAGAGTACTAAGGATTTGTTTAGCCTGGGGCTAACATACCTGTTTCTCAGTACTTTACTGTAGCCATCTGGCCTTGCCCTATCACACTAGGTATTTCTCTCTTGTCACATATGCAGTTCAGTTTGCAGCTGCATTTTTGTCTTACAAAGTTAATTCAGTCAGCAGTACTGAAACTTCATCATTAACAAACTCACCGATGTATCTGAAAGAAAAGTTTCCATTGTTGCTGTCGATACATAGCTGTGTGTTTGTTCTCCCTGGAAATCTTGCATTATTCTGATGGCTACAAGTTGCTAACTTTACGATTGGAATTTTTAAGATTAAGATTATTTTTGAAAATCTTATAAGGCTGTGGGGCTCAGAGGGAACCACTGGAAAAAACGAGTGGGGGTGGGGAAAGCTTCACAATACAAGACCCAGTACTACCCACCCATTGCAGACATGCTGCTACAGCTACAGATAAAGCAGGAGGAGGCTCCTTGTAAACCGTTGAAAAAAGTTATTTACTTTTTCTTGTTTTGTGCATCATTTCCTCTTCTTTCCTGTTCTGCTCCTCACTCTCCCTCCTCTTCCCAAGCACATGCTTCCTGGTCCTCATCTCCACTTCTACATGCTTCCTTGTCTCTTGGCTCCTTTCTCCATCTGCTCCCCTGCCTGGCTGTCTCATTCCCTTTTGCTGTGGACATTCCTCTCCTGCGGGTGGCTAACAGCTCCAGTGCAAGTTGGTGCCTTGCTGTCCCAAGGGTAGTTTCTGTTTTGTCTCCTCCTTCTGTACAGTAGTGGTTCCTAATGGAAGCAGCTAGGATGGTGGTTCTTCCTTGTTTCTAGCTGTTTTTACTGGCAGAGCTTTTGCAAGGAAGAGCTTGGACAATTGTACAGTGAGCTGGAAATTAAGAGAACCCAGCACCATGTGACCATCCAGCTCCCAAGAACTTTCAGGGAGTACTTTGCAGACCACCAGTGGTCCAAGGTTCACTGTTAGGGAACTGCTGATCAGTTCATGCTGGTCATGCTAAGAGGCTTAACAGAGAGTCACACCCTTCCTGCCATTAGTTCTTTTGCCTAGTTACTCCCATAGTAACTTTATACTTATGCGTTCAGATGCAGGCCACACATCTGCCAACCCTTTTCAAAGTCAATGCCAACTAACAAAGGCTGAGGCCTGATCCACACTTAAAAATTAGATCACCCTAACTACATTGCTCAGGGCTGTGAAAAAATGTTGTTTCCCATGTAATGTAGTTAGGTTGACCTAATCCCTCAGTGTAGATGTTTCCATTGACCTAGCTATTGCCTCTCAGAGAAATGGATTATCTACTTTGACAAAAATAAACAACCTTCCTTTGATGTGGGAAGTATCTACACTATAGTGGCACAGCTGCAGGGCCATAGTTGTGCCACTGTAGCTACTGTAGTGTAGACATGGCCTGAAATCCAGTGATGCATCTCTTGCTCATACCAATTGAATTCAGTGGAAGAAATGCATATGTGATAGTCTAGGACACCACCTTGCCCTTAGTACTGAGGTCCTTTTAAAGTGCAGTCTCTTTTGCTGAATGGTTTTCCAAAGTTGTAGTTTCAATAGCCCACTTAGCAGTTCCAGCTAATTGTATTTTCCAGATTTCTGTGTTGGATTTTTTGTCCGTGGATTTATCATCTTCCACAAATAGAGTCACTTCTTTCCTCTGTATATGGGAGGAATTGTTGGATTGTAACAAACACTTTAGGCCCTCTAATAGCTGGGATATGTTCTGTTTTGGCTGAACTTTCTTTCTGCGATGTTTTTTTAAAACAACGAAATGAATTTTTAAAAGACATGCCAGAAATAGTCTATGTCCACTAAAGACCAATTATAATTGGTTACAATTAATACATCTTACATAAAAAGTCTCATTACATTTTCACTTTTGTATAGTACTATTTTTGTCATTATATTCAGTAAATAGTTCAGTTATTTCTTATCTTCTTAAAGGAGAGACATATTAAAGGTCCAATTTTTTTAAAGTATATCCTTACCAATGTTGCAGACAAGACACTAAATTATTACAAATGTAAGATTTAAAAAAAAAATCTAATTTACTTTTAACTGCACCATTTGTTTACTTTCTTCATATATCTTACTATGGAGAATTACAATACACTACCGACTTGTCTGTTCCACTTTTGTTAACAGTCAGGTTTAATCATGCACTAGGAAAATCATGCAACGTTTGGGTTGGAAACAGTATAAAATGATTATATGTTTTAAAACAATATTTGTATTGTAATTTTTAAAAAATCATGGAAACGCTTTTATTGGTTTTAGGTTTTTTTAAAAACTGATTTTTACCAAATAAAATTTGGAGCTGAATTTTATCTGACAGATTCTGAAGAAAAGCTCTGTGTAAGCTCAAAAGCTTGTCTCTTTCACCAACAGAAGTTGGTCCAATAAAGGATATTACCTCACCCACCTTCTCTCTCAGGGCAGGTCTTCACTACCTGCTGGATCAGCGGGTAATGTTCGATCTATCGGAGGTCAATTTATTAGACGTATTTATGCGTAGTATTACTAGCATAGATGCGATAAAATCGATCCCCGAACACAGTCGCTGTCAACCCCGGAACTCCAGCTCGCAAGAGGTGGAAGCGGAGTCGACGGGGGAGTGGCAGCGGTCGACTCGCTGCCATCCTCACGGCCAGGTAAGTTGACCTATTTGCATAGCTGAAGTTGTGTATCTTAGGTTGACTCCCCCCCACTAGTGTAGACCTGGGCTAAGATTCTAAGTTCTTCTAATGCAGTTTTATCCTGATTTTGCTCTCTGACTTTCCACATGCTCTTCCTCAGCTGCCCAGAAAACCTCACGCATTCCTTTGAATCCCACATTTTGGATCTGATTCTTGGATCCCTGTGAAGTCAGTGGGGGCAGAAGCTGACCCTTTTACATTTGGGACTACTAAAAATGTCTTAATCTATACCTTCTCTCCTTTTTATCATCCAGCCACCTTTCCAGGCCCATGCTTCCTAAACTACCTCCAGTGCTGGGGACAAATGTTGTTTCTGCTCCAAGTATCTGTCCAAGTAAAGGGCCTGTTAAAGTGTAATAGCCATTGTTTTATCTGTCCGTTCAGGTTAGAGCTCAGGAGACATATCATCTCTGATTCTACAGTTTGTCTGCACTATATCACCAGACTCTTGTGCATACTGAGTGGTTTATATTACTGCTGAGCCACCTGGCCATTCCTATCTATTTTTCAACACATTACATTTCTCCTTAACAGTACAACTCTGAGGTACACATAGCCACTTGCTAAAGCTGTAGTGGTGCATGCCCAGAGTGCTAGAGAAGCAATGACAGATAACAGGGAGAAACATAATGAAAAGCTAAACAACATTTTAAAAAGTACATTACTAAAGAACCAAAGCAAGACAGCATACTATGAGGGAGTTTAATTCAACTTTGTAAATTATGCTTCACTTTAAATTTTGGGCATCATTCACATTTACAGAGTAAAATTAAAAACTTCTATATGTCTAAGTGCTTTTGTCGTCTGACAGAGGTGAAAAAATGAGAAGGAAAATGAAATCAGCTGGCTGTGACCCAGCCTCCAGTTTCCAGCTGGAACGGGGAAAACTGTTAAAACGACTAGGCTTATACTTTCCTCCCCAGCCATTTCACTTTGGTTAAAGGTGCTGTGAAAAGCACACTCTGGAATATATTCAAATGCTGTCTGCAGTTGTCATCAAAGAAATTTTCTGTATTAAACAAGGGGGCATGAGAGCCTTGTCTCAAGCCCTATCTTTTGCCAAAATGTCTCCTGAGTTGGCTGCCCTGAAGCCATTCTTTGAGTGGGTACCATGCTGGAGTTGCTGGATGGCAGCTACATGTTCAACATTCCCAAAATAAAGATTAATGGTGTAGCTGTGTTAGTTTGTATCCACAAAAACAACAAGGAGTCCAGTGGTACCTTAAAGGCTAACAGATTTATTTGGGCATAAATAAAGATTATTCTCTTAATTTGCAATTCAACATGAAACTGAGCTCAACTCTATTTACATTATGAAGGGATGGGGTTAAACTATATATCTTTTAGTAATTTTTGGTAGATATGTGCCTGCACAATGGTCAGTCTTAAATTGAATATTAATATCCCTCAGGTATATCATCCTTCTCTAGTTTCTGTGCTGTTTTGTTGGCAATTAGCTCTGTTAAATTCTGCCCAAGCTTTCTGATGACAAATGGAAAATCTATGAATTTGAGCCTACTCTCATTAAAGTCAATGGGAGTTTTACTTGATTTCAGTAGGAGCAGATTGAACTTGACAGCCCAGATAATTCCCTCCCACTTCTTGGTCCCAAATCAGTAGAGCACTTAAGCAACTGCTTAAGTCTTCCTCTGTTGGACTTATCCCCATTGGCTTCAATGAGACTTAAGTGCTTTGCTGATTTAGGGCTGGAATGTCACAGAGGAGGCTCTGTGGAAGGAAATCTCCATGGGGATCACTTCTCATCAGCCTGCCATAAGGCAAGATTTGCTTCTGCTACATCCACAGGAAAGGTTGTGGTGTCCTCTTCCACAGCTGGCAGATCTGTCCAGACAAGTGTGGAGACACATCACTGGGACAAGCTTGTACAGCTGTACCTGTCTGCAGCTTCAATCTCCAGAGATGTCTGCCTGGTCTTTGTCAGCATTGATTCCAGCTGAAAACCAGAGGTAAAGGAGAAGTAGTACCAAACTTTTCACCATTCATACGGTCCTTTCCTGCGGCTCAGATAGCAATCCTCTGTCAGACATATTATTGCCCCATGGATGTGGTGCATTACGGGCAGATGATCACAGAAACTGAAGCAAATTTGAGGATCCACAATGGACAAGAAGGATGCCATTACTACTGTTCCAAGAGTGAAGTTCTCTCCAGTTTTCATGGTGAATCTCAGCTCCACACTCCATGGGCCCAGACTGCACTCAGTAACATCAGGGTAAAAGCCAGACACACAGTGACAGCAAAATATCTACAGCAAGAACCAGCATGCAAAGCTGAGGGGAAAGTTACTCTTTAATTGTCAAGGTCATAATCCAACCATTGGTTCTTCATTTGTTTTTTTACAGTATTTTAAAGCGTTTTTAAATCACAAAAACACTGTTTTGGTTACATGACAGATGATTTGGAGTACATGCTGGAGTGATAAGAGCATGCCATTGAATGGTGAATATGTAATTAGCACTCTGTAATTAACTCAGAAATGGTAATCACTAATTTTCAGATAAAATTAACTATGGTTCATTGGGAAAAATTATGCATTCCATTGAATATGCAATTATAATTATTCTAAAGCAATCACTGCTCATATTTACATATTGAGAAAAAGTTGCTGGAAATATGACCTACTTGGTAATAGAAAACAGTATTAATTTTTTCATGGGGGGGTATTTGTTTCATTTTATATTGTAACTGAATTCTAAGTATCAGAGGGATTATATCTAGCATATAGATAATGTTAACAAATTACTTTTCACTTTTTACTGCCCGACAAAATATATTTCTTTCTCAAAGTTGCTTTTTCCCTAGGCCTTCATTTACTGATGTTGTGAACAATTAGTCCAGCATCTTGTAAGATGAACATCTGAAGCAACTCTGTGAACTGCGCTGAGATGACTTCTTATGGTACCAACAACTGGAGTCCGTAGCACTGCAGCCTCACATGAAAGGTACAAATGACAGAGGAGAGCATAAATCAGTCTCCTTAATCTAAACTGAAATACTGAATTCAAAAAATTAGAAAGGTCATTTCTTCATCTTCATTCAGGTATGAAATTCAAAGTACAATAGTATATGATTGTCATTTCATTTCCTTTTAACATCTGAGGCTTCCATTAGGGCCACTTGAAACAAGAGACCACATGGGACACTGAAATGAGAAAAACAGTATGCACTGGACTTGCCAATAGAATCCTAGATGTTTGAGATGGAAAAGACAAGATCTTTGGGGGGTTTCCCTCATGAGGACGTTACTACAGCTAAAGCCCAATTTTATGACCTCTGATTTTACAAAATTCTCTTTAATCTGATTAACACTTGTGTCTTACATCTAAAAGTGGGCTGTTTTATGAACCCCTGATTTTTATGTAGATTTTGGTGTCACAGAATCATAGAATATCAGGGTTGGAAGGGACCTCAGGAGGTCATCTAGTACAACTCCCTGCTCAAAGCAGGACCAGTCCCCAACTAAATCATTCCAGCCAGGGTTTTGTCAAGCCTGACCTTAAAAACCTCTAAGGAAGGAGATTCCTAGGTAACCCATTCCAGTGCTTCACCACTCTCCAGGTGAAAAAGTTTTTCCTAATATCCAACCTAAACCTTCCCCACTGCAGAACAGGGGTGGGAAGAGGCGGGGCGGGGGTTTGGGGGAAAGGGTGGAGTGGAGGCAGGGCCTGGGCCGGAGGCGGGGCTTGTCCCAGGCCCCACACCTCCCTAGGGATGGCCCTAGGAAGGGGAAATACTAGATGGGCCTATGGTAGCTTAGAGCACACAAGCTGTCCTGCCATGACAAGGCACAGACACAACGAGAGAGCAATGAGTAGACTTGGGTGTGACACCATGAATGAAAATGGAGATAGGCCTGTTGATTTTTGCAATATGAATGATCTAGTCATCGGCTGAACCCTATTTCAACATCGTGAAATTCACAAGCTGACGTGGTGTTCTCCAAATGGCAGAGATAAGAACCAGATTGACGATATGATGATTAATGGCAAATGGTGATGCTCACTGACAGATGTGAAAGTGAGAAGGGGAGTTGGCAGCGACCACCACCTCATGACAGCCTCCATCAAGCTAAAACTGAGAATTGTGAGTCCACCAAACAATGGAAATAGACGTTATGACATTGACAAGCTAAAGTCCCCTGAAATACAGAAAGCCTTCGTTCTGCAGGTAAAGAACATGTTTCAGGCACTTGCAAACCTTGATGAAGAGGAGGGGAATGCAGATGAGATAAGTGGGACAAAGTAACAACCATCTATAAGCAGAGCAGTGAAGCCTATATAGGCCACAGGCATAAAAGAAGCAAGGAGTGGATTACACCCAGCACATGGACAGCCAAAGAAACCAGACAAGTGAAAAAAGTTTTAGATACAAATTCCAGAAGCTGAAGGTCAAATACCAGGAGCAGTATGTTAAGGCACACCGGGAGGTCAAATGCCTTTTGAGAGTGGACAAAAGACATTATATTGATAATCTGGCAATACAAGCAGAGGATGCAACTGCTCATGATGAACAAAGAACCATCTACAAAACGATGAGGCATATCTATGGTAAACGGCAGATACCAACAAACACTTTCATCAGGGAAAAACAAGGCCACCTACTGACAACAGAAAAAGAACAAGAAATGCGCTGGACAGAGCATTTCAAAGAATTGCTGAACAGGGCGCCACCTACAGAGGAAGCAAACATCCAGGAGGCAGACGAAGATCTTGATACTGACAGAGACACCCCAGCTAAGGAAGAGATCATCCAAACCATCAAATCCTTAAAAAATGGGAAAGCTCCTGGCAAGGATAATTTGAATGCGGAATTGTTTGAGGTAAATCCTGAGTTAGCAACATCTATCCTAGCCCCCTTATTTACATCAGTCTGAGAAAGGGAAAAAGTGCCAGATAAGTGGACTAATGGGGCTATAGTGAAGATACCAAAGAAAGAAACTCGCAGTGATTGTAATAACTGGTGTGGTATGACACTTTTATCTGTGCCAAGCAAGGTATTGTGTAAAATCATAGTCCAGCATATATCAGAGGCAGTCGGTAGCATTCTCAGAAAAGAGCAAGCCAGTTTTTGGAAAGGGCATGGATGCACAGACCAAATCTTCACTCTATGAAACATAATAGAACAATGCTTAGAATGGCAATGGCATCTCTACATAAACTTCATAGACTTTGAGAAAGTTTTTGATAGCATTCACAGGACCAGCCTATTGCACATCTTGTGGGCATATGGAATCCCTCTTTGTATAATTAACATAATCGAAAGCTTCTATTCCAACTTTACATGCAGTGTTGATCACAGAGAGCTCAGATTTGAAGTCAGAATAGGAGTACGTCAGGGTGTGTCATGTCTGGAATCCTCTTCAACATTGCCATCGACTCGTTAATGCGTTGTACAACAGAAGACATGCCAAGAGACACTAAATAGACACCCTTCTCATCCTTTGAAGACCTGGACTTCGCAGATAATCTTGTTCTCCTATCTACATACCCAACACTATATGCAAGAAAAAACAATTTGATGCAAAACATTCAGCTGAAAATCAACAGCAGTAAGACAGATATCATGACCTGTAATATTGCCTCACCATCACCAGTATGGATAGATGACCATGTTCTCACCAATGTAGAAACATTCACATACTTGGGCAGTACTATCAGCCAGGACGCTGGAATAAGCCAGGACATCTGGAACAGAATCAATAAAGCCAGGAACACCTTCAGGAGCTTAAATATAATCTGGAAATCATCAAAATACAACACCAAAACCAAACTCAAGATTTATCAGAACTGCATACTTTCAACATTACTTTATAGTGAATAATGCCAGGAAATGAGAAAGTATGACATGTCCAAACTGTCTTCATTCCATACAACCTGCCTCAGAAAAATCCTCTGTATTTTTTGGCCCAGAACAATCTTAAATCAAGACCTAGTCACACAGTGTAGCCAAGAAGATATGAGCACCATCATTACCAGGAGGTGCTGGAGATAGATTGGGCATGTGCTTCAGATGGAAACTGAGTCCATCATCAGAATAGCATTAAGGTGGACACCTGAAGGCAAGTGAAAACGAGGCTGCCCAAAAACAACATGGCAAAGAGCTGTGGAAGCTGAGCTGAAAAACCTGGGGCAGAGCCGGGGAACCATTGAAAGACTCGCCAGAAACAGACAGGAGTGGAGGAGCGCTGTCACTGCCCTAAATGCCAAAAGTGTAATGGGAACATGATGACATCATGATGATGATTATGATGATACGGTAGCTGCTCAGGGGGATAAACCATTCAAGAGAAATATTGTACCGCTGCACAAGGCCATGTGGGAAGAAACCACACATAGCAGTGAGCTATGAGAGAAAAGTTCACATAAGCTCAACAGTATGTCTACTCTGTATTTCAGAGGTGTGATTGCAACACAAGTAGCTAGATCAAACCTAGCTCAAATAACAATACCAGCAAATCCATGGCCACTTGAGTATGTACCTAGCGTCTTGGGTGGACAGGGCTAGCCCATGCATGTACTTGTGCTGCAGCAGCTTCACTGTTATTGTTCCTTGAGTTAGCTTTGATCTAGCTAGATCAAACTAGCTCAGGCATGTCTACATGCACTTCAGTTACACCTCCCAATTGCTGTGCAGACATCCCCTGTGGAGAATAAGAATTCATGTAAGTGAGCTCCCTAGAACTAGTCCGATAATTTATGACAGAAGATGCTATTTTGTCAAAGCCAAAAGGTTTCATGGAAATATACGGTATTCTTTCTGACAAACTTTTCAACTGGAAGGTTTCTTTGGTTTAGGGTGGACTCCCCAATGCAGAACAAAAACAAATGTTGAAAACTTGAAAGTGGTCACTTGTCAGTCTCAGGCCCACTCCTCTCACTGAAGCCTGATATCCTAGCTCCATCTGTCTCCTCCAAGGTGGGGTCACACAGCATGTGGGAATTAATTTTTGGGCTGGATCATTCCCCACTAGAGGAATGAGATGGGTCCTGGTAACCTCTTTTAAAAATAATATTCTATAAACACCAGCCTTCATGTGCTGTGAGGTCCAGAGTCATCACTGACCATTGGAGAGAGGGTGACCAAATGTCCTGATTTTATAGGGACAGTCCTGATTTTTGGGTCTTTTTCTTATATAAGCTCCTATTACTCCCCAGCCCCGTCCCGATTTTTCTCATGTGCTGTCTGGTCACCCTAATTGGAGATGGTCATTTGTGAGGATTCACACTGGGCTCTTGCCCTTAGTCACTGTTGATGAGGTGCTCCCTTTCCTTCCTCAGCAGCCATTTATGGCCCATCTCTTCTTCCTCAGTCATGTAGCTCAGGCTGGGTGGCCCCTTTAAAATCCTACAGGCAAGAACTTCTCTCTCCATGCTAGGAGGTTGGGAGACACACTGAGCAGATTCCATTTAAAAATTTTCTATTTTCACTTTAGGTAACTTAAATATTATTACCTCACTATTTGCAGTTTTCATTATTAGGGGATACGGCAAATATTAAGATAACATAGCACTGAAGTAGTTATTCAGGCAACTGAAAGGATTTTAAGTGCCACCGTTGTAAATGCTTATACCAACCAGCACTACAGTGTTCTGAATCTTCAGCTTTCCTATTATGGCCCGGACCTTTACTGCACAAAGCCACCTTTGCATTTCCCTGATCCTCTGGTTCTTCTGGGGACCAGTGTGGACCCAATGTCATATAGAGAAGCCTTTAGCACTGTTCTAAGTTACACCCAACTGCAGTAGCCCCAAGCAGGATTGCTGGAACGCAGCATGCTCTGGTCTTGCATTTCTCCTCCCAACATGGGTCAGCATGTATGGCCCCTGATCTGGCCTGTGTTTTTACCTGCCAATGCAACAAGGAGAGAATGTGTTTCTGTGAGCACTTTAACTTTGAAATGAAATCCTGAAGCTTCTGTTTAGAGTGAAGATCCGCATTCAAAACTCTCCCTCTCTCTGACCTCATGCTTGAGCATTGTAATGTAGTCTTGGCTGAGGAACCAAAAGATCTGACATCGGCCCTGCTAACTTCTCTCTTTACTTTTTAAGACTCAATATATCCACAAATGGAAATGCCAATTGGATGTTGAGTTATAACCAATATTTGGACAGCTGTTCTTTACTTTCTTCTTAAAGAGAAAAAAGCAATCCAGCATTTCTTAGGATGACAAAGTTAATAAAGGGCTGTGATTCTCTTATCCCACTGCATGAATATTTAGATGTGTAATTCCGAATGCATCACCATGAAAGTATATAACCCGAACATGTGTTCTTGTTTGGTGTGCAAATGTGTAGGCCTTGATCCTGCAGCACTTAACACTAGTAAATAACTTTGCTTGTGTGAATAGTCCCACTGATTTCAATGGAATTACTCTTGTGTATAGAGTTATGCATGTGTACAAGTGTCGGCAGGATCAGGCCTTATTTCACAGCTGTTCTTATTATTTATCAACCAGCATATCCCATGAGCTTCCCAGGGTATAAAATTAACCAAAGCGCTTCCTTCCAAAAAGAAAATGTAAAATGAATTCATCTCTCCAACACATAGTGGAAACACAGCAGGATATTCTTCCCTTTTGCCTTCTAGTTCCTTAGCAAAGTGCTATTCAGTGCGACTCTAGTTAAGGGTCATGTGCTATTTCCATAATTAATCCCATTTTTCAGAATTGTATGGCTCATCTACAGTACTTTAATTCCAGTGGGGACTGGAAATAAGTTGCTGGTGATCAGCCTTGGTGTGAATTTTTTCCCATGTTTATAAAATAGCTTATCAACCAATCAATCCATTTATTACAGTTTAGAGCAGAAATAGCAATGTGTGCTAGAACTATTTAGTCCCAGATCCTGCACATACTTGCACAGTATTGAGTCCAAAATTGTTTTTGGAAACTACACACCCATTTTGAGAAAGCAAAAACATTAACTTACTTTGGTCCAAGGCATCGGCAATATTTTTTTAGTTGAAGACAAAATGTGGCCCCAGTGCTGCAACTCAATGGGATTACTCAGGTGTATAAATATAAGCACATACATAAATGTCTGCAGGATCGGGAGGTCTAAAATTGTAAAAGGTGAATTCATCTTCCTAGAAGAATCTTTCAGACTTCCATTTTAATCATGTGCTCAGAGGCCAGCTACTGCGTTGCGATCCACACATGACTTTGGTGACCGAATTCCTATCTTCCTCAGTTTGTGAATTGCTCAGGGGCCGAGGCAGTAGTGCACATACTCAGGCAGGAGACAAGCACCCAGTGCCTTGAGTGAGGCTTCAGGGTGCATGCCCAGAGCAAAAACTTAGGGCTATTCTACACTGAGAACGCTGAAAAACCCACCTCAAAGACGGGCATGGCTCCCAGTGCTGGTGCACTGTCTACACTGTTTTTTTCCACACCCCTGAGCAAGACAGTTGCAGCGCTATTAATTGCCAGTGTAGACAAGTCCCTGGATACCAAGTGAATTTAGGTGCCTATAGGGATAGGTGGCAGCTGAGTGGGAGTTGTATGGATCACACTGATGCCTAAAACCAGGACTTAGATGCTTAAGTGCTTTTGTGGATCCCACCAAATTATCTTAAAATGCAATCCATAAAAGCAAGTAAACTAAAAGTTAAAGCTTCCAATTTGTCCTTATCTTACCCAGTGGTGTGCAGGTACTGCAGCACTATGGCACTTTGTGTATTGCCCACATTGTTTGAGGCTCTGACAATATCTAGGTACAAAAGGGTTTTATTGGTGCAGTTCCCAGAGAGGGGAAAGCCATTTGAAGGTCTCAGTCCTACCAAGTCACACTTCTGTGGGCCCCTTCTTCACTATCTTCTCCCAAGCATTAGGAAACTGTATTTAAACATGGATTTTTTAAAAATGAGTTACTGCAAGCAAAAGCATGCAAGTGAGTGTGGATAGATCATAATTTTATTAGAACAGAGGTGAGCATATATCATTTATTTAAAATGTTTTACCGTAAACAAAGCTAGCCTCTGTCCACATCAGGCAGAATAAATATGTTTGCATTTATCACTTGTTAAACCTAAGTTTCAAAGCCATTTAATAAATATGTATGTAGGTACTTCAATGGCACCCCAACACTGTGGTATCTGAGCACAACATTAATAAATTTAAGCACCTCAGAATTACTGTGAGGCAGATAAGGATTGTTTTCCCCATTTTACAGCTGGGGAACTGAAACAGAAATAGGGTGATATTTCAAAAATGCTGAGTGCCCATCAGCTCCCATTTATTTGGAATCAGGCCACTGATTTAGGTGCCTAACTTTTTTTTAAATCTTGGCCTGAGAGAGTAAGGCCAACATTTTTTTAAATGTCCACTAATGTTCGGGGCCTTAATTTTTCAGTACCCAATTTGAGACATGTTGGGCCTGATTCTCAGAGCACCCACAACTCCGGATGAAGACAATGGAAGCCATGGGTACTCAGCATTTCCAGAAATTAGGCCCATGGTGTCTCAAATTTGGGGACTCACGAACAGAGACACCCCAAATCAATTAAAAAAATTATGGCCCAAAGTCTCACAGGCAGTCTGTGGTCGAGCCAGGAATTGAATCCAACCAGGTCAGTTCCAGTTCAAGGGCTAAACTAGAATAGTATCCTTCTCAGAATATGGAGGAAACTTTTATATAAATATAGTCTTTTAGGGCAATTGCTTTAAACTGGGCTATTTTAATGCAGGGGTTTTTTTCTTTAAAAAAGGCTCTCAGTCTTACTATGTTGAGTTTTGCGGTGTGTTCTTCAGTAAAACTTTTAATTCTCTCTCACTCATCCACCTTGGAAATCTCATTCATAAAAGGCCTGAGTCTTACTCTCGTTAAAATCAATGGGGAATCTGCAATGGGAACAGGATGAGGACCTTAAACTAGGCCAGTTTGGCGGCCTCTAAGTTCTGCACTGTGCAGAGGGAGGGAAATAGCTTGTCTGTGCAACAACAGTATGTAGCAAGGCAAACCGAAGGACAAATAGAGGAGAGGTAACACAGCGTGGGGCTGGTGAGATTATTAGACATTTAGGGCCAGGAGCTCAAAGTGCTGAGGAAGGTATGAGGAGCTTGGTAGATTACATGTAAAGCACAGAAGGGGCGGGAGGTGGGGGCAGGGAAATCAGGTGTCTTTCATAGCTGCCATGATCTGAAATCTATGATGGGGAGAAAACGGGGGGGGGGGGGGCACTGTTATAACTGCACGGAGGCAGTGCGGGAAAAGGGGGGCTTGCCCCAGAGGGGCAGATCGGAACAGGATAGTTATCTGCATTACACATAACTGCACCCTGCCAACCCCCCCCAGCCCTGCCACAGAGTGGCCAGCCCGCGGGCTCACCCCACTCCGGGGGCGTTTCAGCTCCCCTCGCCCCCTGCCTGTGTGAGCGGGGGTGGGGGCTGCCTCCCGCCCCTCCGGCCTCCCTCTGGCTCCCCAGCCCCGACAGGCGGCTGCTGTCCCCGCCCCCTCCTCCCCGGCACAGCCGCAGGCGAGCGGAGCAGGCCAGTGTGTATGAGGCGCTGCAGCCGCTGCCGCCTGAGCTCCGCGTCTCCAGCCCCGCCGTGCAGCGCCGCCCCGGGGAGCCGGGCAGAGGGCACGAGAAGGCCGCCGCTGAGCAGCCTGCGACCCGCACCGGAGGCAGCGCAGGCACCGAGGGAGGAGAACAAGCCATGGGTAAGCGAGCTGGGGGTCCCCGCTCCCGCCCCGTCTGCTCCGCTGCGTCCCGCCAGCCGGGGGGGGGAAGAGCCTTGAACTTTACAGCCAACTTTGCCTGGGCTGCTCGGGGAGATGTCAGGGGGCGCAGGTACAAGGGTTGGGCATGCGGGTGGGGGGTGTGAAAAGCAGGAGGGGCAGGGGGGTGAGCCCCGTCTGTGCCTCGGGGAGTTTGTAAGGGACACCAGCCCCCTTGCTTCCCTGCGAAGGGCAGGAGCAGGTGCTCGCCCTACGCTTCGGTTAGGCAGGGACCAGGTTGCTTGCTGCCTGTCTTGGGAGACTTTCCTGCAGGGGACCCTTCAGTGTGAGCCTTGCTTGGGTTAATGTGGATGCTCATAATGCCCAAGGGGCGGGGGAGGAGGGGGCAAAGGGGAAACGCATAGCAAGGGAAGTGGATCCACAGTTTGGATAGCCTGAGGGTGGGCGGGGCTCGGCACCCAGAGAGGGCCCTGGAAACCCATATGCATCAATTACCTTTACGTATTATTCCCGGCTTTTGAGTCCATAGCTTCTTCACTGTTACTGGGACACTTCAACAGTAACCCCACTCTCCTTGTGTGTGTCTGGATTCTCTTACTCCGTCTAATATCTCTCTACATCTCTCAGTTTGGCAACTTGTTGTGGAAGAGTTTTGGGGTTTTTTTGAGGGGAGGGGTAAAGCGAGGCACAAGGGGAGAATCTGTAAATCACTTCATCCAGTTGAATTCCATCATGACCCAAGATAATGCTAGCCAAGGACAGTGATCTTTTTCTTTTCAGAATGATTTCCCTACCAAGCAGAATTAACTATTCATGCTTGGCTATAAGTCAACTGTCCCATCTTGCTATTCATTTTGATTTGTTTGACTTAAAGCTCGCTTCATTAAACAGTCACTTGGTCTGCTACTTTGAAAGTAATGGATCTGCTGGGAGTCCATGAAGAAAAACTGAGTTTGGTACATACTGGAACAAATATTGAATGCACACAATCTCTTTTTTTCTTTCTTTTTATCACACTTGGAAAGAAGTTTAGTGTGCCGATAGAAATATAAGCATTTTAGGTATTTATGTTACTGTGTTCTGACTGTAGTTGATATAGTTAACAGAAAATTGAGGAGCTAATCAACTCCAGCTGGAGTGGTGTGTGTTTTGTTTTTGTTTTTTTTTAATGTTTGAACCTAAAGTTTCTTGGATGAGTGTGTGTGAATTAGGTCTGGTGTAAGTTCTTTCTGTCATGCCTACCATTTGAAACACTTCAGTCAGCAAAATCTCTTAATGTGGTTATCAGGCAGACTGTCTAAAGTATATAGGCATCAACTAAAAGTGTCTAGATTGATGGTATTTGTATGACTATTAATGTAACGTGCTTCTAGAGAGAATATATTTTCCATTGCTGCAAACTGGTAATGTAATAGCCATCTGCACAGAAACTGTAGATTAAACATACCTCTACAATGAGGAGTGATAGCGAAGGAAGCAGTTTTATATCTGGCCTTGACTTTGAAATTCATGGTGCTCATAATTCATAATTATGGTGCTCATAATTTTTCTGTAGCTCTTTCCGTTAGTAATGAACTACTAATTGTGTGCAAGATTCTACTGGAATCCTGGTGGGATTTAGTGTATTATATTTTTTGTGTGTTTCAATGCCTAAAGTTTTAGTTATGAATTTCCTTTCTGTTACAAGTATCTAAAACATTAATCCAGACTCAAATTTGAAGTTTGTGTAGGCAGAAAGAGGAAGGCATCTGAGGATGGGTAAGGAGCTGGCTTTTTGTGCTTGTGAAATACCATATGTACCTGTGGTGCTATAAACATAATTATATTTAACCACTAGGAACAACCTTTTAGGTTTTGAGGCAATGTGTTAAAACAATTTAAAATCTTATAAGCTGGGTTCTGTTTTTTGTCTAATCATCTGATCATAAATTAAGGTCTTGTTTAGGAAAGGGAGTAGGTTAAAGACTGGCTTCCAGTTTCTGATTGATTGATTTTATATATATATAAAATAAATCAAAAACATTCTTTTTCCCTCAGCTAATGTGAGCAAGAGTGGGGCCCACAAAAGAGTCATTATACAGATGGGTCACTCAGTAGTCACCACCTACATTTTTGCATTCACATTCCTAACAATAGGTTTTTTAGTGTACAAGGTTTAAATCTCCATTTCAACCAACAATGAAACCAAGTGAATTAAATAACAATGAATGTTATGAAGTCTGAAGTAACTGATAGAAACCAAAAACACAGACATATTTGTCCAAATAGACGACTGACTGGTCCAATTTAACACTAGCATTATATTATTGTGTGGAGGTTGTCCCTGCTGGAACAGAACTGTCATTTCATGCCTGTGTGTTAATGAGCACATCCTGATGCTGGCAGCATCTCTGATTTTAATTTAAAAATGGAACAGAATTACTCAGCCAAAGCCAAAAAGGAAAACAACTGAAATTCCTGTGGTTTTATATTGTTAAATTAAATGATATCAACTAACTTTTCAATTTCTAGGTGTTTTAGTTTGTTTACACTTGGCTAATGATGATCAGCCTTCTGAAACATTATGGTGTTTTTACTGATGTTTTTAATTAGTTGTAGTTATCCCTGAAGATCCTCTAACACTGATTTTCTTCACATTCCCAACTTTTAAAGTTGTAACAGACAAACCCCTCTTCTGGCTTTTATTGTGTAATACTCTGATATCCACTTAAACGTCTTTTCTTTATATCTGTCCATTTCCATTTGGCAAACTGTTTTTGTCCTGTTTTTAAATGCAAGCTGCTGTTTAATAGATTCAATTTGTAAAGGCCCTCATACTGAAACATTTTTTGCTTCAGCATCATGGATTGATGTCAGCATATAGTTGAGTAGTGTCTGGTAGTTTGCTGCTGCAGAACTAGCTGAGGGAGCAAAAATCTGAAAGGAAGGTGAAAACAACATTTCTCTTTTAAATTAGAAAAAGAGAACTTTACTCATCAGATTACATTTGTGGTGGGTTCAATTTATTGAATAGAAATACATATGTATACATAAAATAGTTTATTCTGTCATTTGTAAGCCTGAAATTATTGTGAACTGAAACTAACATGGGGAACCTATTTCTAATACCAGAAGTATGAGTTATCCGTATACTTGGCATATATTTGACATTTGGTAATTTGTATTGTAGAATAATGGGTTTCTTCATCAACTGGAGCTGCAGAGATTGGAAATTAAGGAATTTATTATAGATCTTGATGTATAATTCATTTTGCAAAGATGTCATTTAATCCATGTCTGGTACTAATCCTCTAAAACTTTCAGACTTAATTTTGTCAATGAAAGTTTAAAATAAATATCTAGATTGCAATAATATGTCATATATTAATTGAAATGTAGAGAGAAGGACCCATAAGGCAGATAACTAGGAAAAGGCAGTGCATTGGCAAAAATGAAAAATTTCCTGACCATCTTTCTAACAACTACAAGTATAAATGCTCCATTTTCAATATTTTTATTTTTTTAAGATTTATTCTCAGATTATATAATTACACACAACATTTAACTAATTTGGTAAATTTAGGACAGGAAAAGGGACCTAAACATGGTTTTACAAGAAATACTTCAAGGAGGAGTTGTGCAGACCATATTCTTGTCAGCTGGTACTACACTACTTTGTGAATAAAACATTTTGTTCATGCAACAGCATAACAGTTGCCTCAACATTATGTGGTGTAGGGCTAATTTGACTATCTCTCAGATCATGTCTAGGATTAACCAGGATTGGTTTGAGCTTCATCACTAATTTTAAAACTAATACAGCATACTCAGTGATCAAACTGCAAAAACAGTTTTGATAGTCCAAAAAGTCCCGAGATCAATTGTTTCTAATTAGGCCCGTTAAAATAGTTCTTACTCAGGCAAAACTCTCGTGGAAGACTAGAATTTAGAGCCTTCTAAATCTGATTTTCAGAGTTGCCAAGAATCCACAACTCCTACTGACTTTGCTGGGCTTCTCGAGTACTCAGCACTTCTGAAAATCAGACCCATTGTGTTTATCAAAATTTACATTTTCACTATAGGCTTTTGGCTCTCTGAAATGCACAGCTAGTGTTTTGTGCATCTTATGAGAAGACACATCGAGTATCTTTTCAGACCTAGTTTTGTCATTTTATAAATGAAAATTGAAAACAAAAAAAATACAGAATTTTAACAAAACAGTCCAAAAGTCCTGCTTAAATGATATACTAAGCTGGGAATGGACAGTATAGTACTTCCTGAGGACAGTATGTTTATATTGCTCCTTTCACCTCCTCCCCTCTGCCAGTACTAAAAGTTGTGTATATATGTAGGCTTGGAAGAATTAGATGTTTATCAATAAATGTCTGTGAACTTTGATTTCACTTTATACACACACTGATGAAAAATATATCTGTTGATAATAATTGAAATTTACAGTTAGTCAAAGTAAGAAAAATGCCTGAGAACTTATAAGAGTTTGATTTTTAAGGATTTTTTTGTATATTTTGATATGCGTTGTTGACAAATTGTGTTATAAAGCTTTAACTTTTTGAATATCAGTCTGTTGTCATTAAATAATTTTCTCCTCCTACAATTTTCCATAACTGTGAACACTGAAATCAATACAAATAAAAAATGGTTACAAGTAAACCAATACCTGAAATTATTAAAAAAAAAAAAAAAAAATTCAAATTCTGCCAAGTCTCTCTCTCTCTGAGACAGCCTTGGATTTCAAATGAGAATAGGAAGTGAGGTTGGCAGGCTTGTTAAAAAGGAGAAGAATATAGAGTACAGAAATGAAGAATGTCATCATGGTCTTGTTGTCCAAGAAGAGAAATACACTATTCAAAGGGGAAAAGAACAACATTCTCCGGTAGACAATAGTTTCAACATTCAATCTCAAGCGGAGATGGATGTGTTAGAGAACTCTGTATACAGCTGTTAAAGAATACTTGAATTTGGTTTAGGTGTAATGAGTCTTTAGAGTTGATCTGTAGTGGAAAAGTGTAGATATGTGTTTGATTTTGTTATTTCTGTGGTTGGCTCGAATACTGTTTATCTATACTTTCAGGATTTGCCTCCAGCTGTTTGGAAGAAGAAAGAGAAGCAATACTCTTTCTTTCTATTCAACTGTACATTTTGTCCAGGCAGGATTTAAAACCTTTTGTGTGGCACAGTAATTGTAAAATCTGATTAGTATTGGTCATTAAGGCTGTTAGAGATCTATTGCAGGTTCTATCCCATGGTCCATTCCATTCTAAATCTTTCTCAATATTTTAATGTAGATGCTAAAATTAAGAAATTGATGTTTAATTTACTGGTATATCTCATCTCAGGGAAGGTCTATTAATCCTAAAACTTTGTACCACCTTCTCTGCTCTAAATCCAGTGGACCGCATTTGATCATAAAAAGCACTTTCTCTTATTATAATCCTTCCTCTGTGTGCATGAGAAGGGGGTGGACAAGAGGATGTCCTCTTCACATTTCTCATCATCCTACATTGCTATGATGGTTTTACCAAGTGTACAGACTGTCTCTCTGTCGTTAAGGGTGAGATTGAGTAATTTAGGAAATCTGCTATTCCATATGTGAATGATGATACCTCTGAATTTTGCAGTCTGGTATTTACCAGTCTTTATTAAAAGGATAGATCCATGTTGGACTATGTTGTCTGAAGAGACAAGCTATGGTAGCTTTGATCATCTGTTTCCTAAGATGGTTCTAATTAGGCACAGGAATTTACTCAGACATTTAAACTTGGTTAAAGTCTGGATGTCATTTTTGATGTATTTGAGAGAGAGTGCTTAAGCAGTTAAACTTGCTTTTCTCTAGTCAGATGTTTTTAATGTTTCTACAAAGTATGTTTGGATGTTGTTAGCACAAATGTAACAGGATAACTCCAAACATAAGCGTTTTTCTCTTGTTTATAAGTTATCCAAAGTTATAAGTCTTCTAAAGGAATCTGAGATGAAATTTTATATAAAGTAAAAAGGGGTGCACAAATCATCTCTTTTTTTAAAAAAAGTTTCTCTTTGCTTCAGTATTAACAGTTATCTTAATATAGTCATCATGGCTTTTTTTTTTTTTTTTTTTTTTTTTTATTTGAAACAGGATCTAGGCATGTTAACCTGTTGGTTCTGGTCTGTTTAGTTCACACACATCAGCATGGTGACATCACCATGTTCATACACACTTTCATATGTTTATTTAGTGCACGTCTACACTAAGGTCCTCAGTATTCATCCTCTAGATGGGGCGTCCATGGTGGATAGAGCCCTATGTGGTCTGTATGCATTGGTGCGCATTTCGCCTTTGTCAGTGGTATTTAATGTAAACCTATTAGGCCACATTACTGTATATGTAAGCTGATTGTCTTTAGTGAAGCTGCATCTGCTTATGCCAGCAGGTTACCTGTTACAATTTTTTAGTATAATTTATTATTAATCTTGCTCCCTGCCTCAGTAATTGTGTGTGCCTTTAATGCCCCCCATCTCATGATCCTCTCGCACACATCAACAACTTCTCCCCATTCAGTCTACCCCTCAGCCCAGAATAATTTCTTCATTCCTGTGGGTGAGGGTCTGTGGCTAGCTGAATTACTTTGCTTTTCTTTGTACTTCCAGACTTTAGTAGAAATATTTGAGATAAGAGAGAGTTAGAAGGAACTTGTTTACTCATATGAGTAAACAAGTTCCTTCTAACTCTCTCTTATCTCAAATATTTCTACTAAAGTCTGGAAGTACAAAGAAAAGCAAAGTAATTCAGCTATCTCATCATAGTTTCATTTTGGAGATCGAGCACGGGAAAGAATAATTTTGCACCTATTTTCCCTCTGCTTTTCCCGCCCCCTTCTCAGTTCTGCCATTCCCCGATGAGAGAAATGGAAAGAGAAAAACAATGCAAAATCAGCAAGAAATAAGTTAATTTCCCATTTATAGGTACCGAGGATGATCCGAATAGTAATATTTCATAAACAGTGGGAAAATTAAAGAAATCAGCATGCACTGCTGATGTGGTAGAGCAGTTTTTGCTTCAAGGTGTCCATACAGGGTTTGACCTGCCAGCGTGTTGCACTATCTGCCAGAATCGTGTTCTTGGCATCTTGCCAATGATGCTCAGACCATTCAGGATTGAGCCCTGTGGAATAGACCTCCTGTTCCCACTGGACTTTTGCGTCCAAAATCTGGGGGGCTTCCTGAACTCCCCAAGCTCAACTACCAGCTTGGATATTCTCGCGTGCCACCAAACTGAGATCTTATTGGGTCCTTAGTATGCCCCCCCCGATTCACCCCAAACTGTACTTGGGCCACCTGAGGAGGGATCCCCCGAAGACCCCGAGGCCCTGGGCTCCCTTCTCCTCTCTCTCTTCTCTCCCAGCTTCCAGTCCTCCCCCCCGTTTCCTGGGTTAGTCTGGTCGCGATCACGTAAGACTTTCACTCTTTTGAATATACGGCCAACCGTTGAGAGGCAATCGTAGCGTCCCGCGCCAGGGTCTATGCATTCACAGCTTAATGCACAGCGCTGTGCCACAAGGCGGAAAATTCTCTCCCTCCCTTGATCTTCGTAGCAGTAACTTTAGAGTAAAAACTCTCAACACAAGAGAACCAGAGATGATTCTTTTTCTCTCTTTCCCCGTTAGGCTGCTCTTCTTTCCTGAAAACAATAGGAAATAGCCCACAGCCTTGCCTTTTCTCCTTCCCTTTGCCTCTCCTATTGAGTGAAAAGGAATACTTTCCACAAGGTTTAAACCTGTTTTTTTAAAGAAACGTTTTATATATAAGAAATAAAGGAAATATTAAAACATATAATCTGTGCATTTTAGAAACTCAATAAACAGGCTCTTGCTGTATATAGGAAAATTATGAATGAAAACAGATCTGATGTAAAAGATAGCCCAATTAAACCAGTCCAACAAATTCAAACATACAGTGAATACACCACAAAGCTCATAGCCGATTGGCTTTGTTTTCCTTTGTTACTTACTGATGTTTTAGAAGAAACTTTAATGATAACGATGGAGTAGAGGAAAGCCTTGTGTTACTCTGATAGCCTGAGAAACAAAACAAGGACACAAGCAATCCACAGTCTGTACATACAACCCAGAAGCTCTTCATAGCGAATTCTTTGCTTTTCCTTTTTGTACTTCCAGACTCTTTAGTCGAATATTTGAGTATAAGAGAGAGTTAGAAGGAAACCTTGTTTATACTTCATAGCCGAGAATAACAAAGCCGAGAAAACAAAAAAGACCCCGAGTATACAAATTCCCGCCCCTGACTTTTAAACAATCCAGTTCTCTGATTGGTCCTCTGGTCAGGTGTTTGGTTACCCTTTCCAGGTAAAAGAAACTTAACCCTTACCTTACCTATCTACTTATGACAAGCCCACAGAATAAGAATCAAAATACCCTCCCTTCCGATTCTTGCTCTCTAGTTCCTCCTCATTATAAAGCTATTAGGGTGGGGGGGAATTGAGAGTTTAAAGGAATAGGTCTGGGTCTGAAGCTCACTAAAAAATCAAATGATGAGAATCATTTAAGATTTATAAAGAGTTACTGACTGAGCAGGAGACATCTTCAAAGAACGTTGCTATTCTTATTGTCGTTTCAATTGAGCTAGCACCCAGCAGTCTCAACTGAACTCTAGGCAGCGTACAGACACCCAGGAAGACATGGTCTCTCTCCTAGGAAGTTTACAGATTAAATACACAGGACAGACAGAAAGTGGGAGGGGAAACAGATATATGGAAAGGTGAAGTGTCTTGTCTAAAATCACACAGCAGGTCAATGGTAGAACCAGAAACTGCACCCAAGTCTCCTGCGTCTCAATCTTGTGTCCTATGCACAAAACCATGTTGCCTCTTTCTGTGTGATTTTATGTGGCCCTGTAATCTCTGGTGTGTCAGGTCGATGATACTCCTTAATGTGTATATATGAGATTAACAGGGACTTTCTAAAGCACTGTGGTGTATAAGTAGGACTGATAATTAGTGGTCTTAACCAATAAATGGATGCTTGGGTCAGAAGGAGTGGTTAAAAGTCAATATTGTTTTACGATGACTACTTTCTCCTCTGACCCCTTCTTCACTTTCTCTCTCTCTCTTTCCTGTGCTCACCCGTTTTTCCTCCTCCAGCTATCTCCTTCTCATTACTTCATTTCAGTTTCACATGGGGCTTTGGGCACGGAGGTGTACAGGTAAAATGGCAGCCTCCGCAATGTTTACAAATGATGCAGAGAGCTACATGCAGATGAGGACTTTTGGGCTTCATTTCTTGAACTACATGACTAACAGGTGTCCTGTAAAATAGTTCCAAACATAATGGTTATTCAGAGGCTGTCAAATGGTGTTTTGCTGTTCTTTATATCACATGATATGCTTCATCATTCATCACTTTTTCATCTCTCTCATTTTTTACTTTGTTCATGGCATTATGATTTTTTAATATATCTTTGTTTTATATTGACTTTCGTTGTAATATTTTAGCACAAGATTTTTCAGAAGTGGCTGTGATTTTTTTATTTTGGCGGGAGGGGGGGGAAGGTTGTGCTCTCCTTGAGACATCCTCTTTTAGCTGGTGGGAGCTCAGCACTTTCTAAAAATCCAACTTCTTTAAGATCTTAATTTGGACACCCATAATCGCAAATCATTTTTTTAACTCCTGCCCAAGTTTCTTTTTTTTCTTCATATTGATTAAAAATGCAAAGAGGTCTAGTGGAACTGGAATTCTGCCCTCACATGCTCCTGCATCTCCAAGGTGTAGATACATGGGTTGTGACCGTGAGATACCATTGTTAATAACAATACAGAATTTGACTTACAGACTCTTAATTACTGGTGGTGATTCATGCATAGCAAAGAGTCCAACTTAACACCCAGATCCTGTGTTGAGGAGTGACTGCTAGAAAAACATCTTGTAAAGTGAGTAAATTTGACCCGGAATTACAGAGAGACAATAAATGTGGAGCTGCATGTGTCATAAGTAGATAGGTAAGGTAAGGTTTAATTTTCTTTTACTGTAAAGGGTTTACAAAGGGAACCAAACACCTGATCAGAGGACCAATCAGGAAACCGGATTTTCAAAAGTAAGGGTGGGAACCTCTGGAGGTTTTTGGCTTT
>NC_133769.1:233393013-233396118 GCF_003597395.2 Chelonoidis abingdonii
TTGGCTACTTGCATCACAGCAGCCCCCACGGTAGATTTTCCCACTCCAAATTGATTCGCGACTGACCGGTAGCTGTCTGGAGTTGCAAGCTTCCAGAGGGCTATTGCCACTCGCTTCTCCACAGTGAGAGCTGCTCTCATGTTAGTATTATGGCGTTTCAGGGCAGGGGAAAGCAAGTCACAAAGTTCCATGAAAGTACTCTTACACATGCGAAAGTTTCTCAGCCTCTGGGAATCGTCCCACACCCGCAACACTATGTGGTCCCACCAGTCTGTGCTTGTTTCCTGGGCCCAAAATCAGCATTCAATGGCTAGAACCTGCCCCATTACCAGCAGGATCTCCAACGCACCGGGACCTGCAGTTTGAGAGAATTCTGTGTCCATGTCCTCATCGCGCTCGTCACCGCTCTGCTGTTGCCGCTGTCTCCTTGCCTGGCTTTGCAGGTGCCGGTTCAGCATAGACCGCACGAGAATGCGCAAGGTCTGTAAAACGTCCATGATTGCTGTCTTGAGCTCAGCAGGGTCTGTGCTTGCCGTGGAATGGCATCTGCACAGTTCACCCAGGAAAAAAGGTGCAAAACGGTTGTCTGCCACTGCTTTCACAGAGGGAGGGGTGAGACTGTACCCAGAAGCACCAGTGACAATGTTTTTTGCCCCATCAGGCACTGGGATCTCAACTCAGAATTCTAGTGGGCGGGGGAGACTGCGGGAACTATGAGATAGCTATGGGATAGCTACCTACAATGCAACGCTCCGGAAATCGATGCTAGCCTTGGTACATGAACGCACACCGCCGAATTATTGTGCTTAGTGTGGCCGCGTGCACTTGACTTTATACAATATGTTTTTAAAACCGGTTTCTGTAAAATCGGAATAATCCCGTAATGTAGACATACTCTGTGACTTGGAAGCAGTGCAGTGCAGATTAATGTTCCCTCTGTACTGAATACACTTTGTGTTTTTAATTCACCTGTGTATGTGAGAGAAATTAAAAAATCCAGTTTTGTTTTTGTGTGACAACACTGTTGGACCTTTTTAGTAACATTGTACATGTAGAATAAGCCTTCTCCGTTTGTCACTGTACTTTAAAAATGCTCTGTTATCAGGGTTGTGTTGATGTAATTATGATGCTCGTGTCTGAATGAAAAAGTAAAATAAGATGCCACATTTATCAGAAATACAACAACAAATATCAGTTTGCCAAATGGAGGGTGCATATAACCTGTGGAGAATTAAATACTCTACTTGATCTACTTAGTACATATTACAAAAATTAAGAGTAAAAGAAAAACGACTAGTCATTAAGATTTGATGCAAGCAGAGGGGTCTGCACTAGCCGATCTTCTTGCAGGCTGAAGGCCTGTGACAATGACCAAAGTAATACTTAGCACTCTATACATTCAGACTGTGGCAATAGTGATATTGTCAAGACCAGTGCTTAGGAATTCATTTGATTTACACTGTCAGCCTCATGGAAACTAACTCAGATAGCAGCTAAATCTGTAGCCAACAGCTAGCAGGTACTAAAACTGATACCTGTTCAGTTTAAACAAGATATTTATGTAAGCAAACACTGAATATAGTGGAGAGATTGCTTCTTTTTAATTTTTATTGTAATCTAGCATAAATGAAAGTAACCAAGATTAGCAATGATTTTCCTACTTCAGTATTGGCCATCTTTTCACTTCAGACTTCGATTTTAATGGCACCTGCTTGTGCTGCAATAAACCCAGGAAACATTGCTCTTTGCTTTCATTCCTCTCCCCTCCCAGGCTGTTTAGTGTATTTTCCCCTTTAAATTCTCGTTAATTTTTTTTCTTGCTTCCACCACTTAGTGTGGGTTTTTTAACTTTGTCTTCTATAGACTTTGCTCCCATTTAGTTTTTCATCAGATGTTCTTCTCACTGTGCTGTGGGCCAGGAGCCACTGCTGTTTCTGTACACCTCATTGCTGCTCATCACACTCTCTTGTAGTAGCTGGGAGCAGACAAAACTTCAGGTCTGATGCCATTTGGCTGATATGTGCATGCCAAAAGTTGCAAATATATGTCTATGCATGTTTATAAGTGTAGCCGCTTTGAAGACTATTGAGATGTATTATCACCTCTTATATATTCCGGGAGAGAATTCTTTCCTTTTTAGATAAAGGAAATTTAATATGAGAAATAGGTTTAAAAAAGAAGTGGTGAAGAGAGTTGTCTGAAAATGAGAATTCTTGGAGGTAAGTTAAAGACTTGGCTTTACTGGTTTCTGTGGCATTTGGGAAGCACAGCATATGAGGAGTATAAAATGTTATTACCAAGGAGAAAATGAAGGTCACATCTGATGTTGTAAACTGACTTCTGAAAATGTATGTATTGTATGGTAACATTTTTTGGTTTTATAATTGTATATCAGGAAAATGGAGGCAAGACAGTGGTAATGTAGACTAGATGTATGTCTACTTACTCATATTCTGAAGCGCTTCCACTGTGGATGGAAACTGCCTTGTTTCATGCATAGTTTAGCTCTTTGGTAAGTATTGTGGCTATTTATTTGTTGATGCCTGTATGTACATAAGCTGATTTTTATGGCAGATATAAGATGACAAACTGCATTTTGAAGTTCATCTATCCTTTTGAAAGAAGTCTAGAAATGTGTTAGTAATACATCTGTTCAGTTTATATTGCTAGAGCTCTAAATTGTTCCATTTCAGAACTATTGATTATAGATCAAGTATCAGAGGGGTAGCCGTGTTAGTCTGGATCTGTAAAAGCAGCAAAGAATCCTGTGGTACCATATAGACTAACAGACGTTTTGAAGCATGAGCTTTCGTGGGTGAATACCCACTTCGTCAGATGCATGTAGTGGAAATTTCCAGGGGCAAGTGTATATATGCAAGCAAGAAGCAGGCTAGAGATAACGAGGTTAGTTCAATCAGGGAGGATGAGGCCCTCTTCTCACAGCTAAGGTGTGAAAACCAAGAGAGGAGAAACTGGTTTTGTAAATGGCAAGCCATTCACAGTCTTTGTTTAATCCTGAGTTGATGGTGTCAAATTTGCAGATGAACTGAAGCTCAGCAGTTTCTCTTTGAAATCTGGTCCTGAAGTTTTTTTGCAGCAGGATGG